>NC_138725.1:41344950-41732450 GCF_965113295.1 Leuciscus leuciscus | reverse complement strand
ACTTGGGTATTGACACTCAACTGGAACCAAAAACATTTCACATTATTCAGAATTTTATCAATTACCACAAAACCATCCTGATCACTCTCAGAAATGGGATGGAAAGTGCCTAAGTGCAGGGAAATGGCATCTGCAGAGGAATTGACCAGATAAATTGAACCCTTATCTGCTTTCATCAAAGGCCATGCAAATCCTACCTTTGAGTCTTCATGATAGTGGGGCTCAAACATACCGGTGTAACGCAAATTTCAGAGAGATTACAGCCTCTGACAGAGAAGGAACAACCGTAGTGGTCGAAACTGTAACACCCACAAGTTTAAGGGTATGTTGGTTAAGGGTATGTTGGATTCCTCACCTAGTTCAAAATACATGTTCTGCAATTTAATCACAACTTTCTGCATAGACAAAAAGTCCCAACCAAGTACAACAGCTTTTGAGCAATTTCAGATCACTTGAAATGAATGTGAAACTATGCTTTTCCAGAGTGACATTTGCTGACAAAGTACCCACTGAATCTAAAGTGTCACCAGAAATAGAAGTCAGAGGTATGAACTATTTCACCAAGGGTCTTTGACATAAAGTGGCAGTAGACATTCTGAAACCTTCACTTATAAGAGAAACATCAGCACCAGTATCAACAAAAGCGATTACAAATTACACCCTTTTTTTTTTTGTGACCAATGACCAATGGGCCTGGTGTCAGTAGCAGTTAGCAACTGGCTGTCATTGTCAACTACCGGTAGTTTCCCTCGTGCTGATGAACGCTGGTAGGAGACTGGTAACGCAAATGTCCAGGACTTGAAGAACGATTACTTTGCCACTTTGTTGGGCAGCCGTCCGATAACCTGTTGCCCCTACCACGTCAGAACGAGAAGATCCAGAGAGTCTCAAGCTGTGATGCGTATGCATGCTTCGTAATAGTCCCTATCACCACTAGTGTCTCTGTATGAAGGTCTACTTTGGTCATAGAAAGAGTCAAACTCAGTATGTGATTCGGGGGCATGCCCCCCCCCCATAAGAAAATGTTGTGCAATTGAATGCACTTTGAGAATTCAAAATTAAAAGCTCCAACCCATATTCAGTGTGCAAATTAAACAAAGAAAAATTCAAACCTCTTTTAGTTGTGTCTGTCTACATTACACTACTAATAATAATAGTTATAATATTAATCCCATGACAGTAATAGCCATATACTGTAAAACAAATGCACTGAAAACTTTCATAATTAGTTTTGTACTAACTTCTATACTTGAAAGAGAAACACACAATCTTTCATTTTGACGGAAACTGCATCAAGCTTTTATTTTGGCGGAAAACATGGTTTACAAAAGCGTCTCGTTACAATTCTAGTCAAATGTGGAAATCGTCAACTATGCAGGTGTGGAAATGTGTAACTGGGTAATGGGTTCATATATACACTCATGACATAGCCTAAGTGTTTTGAAAGTAGTTCTGCTTACCGCGGACTCTACACTCACTCATCTCTCCTTATCCTCCTCACTATCATCATCATCATCACTAGAGCTGATGAAGGTCCTGCTGCTGCAGAAAACATATGTTATTTTGACACATTTTACAGCGTCTGCTTGAAGGGCCTGTTTCTTTTTTTCACGCTATTTCTCTGCACATTCCTTGTGTTTTATTCTCCATCTCTCTGACTATTTTGACAGATACACACTGGCACGGCACGTGTGCGTAGAGCCCAAAGGAGGAGGTGTTTAAAGATGTGATTGGCCCAGCCCAGTGTCAATCAATAAAAGAACCAATGGGCCGCTGATCTATGCATTTCATGGTCCGGTCTGTGAGATATAAAAATCCGGGATAAGGCTGTGCCTTTGATGATCTGTTGGCATTCCTCTGTCTGCTGACCTTGAGCTATAGTTGATCTACTCTCTCTGTCAGGCTTTCCAGAGTCCATTGAAGTTTCATGAAGTCCTCTGAAGTAGCTGAGTGAACCGCAGGAAGTTCTGTAGTAATTGTAGAACAGGGAAAGGTAGGTACAGTCTGTGGAAGAACATTGAGGTAGATCCAGTAAAGGCTCCCGCTGTTAAATAAGTTCACTGTTGTGTGTGAGATGGCATCAGTATCTTGCTGGCCTGATGTAACTGCTCAATCTGCAGAGCCAGCGTAAGAGCAACATCTAATGTGTCTATAGATACACCTTGTTCATGCGAAACTGTTCATAAGGTTGATTTTTTCTCTGTTATTTGCATTAGCCTCGTAAGTGGGAAAAGCTTCATCCACCAAAAGACAAATTTCTGCCACAAAAACTCGGAGTTCCTGGCCATGCAGGCAGGCGTGCACATGCATAAACTTTGAAATGTGTATAGATAAACTAATTCTCCAAAAACATTTTTCTTTTTATCTTTCCCTTGTTTATAGTCCTTCTTGATTCACTAGTCAAACTGTCTCAGTAGCTAAAACCAGTACCATCGAGGCAATTTTGTAAAATCATAGATAATCTGGCTTTATCCAAATCCGTGCTAGCCTCCACGGTCACTTCAATCACTTCAGAACATCTCCACCAGTGGATCTTTTTTTTTTTTTTTTATCCCCAAAAAGATTGGAGGAAAATGTCCATTAAAGCACTGCTGTAAGGATTCCACTGAAGGTGAGTTGAATTAAACCAAAGTGCAGTATTTATTAAACATAAACGTGAACAAAATAGATGTGAAGTGAAATAAATGCAATATTTGTCAAATACACAGACGTTTCAGAGACATTTTCATTCAGTAGGCCTACTTTATGTACTGCTTAATACAGTGTCTGTTTGTACAAGAATAAAGTTCAACATATGTTGTTGATAAAAGAAAGCTGAAATATTGAGCTCGATATTGGCGTCCACTGCCGTGATGCTACATCCATCGCATTTAATACCTGCCGAAGAGAAAGTTCACTCACGCGCCATGACCAAACCCGCTGCCACCAGATGTGTAAGAGGGGCTGCAGAAAATAGGAGCTGTAAATGGGTTAGAAATAATAATGCAGGCATACACAGAAAGATAAAGCTTTACTGACGTTTGTCAGATCTCATGCTGTTAGGAGCAGCTTGAGTTAACAGCTTGCTTCATCTTCTCCCGCACATACTACTACTACGCATGCGTCAGCGCGCCAATTCCCAATCCTTTTCAATAATGTCACAGAAGTACACAGATGGACAGTAAATTACCAAATTACCCAATTTCCATGAACACAAAATAATCATACAAAAATAAATCTAGCATTGTGACAGCAGCATCCATTGTTTTCATTCTCTTCAAATCTAGAAATTTAAAATGTTATTTCATTTGAACATTCATTATGCTGCTTTGTTGATGGATTTTTATTTATTTATTTCATGATTGATAGAGAATATGAATGAGGAAAGGTTCAGTTGAATTACATCTGTTCTGTTCTGCTTTCTAGCCTTATCTTATATGGTGCATTCGGGCAGAACAGGATATGAATAGGAAATTATAACAGATGGAACAGGTCTGAAACATTTCAAAATAAACACATACCTCTCTCATTGTTCTGCTGTGAACAATGAGAGAGACTCTGCAGTGGTGTTGTAGTTTACTTCACTGTTAGAATATGAAATAATATAAATTAGGGTTCTCCTCACAATGTGTCAAAACAACAAGAGACAAGAGAGCTGTTAGATGTTGCGTAGTGGTATATTTGTCCTTGTTTTCTCACTGACGCAAACTGTTATTGATAAGTACTGTTATATGCACAGACAAACTCAGCAAGCTCAGATTTCAGACATACATCTGTATATGGGAGAAGAATAAGAATCTGTATAAGGAAGTAGACAACCTTGATGTCAGCGTATTGGGATTTATTTGTGTGTGCATGGTGTGGATCATGGTCGGAATTTGAATTACTCCAGTCTTCAGTGTCACATGATACTTCAGAAATCATTCTCATATGATAAATTGATGCTCTAGAAACATTAATTAATATTATCAATGTTGAAAACTGTTTTTTAAAAGTATTTTTTTTATTAATAGAAAGTTCAAAAGAAGAGCATTTATTTTAAATAGATTTGTTGGTAACAGTGTTAAAGTCTTTATGTCATTTTTGATCAATTCAATGTGTCTTTGCTGAATAAAAGCATTATTTTCTGAAAAAAATTATATAATAAAAAACAAATCTTCCTGAGCCCAAACTGTACTGCTGCCATTTCAAGTATCAAATCCAGTTCTGCTCAGTGTTCTCGTATACATGTTTATCTTGTACTATTGAAACTCACAGCTCTTCCTCTTATTCTGCTCTTGTCCTACACACTGCTGACAGCAAGAGAATGAGTGCTGAGAAATGGTTTATTCCCATGGTACGATGTTTGGTGGAACAGGGGTTTTGGTGCACATTATTTATAAAACAACCCCACACTTGGGGAATACTGCAGCATAAGAGAACATGAATATCTAATAGAGAGATGTGAAGGAAGCCACAGGATATATCATCAGAAACAAATATTCACTATAGTGTCACAGTTTTTCTTAATTTCTCTAACATAGTCTTTCATTTGGGTGTATTTGTTTTATTTAATGTTCTATAACACATATCAAAATAATTTTTTAACTTACAAAGCAATGCACACATTTGCCTCAGTTTATATTAGTAATTCGGTTACACCATCCATACTTTCTCATTCTCTGTGCTCTGCTGGGTCGCTTTCTCTGTATCAGCCTCTTTGAAAAATAAAAACCATGGTTCTGAAGTTATGGAATTCTTTACCTGCTTCCATTAGGAATGCTCGTTCACTCGATGTGTTTTAAGAATCTGCTCAAAACACAGTTTCTTAAAACAGTAAAGTTTTTAATATTTAATTATCTATAGCTGCGTTTCCATCACCCTTCAAATTGTGAAAACTGAAATTACGAATTGAAAATATAGCCTACGGCCAATGGAAACACGTCAGTTTCGCAAAAATTCCCATACATCGCAGAAAAGGTTTTACGCTTGCGTGAGGTGGTTTTCCAGGCAATTCGAAAAAGGAATATTTCGCAAAACTGCAATGGAAACAGTTTTTTCACATTTACAGGTCACCTGGTGTAGGAGTCGATCATTCTTTAAAGATGACGCGGTATGTTTGGACAGAAAACGAGACAGAGTTTTTTATTGAACTCATAAAAGAAAAAAGAATTGCAGGAACTCCACGCAAGAAATGCCACATTTACCAAGACCTTGAAGCAGATACGAGGGAACATATAAGGGGTTTTCCTGACATTAATGCTTGGATAACATGCCATGTCTCCTTTGATTTAAAACAATGGCTAGTGCAGTAGCTGCGATATATACGTAGGCCTAAAACTACCATAGACAGTAAAAGAAATGGACACAGCGGAAGAAAATTGGAATTGGAAGAAATCGGATTCAACGGAGAAAAGTGAAGTAAATTAGAAGCACTCACTTCCTGATGGCGGAGCGTACTGTGCAGACTCAAACTGAGCTTGATGACGTACAGTAGATGTGACGTGAGCAACCTGTCTGTCTTCTAGTAGCTGTGCCAAGAGAAATCTGAATCAATCCCTTCCGAAACTTGCAGAGACGGAGAGTGTGAGTAGGAGGTGTCCATGAGCTAGGAGCAGGAGAAACTTTTGCTGAGTATTCTGATTAATTATTTTGTCATTTTGCCTCCACGTCCCCCCGATTGCCTGTGAGCTACTCCTCCTGTCCATACGGTAATTTCTCTACTGTGCGACAGAGAGTCGCGTGGTTATGACGCAATCGTTAGCCTATTTTTACAAAAACTGCTTCTACGGGGCCATAACGTAAGATACAAGGTAATGGAGCCTTTTATACATTTTCGTGTTTCTTTAGAAATAAATAATGGATAAATGGAGTCTTTAAACGCCTCAGATGTAAAGTTATTCACTGTCAAAGTGATGCCAAAATGAATGGGAGTCAATGGAATGCTAATAGCAGGTGATGGTCTGCTAATCATTGGCGGCCCCTGGGGAAGCTTCAGTTTTTTCTGAAAGATTATCCCCTTGAAAACTACAAACATCCGTTGCCATGTTTGGAACCACTTATTGCGCGAGAAAAAAAAAAGTTTTAGTCGCATAACATCGGTTAATGGCAAAGGCGGCATTTCGCAGAAATTTTTTTTTTCGACATGTTGAAAATATCGCAAAAGTTTTGCGCAAATCTGTAACTGAAACCAGGCTGTTGTTATTATTATAATATAGATAATGTATTCTATATTATTTGTTTTTATTTTTTAGCCTTTGACCTCCGCTTCCGGACTGTTTGTGTTGTTGTACAATCTGTAAAGACCATTTATTGTGAGATCAGGATTTGATTGTGCTTTTTCCATGCTTTTCACGGAAAACAGGTTCACACCTACAGGCCTTTGAATTTCTGAACAGAAGAGATGTTATGTCAGGGATCTTTTTTCAGCATGCACACCAACCATAATGTCTGTGAATGAAACAATACATCGCAAATCAGAGTTTAAGAAGTAAGAAGCACTGATGATAAATGAAACATTGTTGTAAGAGAAATTAGTACTTTGAAGTCAGGTTTTAAGTTTTAAGAGAACTTGCACGAGTTGAAGTGAGATGCATGCAGTTAAGTTGCCAAATTGAAAATTAAGTTTGTTTCCAGGTTCACTGGGGCCGTCCCTTTCTGTCTGTAGAGGGGTGTTGTTGTTGTTGTTGTTGTTGTTGTGTGTTTGGTTTGCAATGCATTACCCTTCCTGGAAGTATCAAACATATATTAAAAGTTAGGCAGGATATGACACCTCTAAAGGTTCATTATTATGTGATCAAAGCTAAAATTTTCAACTGTCTCCATCCTGTCTTTCTGGGAGAAAGGATTTTATTTTCAGGTATGCTCTTTGTTTTATGCTCTTTGAAGTGCATATCACTTTAAGTTTTCTTAAAGCTTTCTCTTCTGCTCAGAAATTCAAGGGCATGTAGGTGTGAACCAATAGAGACCAAATGAAGCATCAAAAAAACAATCCAGCACAATCACTTCCTTATCACACAACAAATGGTGTCATAAGACTGTGCAACACAAACAATCCGGAAGCGGGGGTCAAAGGTGACAACCCCACGCCTCTGTTGGGGTTGACATACAGTCTGTACAATTTTCTTCTTGTATTGTAGTGCTATGAGTATAATTTATTATTATAAAATGCAAAAGATATTGTCACAAGGCTGTAGAACAGACTGAAGACAGGCAAATGAAGAAAGTTAAAACACAACATAAGGGTTCACAAAATAAACACTGGACACTGATCTGAGGAAAAGGAGGAAATTAAGTACACATCCAAACAAGGCTAATTAATTAAACACAGCTGAACCAAACAAACTCATAATGATGGTGACCATGGAAACAAAGGAGGAGCGGGAAAGTGAACAAAGGAAGACAGAAAACTAGGGAATACAAACTAAAAGTCCATGAAAACTAAAGCAAACTGAACATAACTGTGACAGATGTGCATACATTTTCATTTTTTAAAGGTCAGATTAAAATGAAACTGTAATGGTGAAATACTGAAAAGTCCCGTAAGAGATCAGGCAGTGCCTACACATCGTTGTGATTGGCTGATTTTAAACTGAATTCCATGGTTGTGATGTTCATGACTTTGTTTACCGCAGATTGACTATATGGTAATAACAATTGTGTATTAATATTAATAGCTAAACATTAGTTGTAGCAAATCAAGTGTACACTTCATTCTGTATAATTGTAGTTATTATTTCTGAATTAACACAAAAAAAGTTTAAAACTTGGTTTGACTTTGATGAGAATTGGTTTTAATAAATATCGGCCCCTTTCAACAAAATGTTACGCAACAGTAATAGTTGCTTGTTGATGGTGATCAAGTAAATGCTATACCATCAGTGATTAATAATCAGTACACAGTGTTCTGTCAGTGAGCTGTCCTTCCTTAGCAGCTCCTCATGCACTTTCATCTCTACTTTCATCTTGAGTGCTTATATAGGGTTTAATTTTAACCAGGAACTCCCCATAGCCACCTCTTCCGCTAAGAAAACCACAAGACCAATAAGGGCATGTGTCACCGCTTCACACTGCGTTGGAGGCATGATGTCTGAAAGCAGATGAGTACATGACGAACACACCAAACATGATGCTTCTCTCTTTATAGATGACCCCAGATTATGATATTTTGATGAATCCTTCACATTTTACTAAGTACATATTGTCACAGTTGCTAGTGTAAACATCCACAGTAACCACAATCACTAGATTAGATCTTATGAATAAAGTGAGTGGTACTTGAGGTTATAAATTATGTTAGGGAATTTATATGTGGTGTTTGAGTGGTTTTCAGCGCTTGCTATGCTGTTCTTGGTTATTTCTAGGGTTTTCTAGGTGGTTGCTAGTCTCTATGATGTTCTGGTCTGTAAATATGACTTTGGTCGCTTGCAATCTTTGGGATATTTTGTGCCTGTTTTATCGTCCATCAGGTGCAGTTTGTAAGTCTAATAGATTAGAACAATATTAGTACATCTTCCCTTAACAAGCTGGATTATTTGAGATATCATTCATGTCAATAGCACAAACGACGTGGGTCAAAGTTTAATACTAATATTTTATTGAAATCCCAATACAGTGATGCTTGCCTTATTTATAAGCACTGGCTGTATCCATTTGACAAGACTGGACATTAGCACAGTTATAGGCACAGTATGGTTGTGTATTTGCTGTTTACTCAAGAACAAAACTGCTTCCTGTTTTCATTCAGGTTATTGACCTTTCACACATCCTCTGTGAGAGGCCTAGAAGAGGAGAACCATACAGTTAAAGGGAAAGTTCACCCAAAAATGAAGATTTTGTCATCATTTACTCACCCTCATGTCATTCCAAACCCGTAAGACTTTCGTTTATCTCTGACAATGCTTATGCTCTGATAATGTTCCCAAACTCGAAGGATTGTTTTTATCCCGCAGGACAATGCTCCAATCCACACAGCCATGCCATTCAAGGTGTGGATAGAGGACCATCAGATCAAGACCCTGTCATGGTCATCACAACATCCAGACCTGAACACCTGAAAACCTCTGGAATGATCAACAGTAAGATGGATGATCACAAGGCATCAAACAACGCCGAGCTGTTTGAATTTTTTTTTGCCAGGAGTGGCATAAAATCGCCCAACAGTAATGTGGCCGACTGATAGGGAGCTTGCCAAGACGCACGAAAGCTATGATTGGAAATCAGGGCTATTCCACCAAATATTCATTTCTGAACTCTTAAAGTTAAAACATTAGTATTGTGTTGTTTAAAAATGAACATAAACTTGTTTCCTTTGCATTATTCGAGGTCTGGAATCAAAAATCTTTTATATATATGTATTTATGTATGTTCATTAAGTTTAAAGGTACAATATGTAAGATTTTTGTAATAAAATATCCAAAAATCACTTGCACAGTGTGATATATTTCCTGCAGTTGTGTACCTACAATATCCCAAAAGTTCCCAAAGATTTTTCATTTCAGATAAATTCCAATTGTAAATAATGGCTCGTCCCTTGTCATGTCGCCTGTCAATGAAGTAATATCCGCGTGTTCCCTGGTTTCCGCTTGGTCTGCCATAGTTGCCGACAGACATGGCCAACTGTGTTACGTGTAGCGGCACGCTCACGCTGTTGTTGTTTCGTTCTAACATTATGGACCATGGCAAGCAGACTTTGGGACACAAGAACAAAAACGAGGATCAATATCAGCGTTTTAGAAATCCAGAGTGCTCCACGTCCACGATTAACTTTGACTTGACAGAGACGCCGCTCTTGCATACTTTATTAGACAGGTGAGCAAAATGTACATAAAACAAATCAATGTTATATAGCTCAACAACATGATGAAATGTTAGAATATGATCAGTATGTTACTCTAATGTTGATCTAGCTTACTGCTAGTCTCATATAGCCAACAAACTAACACAAATAACATTATAACTTTCAACACACTCAAATGCTGTTTAGTGTAACGTTAGACCAAGTGAAACAGCGCTGCGTTACCTCACAAGTTTAATATGTCAAATAAACGGACCTGTGTGGGTGAGTAGTAATTCAGCACTTGCGGGTAGTTCGGTAGAATGAAATGTCTTTATTCCTTTATATCTGTGAGACTCGCATGTGGCGCTGATATCTGTCTCTCATTAGCAATCGAGCCCTGCTTCATACCACAGTCATGTTAAAAAACATGAATGTTTTCACTCATCCATAAACATTATTAGATCCATCGGCATGACGACAAGTTCCATAATAATCTAGGCCTTTGTTATTGTAAGAGGTTATAAAAAAAAAATGTACACCTAATCAACAGTTTCAGTCATACATACATGGCAACAGCGCCTCCTACAGGCACTCAGCTGCCAGTAATAGCTGATACTTGTTACAGTAGCAGCTCACACTTGCAGTCTGGGTTATTCATACATTGGTAAATTGATATTTGAGGATTATACTAAGCAAGGCCCTGTTCTGACTGTAAGTGCCCCGTTGCAACAAACCCTGGTTACACCTTCTTACGATGGTCCAATTCAAACATTTTAATATATATAAGTAACTTTGCAACTACATGTCAACTAACTAGTTGTTGACATGTAGTTGCAAAGTTACTTTTAGTTAGTAGAATGTCTAAAGTGGGCAATTGAAATAGTGTTAAACAAACCTCTTAAGTTAAAGGAACACTCCATCGTTTTTTCATATTAAACTATGTTATTCCCTTAACTAAGACGAGTTGATACATACCTCTCTGGTCTCAGTGCGTGCACTCAATCGACTCGACTTCGACTCGGCGCAGTAAAAAGTCACTCCTGAAAAATCCCCTCCCCCTCTCCCTCTCACTTCTGTCATCAGAACCAACGTGACTTTTTACTGCGCCGAGTCGAAGTGCTCCCAAGTGCTATTCCGCCATACATTATAGTTATCCTTTTTATCCGCTTAGAAAAGCGCCACGTTTTATTTTATGTCACCATACTTGGTCGTGTAACTACTCGTGTAACTGTATTTAAATAGGGAAAACGTGGAGGTGTTTGGTCGCTTCTAACTTCATCTCTGTTTGGATCCTAATGAATGAACTGGGCTAAGCTAAGTGCTATCAAAGTGTCGCCGCGCGCCAGAGCGATTAAGTGCACGCACTGAGACGAGAGAGGTATGTATCAACTCGTCTTAGTTAAGGGAATAACATAGTTTAATATGAAAAAACGGTGGCGTGTTCCTTTAAGAAAACCAGAAGAACTGACTACAAAAGTTTATCAGGCACATTAATTTGCATAATCAGATCTGGGGCTGTTTTAAACAATTGAAAAATATGGTGTTTAACATTAGTATGAATGTACATACATCACACTAGATTTAGAGGAAATAGAAGTGTAAGGTTTAAGATATATACAGATCTAACAGACACGCATGCATGTGCACACAGGTGCAGGTAGTTTAACAAAATAAATTATAAAAAGTTTGTCATTTAAAAAGCTCACAATTTCTGCAACCTAGTTATCAACATTTCCATCTAAATACAGTTTTAATCTGTAAACCTTTAAACCTTTGTCAAGTCAAGTCAAGTCAAGTTTATTTGTATAGCGCTTTTCACAATACAGATTGTATCAAAGCAGCTTCACAGTATTAAATTTAAATAATACAACAAAGTTTGTTTCAAGAGGAATTTATTGATTGATGAAATGAAATGAAATATCCCCAAAATATCCCCAACTGAGCAAGCCAAAGGCAACAGTGGCAAGGAACCGAAAAACTCCATCAAGTGACCTAATGGTGTCCTAAAACTCCATCAGGTGACCTAATGGAGAAAAAAAACCTTGGGAGAACCCAGGCTCAGTCGGGGGCCAGTTCTCCTCTGGCATTTATGAGCTAGAGGCCGGATTGTAGTTTGAACTGTGGGATTATATGAATGCCTGGCTGAAGAGATGCGACTTTAATCTAGTTTTAAACTGGGAGAGCGAGTCTGAGCAACGAACAGTATCAGGAAGACTATTCCAGAGTTTTGGAGCCAAATGTGAAAATGCTCTTCCTCCTTTGGTGGTTCTGGATATCCTAGGTATGACCAAAAGCCTTGAATTTAGTGATCTTAAAGAGCGCGATGGATTATAGGGCGATAGAAGATCCGTTAAATAGACTGGAGCTAAGCCGTTTAGGGCTTTATAAGTCAGTAGCAATACCTTGTAATTAATACGGAACTTTATAGGTAACCAATGCAGTGATGATAAAATCGGTGTTATATGATCATATTTTCTTGATCTCGTAAGAACTCTAGCGGCGGCATTTTGGACTAACTGTAGCTTGTTTATTGAGGATGCAGGACAACCAGCTAATAAAGCATTACAGTAATCCAGTCTCGAGGTCATGAATGCATGAACTAACTTTTCTGCATCAGAAACTGATAGCATATTACGTAGCTTAGCAATGTTTCTAAGGTGGAAAAAGGCTGTTTTTGTAACATATGAAATATGATTTTCAAAAGACAGGTTGCAATCGAGTATAACACTTTGTGGGTGTTTAAAAAAAAAAATCTGATAACAAATGTTGGTTTGCAGTTATTGATGAACTTATATCTACTGTATGTGAAAGAAAAAACATTTTTTTTCTTTTTTACAGATCATTTTTGAGGTGAATGTTTTTTTGTTGTTGACTTTTTGACTTTTTGACTTTTTGGATGTCATAACTTCCAAGAAGTTTATGCTGTAAGAGGTGTGGTAACAGATTCAAATGTGATAATGATAAACGATAGAATTGTAAAAATAGTAATGCAACATCCATTCAAATATTACGCAATCAGGTTAAGGTAATTAATAAATATAAGCATATTTAAAAAACTACAAAGACATATCATTCCTCTAAATTCTTCATCAGTTCTATAGAAACCTTAGGAAAAAGAAGTGTGATCATATCATTTTGTGACTTTTTTTTAATGTATAAAAATAATTTCTGGGTGTCCTTTTTTAGGCCACATCCACCAAAACAGAGTGTTTCAAAGAGAGAGTAAAACCTATAATAATAGTAACCTATTACTTCTAAATGATGTTTTTGATTAAAAAAATATTTCTATAATCTTGCTATAAGTGGGCCTCAGAGAACAGTTCATGACCCCTTTAATACTAATGCTAGAAATGTAAATGTAGACAACAAAGGTACAATATGTAAGATTTTTGTAATAAAATATCCAAAAATCACTTGCACAGTGTGATATATTTCCTGCAGTTGTGTACCTACAATATCCCAAAAGTTCCCAAAGATTTTTAATTTCAGAGAAATTCCAATTGTAAATAATGGCTCGTCCCTGGTCATGTCGCCTGTCAATGAAGTAATATCCGCGTGTTCCCTGGTTTCCGCTTGTTCTGCCATAGTTGCCGATAGACATGGCCAACTGTGTTACGTGTAGCGGCACGCTCACGCTGTTGTTGTTTCGTTCTAACATTATGGACCATGGCAAGCAGACTTTGGGACACAAGAACTAAAACGAGGATCAATATCAGCGTTTTAGAAATGCAGAGAGCTCCACGTCCACGATTAACTTTGACTTGACAGAGACGCCGCTCTTGCATACTTTATTAGACAGGTGAGCAAAATGTACATAAAACAAATCAAAGTTATATAGCTCAACAACATGATGAAATGTTAGAATATGATCAGTATGTTACTCTAATGTTGATCTAGCTTACTGCTTGTCTCATATAGCCAACAAACTAACACAAATACCATTATAACTTTCAACACACTCAAATGCTGTTTAGTGTAACGTTAGACCAAGTGAAACAGCGCTGCGTTACCTCACAAGTTTAATATGTCAAATAAACGGACCTGTGTGAGTGAGTAGTAATTCAGCACTTGCGGGTAGTTCGGTAGAATGAAATGTCTTTATTCCTTTATATCTGTGAGACTCGCATGTGGCGCTGATATCTGTTTCTCATTAGCAATCGAGCCCTGCTTCATACCACAGTCATGTTAAAAAACATGAATGTTTTCACTCATCCATAAACATTATTAGATCCATCGGTATGACGTCAAGTTCCATAATTCCGCTTATGCGTCATCAATCTAGGCCTTTGTTATTGTAAGAGGTTATAAAAAAAAATTACACCTAATCAACAGTTTCAGTCATACATACATGGCAACAGCGCCTCCTACAGGCACTCAGCTGCCAGTAATAGCTGATACTTGTTACAGTAGCAGCTCACACTTGCAGTCTGGGTTATTCATACATTGGTAAATTGATATTTGAGGATTATACTAAGCAAGGCCCTGTTCTGACTGTAAGTGCCCCGTTGCAACAAACCCTGGTTACACCTTCTTACGATGGTCCAATTCAAACATTTTAATATATATATAAGTAACTTTGCAACTACATGTCAACTAACTAGTTGTTGACATGTAGTTGCAAAGTTACTTTTAGTTAGTAGAATGTCTAAAGTGGGCAATTGAAATAGTGTTAAACAAACCTCTTAAGTTAAAGGAACACTCCATCGTTTTTTCATATTAAACTATGTTATTCCCTTAACTAAGACGAGTTGATACATACCTCTCTGGTCTCAGTGCGTGCACTCAATCGACTCGACTTCGACTCGGCGCAGTAAAAAGTCACTCCTGAAAAATCCTCTCCCCCTCTCCCTCTCACTTCTGTCATTAGAACCAACGTGACTTTTTACTGCGCCGAGCGAAGTGCTCCCAAGTGCTATTCCGCCATACATTATAGTTATCCTTTTTATCCGCTTAGAAAAGCGCCACGTTTTATTTTATGTCACCATACTTGGTCGTGTAACTACTCGTGTAACTGTATTTAAATAGGGAAAACGTGGAGGTGTTTGGTCGCTTCTAACTTCATCTCTGTTTGGATCCTAATGAATGAACTGGGCTAAGCTAAGTGCTATCAAAGTGTCGCCGCGCGCCAGAGCGATTAAGTGCACGCACTGAGACGAGAGAGGTATGTATCAACTCGTCTTAGTTAAGGGAATAACATAGTTTAATATGAAAAAACGGTGGAGTGTTCCTTTAAGAAAACCAGAAGAACTGACTACAAAAGTTTATCAGGCACATTAATTTGCATAATCAGATCTGGGGCTGTTTTAAACAATTGAAAAATATGGTGTTTAACATTAGTATGAATGTACATACATCACACTAGATTTAGAGGAAATAGAAGTGTAAGGTTTAAGATATATAGCCTACAGATCTAACAGACACGCATGCATGTGCACACAGGTGCAGGTACACTCAAAAAAAATTTTTTGTCTAAAAATAAGATTTATGTATGTGAATTGCATAACAAATTTCCATGCATTTGGATTACATAGTTTTAACATAAACCAATCAATAATCTGAATGTGATTCATATTTTTAAGTCATATCTAAATGAAACAGATAAGATTTATGTAATTGTATTAATAAACTGAATGTGATTTATATTTGTCAGTCGTATGTAAATGAAACAGGTAAGATTTATGTAATAGTACACAGAAAAACACCCATGTTAAATTAACACTGCTCAGTGTTCATATGTGTGCACACTACAGAGTTAAAGCGGTGTTGAAGTTAATGAGATAATTAAGTGATGATTGAGCATTAATTATGAACACCTGCTGTTAACAAGCAGAATCACTGAAGGAAAGAGAAACACAAGAACTACAACTGACTTCAGCCACAGCCTTAGATTGACATCAACTGAAGAGAAAAGAAGACATTAAATCTGTGAAGATCTCAGCAGAGGAGGATTAAACAACTCCACAAACAGCATTACCAGCTTCACTTATTACTAACCAGACTGACTTTATTTCATTTCCGTTTTAATGAAATCAATAGTTGTATTTTAAAGTCACCATGATGGTGGTTAGCGTTTGCTTTAGTTGGGCTCTTGACCATTGACTCTTTAATATAACATTTTCTCTAGCTGCTATAATAATTATGTGTTTATAAAACACATTTGTTGCAGCGAAAAAGCCAAGAGAAAAAGAGATCAGGTGATGTTGGCTGTTTATTGATGAAGGTGTAATCATCATATTGTGGCCTGAATCACTTATCTTTTTCAGTGTCTAATGCTTTGATTATTGGGCTTATGTGATTTTGTTTTATTTATTATAGTAGCTGTGTGACCTGACAGCATTAGATTCAACAGTTAATCAAATAATATAAAGAATTTTAAAAACATTTAGTGCAGTAAACTTTCTCTTCTACATTATTACTTTGACATCAAGAATCAGTGTATGACTCTCAACAATGGTGACAATCAATGAAATGCTTCATGCTGCAGTGCATGCTGGGTACCACCAATCAAAACTCACCCATATCTCCCAGCATGCATTGCGGCATTAATAAATTATGCATCAGGATTTTTTGTATCTTTTGTCACCATTGTTGAGATTCATATGCTGTTTCTTGATGTCTGTGTGAGTCTAAGTAATGCCATAGATGAAAGGTTTTTGTGCACTAACTATAAAAAAAAAAAAAAGTATATTGTTTGATAAACAACACTGTTAGATTTCATGCTATAAAATCAAATGGCTTCTGTTATGAATAAAACAATATTAAAAAGCATTAGACACTGAACAAGTCGTCATCATCATCAATAAACAGCCAACATCACTTCATCTCATGTTCTCTTGGTTTTTTTGCTGCAACAAACGTGTTTTATAAACACATAATTATAGCAGCCAGAGAAAATGCTATATTAAAGAGTCAATGGTCAAGAGCCCAACTAAAGCAAACGCTAACCACCATCATGGTGACTTTAAAATACAACTATTGATTTAATTCAAACGGAAATGAAATAAAGTCAGTCTGGTTAGTAATAAGTGAAGCTGGTAATTCTGTTTGTGGAGTTGTTTAATCCTCCTCTGCTGAGATCTTCACAGATTTAATGTCTTCTTTTCTCTTCAGTTGATGTCAATCTAAGGCTGTGGCTGAAGTCAGTTCTTGTGTTTCTCTTTCCTTCAGTGATTCTGCTTGTTAACAGCAGGTGTTCATAATTAATGCTCAATCATCACTTAATTATCTCATTAACTCCAAGACCGCTTTACCTCTGTAGTGTGCACACATATGAACACTGAGCAGTGTTAATTTAACATGGGCGTTTTTCTGTGTACTATTACATAAATCTTACCTGTTTCATTTACATACGACTGACAAATATAAATCACATTCAGTTTATTAATACAATTACATAAATCTTATCTGTTTCATTTATGTATGACTTAAACATATGAATCACATTCAGGAGTATTGATTGGTTTATGTTAAAACTATGTAAACCAAATGCATGGGAATTTGTTATGCAATTCAAATACATAAATCTTATGTTTAGACACAAATTTTTTTTGAGTGTAGTTTAACAAAATAAATTATGAAAAGTTTGTCATTTAAAAAGCTCACAATTTCTGCAACCTAGTTATCAACATTTCCATCTAAATACAGTTTTAAACTGTAAACCTTTAAACCTTTGTGGGTGTTTTTTTTTTTAAAAATCTGATAACAAATGTTGGTTTGCAGTTATTGATGAACTTATATCTACTGTACGTGAAAGGAAAAAAAAACATTTGTTCTTTTTTACAGATAATTTTTGAGGTGAATGTTTTTTTGTTGTTGACTTTTTGACTTTTTGGATGTCATAACTTCCAAGAAGTGTATGCTGTAAGAGGTGTGGTAACAGATTCAAATGTGATAATGATAAACGATAGAATTGTAAAAATAAATAGTAATGCAACATCCATTCAAATATTACGCAATCAGGTTAAGGTAATTAATATATATAAGCATATTTAAAAAACTACAAAGACATATCATTCCTCTAAATTCTTCATCAGTTCTATAGAAACCTTAGGAAAAAGAAGTGTGATCATATCATTTTGTGAGTTTTTTTTAATGTATAAAAATAATTTCTGGGTGTCCTTTTTTAGGCCACATCCACCAAAACAGAGTGTTTCAAAGAGAGAGTAAAACCTATAATAATAGTAACCTATTACTTCTAAATAATGATGGTTTTGATTAAAAAAAATTTATATAATCTTGCTATAAGTGGGCCTCAGAGAACAGTTCATGACCCCTTTAATACTAATGCTAGAAATGTAAATGTAGACAACAAAGAACAGGAAGATAATTTATTAATAACATTTATTTATAGAATGGTTAAGTTATGTGCTTGCAGAAGTGATGTCTTCTACTCATTCGTGAAGGTTTTAATCTCTTAATTCCTATGATTATCTAGAATACAAATAGGAGTTTATATATATATATATATATATATATATATATATATATATATATATATATATATATATATATAAAATAATAAGGCTATTCAGAAATCATGAAGGACTGGAACATTGAAGAATGCAGAAATGAGATCTCAGACCTTTAGAATTATAGTAGTCAGATAATTATGTTATTCATTTAGTTATGTGAAGTTTATCCAGTGCTTTCTGTTGCATTTCCCATGTGTTATTTGTGTGCAGTTCACGATGATCACACTGTTCCCATAACAGCTCAGCAACAGATGCTGATTGTAAAAGGATTGCTCATTTCTAATTCTATTAGCCATTCATACAAGTGGGCATAATATTCTAACTTTAATTTTATTCTAACTAAATTCACAGACACACTATGGTTCTGGTATATGAATATTAAACAGTTCACACTTCACAGGTACAGACATACTGTAAATCACCCAGTATCAGAGATCTGGTTAAAGATGAGATGAGTTCAGGCAAGGGTTGCCACGTCTGTGGTTTCCCCGCAGAATTTTGTGAACTGCACACAGCAGAATTGGGCAACTTTTAACTTTTACTTCTGTTGCCGCAGATTATGCAATACTCGTGGTGTGGTTTCTGTTAACCAAGCAGTTTTCACTACTTTCTGCTTTTATTTTTAATTGCATGAATTTGTTATTAAAGCCAGTACCATTATTACATGAAACAACCAGATGAACGTCAGTATAAACTCTTTTGGCGTTTCATATTGCAGATTAAGTCTTAAGGTTTTAACAGTCTGTGTCTTCAACCATCTGTCATTATTCAGTCGGTATGGAGCTCAGGCAACTTCCTCTTCTACTCTGTGAGTATTTTTTTTTTCTCTGTATGTATTCTTTCTCTGTATGTCAGTGAATTTTACATTACATTATATTTATTATGACAGACACCTTTATCCAACATGAAACTTCACTAAGGCACTGGATTACAAAACTCCTTCCAGAATAAATGGACTGATGTCATTTAGACGCAATGCAAAATATTTTTTTTTTTCTCATGTTGAATTTTTTTGCATCTTTTCAGTGTTCTATTTAATTTATTTACTTTCAATTTGGTCCTGTGGTTGACAGTAATTGCAAATACATTTGATGTCAACATTCAGTTGCTTATACATTAAAACAGTGTATATTTCACTGCACTTTTTTGAGTAGTTTCTTTAAAAGCGTTATTCCTTTAAAATAATTTTCTTTGTAAGAAATATTGAGCAAATAAATACGCTGGCCTAAAACTAAAATGACTAAGACTGAAATAGTAACACTAAATTAAAAAGCACAGCCTTGTAGTAAAATGCATAAGCACATTTTATATATATAATATTCTTTTCTTCTTTTTTTCCTTATTTTTAATGTATAACACAACGTACAGTGATTTCAATAGACCTACTGTATACATGAAATAATGTGCATGAAGAAAATCATCAGGTAAAACATAACCAAGTTATCAACAGTTTTGCAATTTAGGTTTAATTCATAAAGTGTAAGATAGAGTTATAAGCCATTTTATTGCATTAAGTGTTTGCATTTGATGTGAATGGGACACAGAGTTCTGTAAATAGGCAATGAGAGTTTATTTTCATTCCTCTGTTTATGATCAGAATTTTGACTTGAAGAAACAGTTTTCTCTGCAATTGCAAAATCTATCAAATAAGTTCATCATCTGCACTCATACAGATGAATTTAGCTCTAGACAAAGTAGACAAGCCTCACGAGAAATAAGAACATTTGAGCTTATAATGGTGTTTCACAAGAATAGGCACATAGGCTACTGTTATAATATGTCTGAAAAATATCTTTGAGAAAAAAAGGTTTTCTCTTTGTGTTTTTAGTGCTGATTTCAAACATCCACTCTGGACACACTGAAGGTGATTATATTTGATTTATACATTTCATCAACACTAACTGTTTCAAGCCAGCTGAAAAATATTAGTGTTACATTTATAGGACTAAATACACCTTATTGCCTATCTAACAACGTTGCCTTTTTTAACATCGTCAGTCTATTATTCCGTTTCTGAAGTCTAATATGTGAAATGTTTTTCACAACCACTGTCGATTTTCGTGGCCGCCATTTACAGCCTAACGTTTCATAAAAAAGCTGTAAGTCATAATGCATGCATCTCTGTAACACTTTTTAAAAAATATATATATATATATATATATATATATATATATATATATATATATATATATATATATATAAGTTTTAGTCCTCATTGGTTTGGTCACAGCAACACCTACTGGTCAGAAACAATTGTATTCTAGTTTATCTAACATCAACATTTTTAACAAAAACTACTATATAGCAACATGTAGGTATGGAGAACAACACTAAAGTCTAACCTGATTTAGCAAGTATATTTTGCAATCAAGAAACCATATTTATACATTAAAAAAGCACATTGTTTTCATTGTGAATTGTTATTGGTTTACAGAAAGACCAAAACCCAAAGTGACCATTAAACCATGCCCTTACGGAAAAAAAAGTATACTTCAAGTTCATTTTATGAAGTATACTTGAGTAATGTTCAAGTATATTTTATGTAGTAAGTATACTAATGTCAATATGTACTAGTAGTAAACTTGTAAGTGTACTATTTTAATACCACTTGGGACTAAATTGGCCCACTTGAAGTTTATAAAAGTATATGTTTAAGTGTAACAGTAGTAAACTTTAAGTGCACAACTAGTTCATAATTATGTTTCTCATTTGTACTGCAAGTGAACTTATGAGTATACTAGTAGTTTACTATTTTAATACTTGTAGCAACTTTGAAGTATACTCTCAGTAAACTACTAGTTTAGTAGTTTTATACTACAAGTTTTATTTTAATGTACTCTCAGTAAACTACTAGTTTAGTAGTTTTATACTACAAGTTTTATTTTTAATGTACTCTCAGTAAACTACTAGTTTAGTAGTTTTATACTACAAGTTTTATTTTAATGTACTCTCAGTAAACTACTAGTTTAGTAGTTTTATACTACAAGTTTTCTTTAAGTGAACTTAACATTATACTTATAGTTTACCATTTATATATTATTTTTACTCTTTTAGTGTACTCTCAGTAAACTACTAGTTTAGTAGTTTTATTCTACAAGTTTTCTTTTAATGTACTCTCAGTAAACTACTAGTTTAGTAGTTTTATTCTACAAGTTTTCTTTTAATGTACTCTCAGTAAACTACTAGTTTAGTAGTTTTATTCTACAAGTTTTCTTTAAGTGAACTTAACATTATACTTATAGTTTACTATTTATATAAAATTTTTGCAGTTGCAGTAGGCCTATACTACTATGTTCAGATGTTATTTTTTTATTCTTGAAAAATACCTTTAACGCTACAGAATGTCAGTAAGTTTCATAAAGGCAACATTTTAAACAAAATAGTTGAGAAAATCACATTTTTGTCAAAGACTATGCCTTGATCAGATCCAGAACGATGATCAAAACACAGGTGGAGTTGATTGAGTCCAACACCCCCAAAGCTTCACAGTCGTTTTCTCTTCATGGGTTAGGCCTACGCTTCATTTCATTTGGAAACATTAAGCAGTTTTGATTTACAAGCTGTTCAATGTTTGATATTACATTATTTTACATTTGAGTGAGCAATCTTCTATCACTTGTTTCAGCTTCTTCTTCACCTGTGTTTTGATCCAGAGATTCTGTACTAGAAGATGTGTCATAGCGCCCCCTACCATATACCAGTGAAAACATGGATAGCTGGAAAATTCAGTCAATGGTGGGGAAAAGTTAAATGAAAGTAAATCTTTATACTTTGTACACTACCAGTGGACTAGCCTACACAAAAATTCAGATACACAGAATTAGAAACATATCTGTTTTATATCAATATTTTAATCAATATTTTCAAACAAAGTTTCATAAGACTGTATATGAAAACGATGTAAAAAAAAAAATTAATTTAAGTTGTGAACACAACTACAAGCCAAGTATACTTTGAATAATTCAAATTTTAAGTATATCTCGATCAAAAGATTGAGTACAAGTATAGGCCAAATTTACTTGGACTTTTCTCTCAGTATAAGTCAAGTACACTTAAGTTTAATTAAGTATATTTTTGAGAAGTATATAAAATGTAGACTGAAAGTATGCTTTCTTCTTTTTAGTTGAAAAGAAGTATACTAATAGAACACTTGAATAAACTTATTTTCCATGCTTATTTTATTTTCTCTATAAGCTATTCCACCCGAAAGTTTGTTACTATATAAAGCTGAACATGTTAGTTTATAAGACGGTGTGTAATATTATGTTTTTAAAAAAAAGTATTTAATAAGCTACTCAATCAAAATAGTAAACACAAGTACAAGCCAAGAATACTTAGAATACTTAATTATACTTTTAAGTATATCTCGATCAACAAGTATAGGCCAAATATACTTAGACTTTTCTGTCAGTATAAGTCAAGTATACTTAAGTGCAATTTAAAGTATATTTCTGTGAAGTACATAAAGTATATTTCTGAGAAGTATATAAAGTATATTTCTGAGAAGTATATAAAAAGTAGACTGAAAGTATACTTTCTTATTTTTAGTTTAAAAGAAGTATACTAATAGAACACTTGAATAAACTTCTTTTTCGTAAGGGTGATCATCATGTATTCAGAGAAGAGACAGTCACTCTCAGATGTGACATATATGATGGAGGAGTCACTAGCTGGCGGTACAACTGGTATAAAGACGGTTCAACCAGTGTTTTCAGTGAACGACAGGAACACACATTCAGTTCTGTTACTGAGTCTGACGCAGGTAAATACTCCTGTAGTGGGAGAGAGACTGGAGTGTTACGTTAGACATCTCTGCAGCAGTCACTCGCGTGTCACTGTCACAAAAGTGATTAATTTATTCACGGGAGAAAAATCAGATAGACCACCATCGTCTCTTGAACTCACAGCATCAACACTTTATTATGCACATGCTCATAACATACACAGTGCGCGGGGCACGCACGTTTCAATGACGTCACTGCGTAGACTATAACATGGCTTTGCCACTTATACTTATTCAAATATGCTTAACACTCCCACTCAAAGACATGTTTATAGCATTCTATAGTGGCAAACAAAAACAAAACAATACATAACTCCAAAATAAAACATTTGGTATACTGGCAGTAATCTAAAAACCTCTCAAATATAAAAACACCTGCCAGTTCACATTATTCTCCAAACAAATACCTCTTGAAGTTCTCAAACTTAGCCTTTGCCACCGGCTTGGTAAGAACATCAGCTATCATGTTCGCAGTAGGGCAATATTCTATAGATATTTTCCCTTCTGTGTGTGCAGACCGTACAAAGTGATATTTTATATCAACGTGTTTACTTCTCTGTCTGCATACTGGGTTCTTAGACAAAGCTATCACCCCTGGTTGTCCTCATATATCTTGACTGGTACATGCTGGTTACTACTATCAATTCCTTTAAGTAGTTGTACAAGATACATACTCTCTTGAGTAGTGGCAGCTAGTGCCATATACTCGGCTTCACAGGTGGATAAAGCCACCGTTGGCTGTTTCCTACTCTTCCTTCCACGATATGATTGGACCATTCTCAGTTAAGCTGAAACAATATCCAGTTGTGCTCCTCCTATCATTTTTATCGGCTGCCCAATCAGCATCACTGTATCCCTCAAGCTGTAGGCTTTCCTCACATTTTCGGAAGTGTAGTTCTTGATCTATAGTACCCTTTAAGTACCTCAGTAGGTGTTTTGCTGTAGCCCAATGCTGTTGTTTTGGTTCTGCTAGGTGTTGTGAAAGTTTACTAACAACCCAGCTCAGGTCAGGTCGAGTACATGTCATAATGTATATCAAACTACCTACTATCTTTCTATATCCTGTTGAGTCAATGACTTCACCCTCATTGTCAAAGTTTAACTTTTGTTCACATGGGGTGGATCTCGGTTTACATTCGGACATTCCAAATTTCGCGAACATCTTCTTTATGTGTCTCTTTTGAGTCATTTTGATCTCTCCATCACTGTATAAAATCAATACCCAGGAAGTGTTTAAGTGGACCCATATCTTTCATCTTAAACCTTCTCTTCAACATTTCTTTTACATCACTGAGTACGGTGTTATTACTCGCTGCTATGATTAAGTCATCTACCCATACTAACAAAATCACTTTCTCGTTCTCAGATTCTCTGCTGTAGACACAATGATCAGCATCATTTTGTACAAAACCATTCCCTGTAAGGTGATCATGCAGTAACATGTTCCAGTTACGTCCGGACTGTTTTAAGCCATATAATGACTTATTGAGTTTACACACTAAGTGTTCTCCTGTTTTAGATTTGACCTCAAAACCTTCCGGTTGCTCCATATATACCTCACAGTCCATCGGAGCATGGAGGTAAGCAGTCTTTACATCCATTTGATGTAGTGTAAGGTCCTCCTGTACAGCCACTTGCATTAATGCTCGGACAGAGGTCATGTTGGCTGTCGGTGAAAAAGTCTCTTTATAGTCAATCCCTTCCACTTGACCATACCCTTTTGCAACATATCTGGCTTTACAAGTCTCAGATCCATCTAGGCTCTCTTTCACTGCATATACCCAGCGACCTCCCACTGCTTGTTTGCCTTTTGGCAGTGGCGTCAGAGTGAAAGTCTCATTCTCTGTCAAAGAGTTCATCTCCTCTTTCATTGCATCAGTCCACATTTTTAACTTCTTAGAGTCCATAGCCTCTCTAAATGTTTTAGGTACATCATAAGCCACTCTGTAGAAATAATCTACATTTTCTCTTTCATCATTATTACACTCAGCTTTACACTGGTAATCATTAAGGTATTCTGGAGCTTTTCTCTGTCTTGTAGGATACCTTCTTTCTCCCTGTTCACTCTGAGTACTATCTGTCTGGGTCGGACCCTCCTCCGTACTGGACTCTTTACTCTCTTTAGGCTGTTCCTGACCTTGGTTGACTATTTTTGGTGATGTATCTCCATATCTCTCAATTTCGTCCCCCATGTCACAATCTGTCTGAGTCTGGCTATCTGCGCTACCTTTGGTGATGAATTTGACCAGCCTATGTTTTAGGATTTTTCCTGTCTCGGGATAATACACATTATATGCTGGACTATATTTATCATAGCCTACGAAGATCCCTTTTTCGCATCTAGAATCCAGCTTCTTCTTATCCTGCTTATATACGTAGCATTCAGAGCCAAAAATCCTCATGTTAGACAGATTAGGTGTTTTTCCTGTGAAAACACGGAAAGGTGTCTGCTCTAGCCGCTTACTGTAACACCTGTTGCGGATTTGAGCTGCTGTCTGTACAGCATATGTCCATAATTGCTTTGGGAGGTTACTCTCCAATAGCATGCATCGTGACATCTCAAATAAGGTTCTCCAACCTCTTTCGGCAGTTCCGTTCTGATGAGGTGAGTAGGGTGCACTAGTCTCGTGCCTTATCACATTACTCCTAATTAGAGACTGGAATTCCTGCCCGGTAAATTCTGTACCGTTATCAGATCTTATACACTTTATCTTTCCATATGGAGCTACGTCTGCTATGAATTTTTCTGTAGCCTTTGTCGTGTCACTCTTTGCTTTGATAAAGTATGGAAAAATCATTCCAGTGTAATCGTCAGTAAATGCTATCGCATACTTGTATCCATCTTTATCTGCTATTTCTATAGGGCCGCATAGGTCTGTGTGTACTAGCTCTAGTACGGTTGTAGCTTTAGAGTCTGCCTGTCTGTTTCTACTTTGTGTAAATTTGCCCTGTGTGCATATTTCACAGTTTTGATTGGACCTGTCATGTTTCCCTCTTATCGTCATCCCTTCAACTACCTTTTCTAATTTTGCAACATCATCAAAATGACAGTGACCAAGTATCCTATGCCACGTTTGAATGTCATAACTGCCATACACTTCATCAACATTTTCACTTTCTACTGTGTTAAGGTAATAAAGCCTACCATATACGTCCATTTTGAATTTGGTACCGTCCTTGTGAATCAGCCAGTTATCGCCATATTTGAAGTGCATCTCGGCTCCGTTAGCTGTAGCTGATTTTACTGAAAAGATGTTTTGTGGAAACGATGGGATGTATAGTGCTTGCTTTAGCCTCATATTCACTTGTCGTCCCTCGCTGTCCAGCAAGTAGACTTCGGCTTCTCCCCTCATCTTCGCCATCCCGCTCACCTTGGTTCCGTCGGCAAGCTCGATCATGTGATCCTCGGGCCTGAAGCTCTTGTCAACTGTTATGAACTTTGTGGCGTCGTTGATCATGTGTGATGTGGCTCCGCAGTCGACCATGAGACCCTTCTTGTTTCCCCTTTGAATAGGAGAGTCACTCATCTTGAAGAAACAGAAAGATGTAGGCTCTGCCTCTGTCTCTCCATCTGCTTTCTTCACGTGATCACGGCCTCGTCCTCGGCCGCGTCCCTTTCCTCGCTGTGGTGTGTCCCATTTCCGATCATCTCTTCTCGCCTGGGATTCGTCGGGACATGTCCTGGCCATATGTCCCTTTTTACCACAGGTGTAACACTCAATATAAGTCAAAACCATTTTCTTTCCTCTCCCTCTTCCACGTGATCTCGTTGTCCCGCTAGTCTTCATCACGTTGTCTTCTTCTACATTCACGTCACTTTTCCCGTATTTTTCAGTACTCTCGTAACTTCGTAGTTTTGTTTTAAACTCGCTGAACGTTACAACGTCATTAGTCTGGGTGATGTGCACAACAAACGGCTTGTATGAATCAGGTAGCCCCTTTACTACCATAGCTATCTGAAGTCCATCACTAATATGCTCGTCTGCTCTTCTCAATGACGTAAATATAGTCTCTGCTCGAATAATATTTTCAGTGACCGTTTCATTGCTAGCCTTATGGAGTGAGGAAAGTTCACAATACAAACTCACAACGTGGGGTTTGTCCTTTCCGGCGTAATGTTCGCGAAGAATCTCCAGTGCTTTTCTTCCATCACGTTTTGCGTCCCTCATTATCAACGACAAACTTTTGTTATCTAGGCATTGTACTAGCTCTGCATATGCCTCTCCGTTCTTTGCCTCATCATCCGCGAGAGCTTCTTCGTCTCCCTTGTCTATCTGCGGGTCCTCCAAAATTACTTCTCTGAGGCCACGCAACTCCATGTGCGCGAGGAATCTCGTTTCCCAGAGTTCATCATTTTTCTCATCACCGTCAAATAAAAGTCTGAACCACCTTTGGCCTGAATGACTGGGCCCATAACCTGTTACGTTAGACATCTCTGCAGCAGTCACTCGCGTGTCACTGTCACAAAAGTGATTAATTTATTCACGGGAGAAAAATCAGATAGACCACCATCGTCTCTTGAACTCACAGCATCAACACTTTATTATGCGCATGCTCATAACATACACAGTGGGCACGCACGTTTCAATGACGTCACTGCGTAGACTATAACATGGCTTTGCCACTTATACTTATTCAAATATGCTTAACATGGAGGATCACGCTGGTCACATCTCAGTGATGAAGTTACACTGACAGTATCAGGTGAGTTTGATCATCTCTTCATAAACACACACAAGTTTAACATGTTATTAATGAGTGATGTCTCTATTTCAGTTCCCAGAGCAGTTTTAAGTGTTTCTCCTCAGAAGTGGTTGACTGAAGGAGATCCAGTGACTCTGAACTGTGAGGTTAACGGCTCCTCTACAGGCTGGACATTCAGCTGGTTCACTGTAACTGTCTCAGGTCAGTTATAATGTGCTTCATCCTGATAACATCTAAATTAACTGGGTTTATTCAAGTCAATATGACTTAATCAACCTGACTAAGGATTACAT
Organism: Leuciscus leuciscus; assembly: GCF_965113295.1. NCBI lineage: Eukaryota > Metazoa > Chordata > Actinopteri > Cypriniformes > Leuciscidae > Leuciscus > Leuciscus leuciscus. The sequence goes on along the minus strand of NC_138725.1, from coordinate 41,704,463 downwards.
CAATAACATTATTCCCCAAACTCTTGCAATTGGTTAATAGCGCCAGTGTTTACACTTCCCTTGGAAATCAACCTACAAATGACTTATATTTATCTCTGTATATGAGGCTGGGCTATAGGAGACAGAACTGTAACATTTACAAAAGTTAAATTGGCTTTTAAAGGTCAGATTAGGTAGAAATACATCTTTAAGATGACATCCTAACATTCTGACTTTATACAGGGATCAGGAATCATTATGAGCTCCTCTCAGACAGCAGCAGAGGAGCTGGAGGAAAATACACTGTCAGTTCTGCTGATCTAAATCACACAGGAGTTTATGTGTGCAGAGCAGAGAGAGATAAAACAGCCGTTTACACAACATACAGCAACACACAACCACTGTGGGTCACTGGTGAGTATTTTTCATTTTTGAAAAAGAGAGTTTTGAAGCTCAAATTTAATACTTCCAAATTATAGCTGTAATTGTCTTGTCAGGCGTTTCTCCTCCAGTGTCTCTGATCATCAGTCCCAGCAGAACTCAACACTTCACATCTGTCTCTCTCTCTCTGAGCTGTGAGGACCAGAGTAACACTGATGGATGGACAGTGAGAAGATACACAGACAGCGGGTGGCTGGAAAATTGTTCATCATCAAAGTGGGGATCACAAACAGGATCTACATGTACAATCAGATCCACTGTCCCATCAGACACTGGAGTTTACTGGTGTCAGTCTGATTCTGGAGAGACATATCACCATGTTAATATCACTGTACACAGTGAGTCTTTAATTCCGTATTTATTCATTTCACTGGTATGTTACTCACAATGCATAAGCAGATTGGTGCAGGAAGCATTAGATCAGGGATCTTCAACCTTTTTGAAGTTTTGTCTAAATTAACTATATGTAAAAATAACTGTGCGTGCCTGTGTGTGTATTGACGTAATTTATTACGATTACACTGTAAATCTATTATAATAATAAATGTTGTTATACAGTAAATATTAGGGCTGGGTATCGAGTTCGATACTTTTTAGGCACTGACCAAATTGCCTCAATACCATTGAGTATAAAAAATGCCTTGTCATTCGGTACCAAATTTCAATACCTAAGGGGTAAGTGAGCCCATAAGCATGCAGCATTGATTGCCTGTGGCCAGAACCATTGTGAGGCATAAAGGAAAAACACTATTTTATGGCGGTTACGCTCAGAGACGTGGCTCACACATGAGACTGTAGTGTGTAACACCATGTCCTAACTACACGTGACGCGACGCCGCAACACGCGATAAAAGGTATGTTTTCCATTTGAATAGTTTTTGTCCTAACCAGCCGCGACGGCGACACGCGACGATTCTATTTTAGAAACGGTTTCTATTTTTCTGCGACATCGCCGCTGGAACAACAAACACAAAGTGTGGCAATGATAATTTCAGGTACTGTTTATGTGCTTTATTTAATGTTAAAATCATGCAGTGTGACTTTGAATATCATTTAGTGCTCCCAGCTTTGTAGCTGTAACAACAGCAATGGATAATTCACCTCAGATCTTGAAATTAAACAAATGGAAACAGGAACGTTCAAACTGTGAACAAAAAAGTGTATTTTTTGACAAAGATTGTTTTACTAACTCAGCCTATGTATTTTTTATATAGTTTAAATGGTGTAATATTTGTGAATTTGATTATTTAGCCTACTTATCTATTTTCTTGCCAGTGCCGTCAAGAGCACTCTCTGGTACTGTGCACTTGCCGCGAAACTTTGCAAGCGTCCCAACCCCCATTGATGTAAAAGATGTGGAAAAGATCAAAAGTGTGGCTACATTCACCAAACTCGATGCCAACAGCGCGAGGTGAACTATTTGTGACAAGATAACTGCTGACAAGACACACAACACGACAAATGAAGCACTTGACAGTGAAAAGAATAAACAGAGCACAAAGTTGCTCTGTCTTCGACTACAAGAAGAACTGGAGCGTGTCACCAATGAACCGAAACTCGGCGTATATGCTACTTGCCTCATAGGCATAGGGACATAGGCACTGAGACATAGGCATATAGAAAGCTTGAAATGTCTACTTTTAAATGAACCAGGTTGAATCGAAAACAAATACTCTCTGATTATGTAATCCAAATGAAAGGTGCATTTATCTCAATAGGCATGCACACGTTCACTATACTGCGGAGATGACGAGTCAGCAACGTCAACTTCATTTTCGCAGCCAACACTCATTACCTAATTAATAAACATTATTATTATTATTATTATTAAACAATTAAAATGTCTCTTTGCTATTTTTTCCTGACACATTCATTATCCTTAAGCTACTTTTGCCAGTGCTTTGCGGACAAGCTTTATGCGTGCACTTGAGAGCAAAGCATATCCTCCACATTCAATTTTAGTCTAAATCAAATTTAGAGATGTTAAAATGGGGGAAATCATATTTCTAGGATCTAGAAAGGGAGCTCCTAGAGCCTGCGTGACATCTATCCAACAAAGCATTATGATAATCTAGTATTGAGGTCATGAACGAATTAATTAGTTTTTCACCATTAGACAGTATATGTCATAGTTTTGGCAACATTTCTAGGTGAAAAAAAAAGAAAAAACTGTTAACACTGACAATGGGATTGCTATCAAACATAACATCCAAGTGCTTAACTTTAGAAGACAATGTAACCGTTTGGTCCAATAAATATATGAGGAAATATACAGTTGAGTGTCGTCAGCAAAAGCTTCTCAACGCAATCAGCTATTCTGACTATTTGCAAATATTGCATGTCTCCTGTGTTTCTGTAGTTGGTGTGATTCTAGAGAGTCCTGTTCATCCTGTGACTAAAGGAGATAATCTGACGCTACGCTGTTTATATCCATATATAAGCCCACCAAAACTCAGAGCTGATTTCTATAAAGATGGATCACTCATCCAGAATCAAACTACAGAGATGATCATCCCTACTGTCTCAAAGTCACATGAGGGTTTCTACTACTGCAAACACCCAGAGAGAGGAGAGTCTCCCAAGAGCTGGATCTCAGTCAGAGGTGAGAGTCACTGAAACTGTGAGCTGATTTATTTCTTCATATGCCCTCGTTCAGATATAGTGCATGATAAAGTGTTTGTGTGTCTCTTTTTCAGGGTCTCATTCAGACTCTCAGATCTCTGTCCTCCACATACTCAGTTCTGCACTGGCAGCTTGTCCATATCTGATAGTGACGGTTGTGCTGATTTACAAATGCTGCAAAATGAGAGGAAACACACCTGAGTGATTTATTAGAAATCATAATTAACATTAGGCTACCTATATTTAATTGGCCAATTGTGAAAGCTGTCTTTTGCTTGCTATCTGGAGGTATTGTGACAATACAAATCAATTCATTTGAATCTGTCCTTTAGCATACCTTTGTTGAGAAATCAATACAGTGAAAGATGAACAAACTTAGCTTAAGTAAAATATTTTGTGTGCATTTAACTGTTATATCTGTTGAAGAAGAAGAAACTTCTATCTGTTAATCCAAGAAAACTTCCATGCTTCCTGGAATCACTCAATATCTCATTCACAATCTTGCAGAGCGTGCTTACTGTAAAGAAAACACACTAAAACTGTGTTTTAGTGACAACAGCATGTTTAACTTTTCATATTTCTTCTTTAAAAATAAAGAACTAATGCTGAAAAAAATCTGGAGCTGTTTGTTGTTAATTATTGCAGTGTGTTACTTGTACAGTCAGATCAAAATAACTATGACCTATGTCATCTACATAAATTATCACAGTTAGCATACAGATAAAAAGAATACTCTCACATTTTAATCAATTCCTGAACATGCTTTTTTTTTTCTATCCAAAGCCAATGACTTGACATGTGATTGTTTTTTTTTGGTTCTGACTGGTGTGTAAAAATATTGCCTAGTGGTTTCTGAATGTAAATATGAGTTTAATGTGTAAAATGAGTAATGGAAATATTGACACTTAGCAAGAACCACTAATTCAATTTCTTGTGTGTTATGTGTTAAGTCTCGTTCTGCATTAAAAATGAATAAACCCCATCAAAAACACCATCAACTAGAAATTTGCAGGGTCTACACAGTGGAATGAATCTTTGTCGTTGGAGAAGATCAATTTCAGTGGTTTTCTTTTTTTCTCCGTTGGGGAGAAATCGTGGAATCGTTTATGTTCATATGGTTGTAGATTGCATCATGTATGAGAAACTACGAGCCGAGCAGAGTACCTTATGGACATCTCCTGAGCTACCAATCATTTTTAAACATGTTCAAAAAATGCAGGAAGTTAACCTAAATTTGACCAGTGTATAGGCTCTCCCCTATTACCAAATCATATACATACATCATACAACCACTACTAGCAACCTTATAGTGTGTGCATTGAAGGGGGTGGATTGGAATCCACTGATGATTATAAAATGTCTCTCTTGTATTCTGTCTGCTGTAAACACTAGAATTCAGGCAGTCAAACGGTTTCTACTCTTCTTCAATGGCGATTCTAGGGGGTGGCCTGGGGTGGCCGGGGCCACCCCTGAAAGCTCATTGGCCACCCCTGTGGCCACCCCAGATCTGATAGGTAGGTCAAGTTCGTCAACACAAGAAACGTGAAATGTTGTCAATCAGTGATGACAGCTGATCAACTGATTTAGGGCCAGTTTCATATTTTTAACTAACACAGTAACGGTCGTACTGAGACTGTGAGAGCTGATTTCTGCTCAGCGGACGTTTGGCCATGCAAGTCAGAGATGACCCATGAGATAAGAGCACGCGCGCTGCACGGTGCACCTGCTGCTGCTGGTCCGTGAAACAAGAGGACGGTCTCACAGTTGCAACAATACAACAACGATAAAAACGCTGGAATCAGTCGATTGAGAGGTATGGTCGGGACCCAACGCAACAGAGTGCGGCACGGGAATATAGATCTGATGGCCGAGTGCGGGCGCGGGCGGTAATGCACTCGTGTGTCGATTCGCGGGAGTCGGGACTCCCGCAAAATAGAATTATCTTTAAATTGAACAAATAAAAACGAATAAATTGTCATTCATCTGTTGCACAAAAGCAACAAGAACAACTAAAACAAAATAGAAACGATTTACAGGCCAGAGTCTCTATTTATAACATGTTTGCAGCGTTGAACAATGTAGCCAATCACAGACATATGTGTTGATTTCTTGAACGCAATGGCCAATCAGATGCATTTAAGATAGAATCCCCTCACCACTCAAAATGGACTTTTTGTTCAGTGCTGAATTCTGCATACTGGCAAATCATCTATTATATCAAACAAAGTGTAGATAATATGAAAGATTAATTATGCAGCCAGTTTCATTGATAATAACAGAGATTTGTGAGATGGCGATGAACTGAGATGTCAGCTTTTTAGGAATTATTAAGTGAGAAATCCGTCCTGCGCAGGTCTCTAATGTAGACTTTAAAAACAAACCACTAACATTATATTTACATTAACAGTAGCCTAGGCTGCAATCTAGTGTATGTAAACCTTTTTGCAGATAAACACAAATGCATTTTCGGACAAGTTAATGGCCAAGTTAATTGAGTAAATCATATCCCCCACTATGGCAATTAATAACAGACTATAGTAGGCTAAACACATTTCCTAAATAGGCCTGTGACTGTATCTTACATTTTATGAAATAGTACCATTATTTAAAAATAAAGTTTGCACTTTGTTACTATTATTAAAATCCTCTATTGTTCATAAGAGTTTAAAGGTTTACATAACATTATTTTATAGTATATATGGCCACCCCACTCTAGTTTTGTGTCCCATCTTGGCCACCCCAGTAAAAATGTCCTGGATACGCCACTGCTCTTCTTCATGATGAAGAGGAGAAGATCAGGTAATCAATGGTGTAAATACATTAGTGTATGTCCTTCAGTTTGGATGTTTTGATTATTAATGAGAGGGCAGTCGTATAACTTATGGTTAGAGAGTCGGACTTGTAACACAATGGTTGCGGGTTCGATTATCAAGGAAACGACTGAGATGCCCTTGAGCGAGTCACCTAACTGTGTGTGTGTGTGTGTGTGTGTGTGTGTGTGTGTTTCCACTACTCACTGCTCCTAATGTGTGTGCACTAACTTGGATGTTTAAACGGACAAATTCTGAGCATGGGTTACCAAACTGGGCCTTCTCGTCACTTCACTTTCACTTTAAAAATCATTGCTGCCCTCTACTGGAAAGACATTGAAATTTAAATGGAAAATTAAAAATATCAAAAGCATCTTCAGCATTCACAGAAAAATAATGCCAGTATTTATACATAGCCTACTGAAGGGGGCAGAGGCGGACAGAGTACACAGCTTAATTACTTGAGTAAAAGTACAGATACCCCTTGCTAAATTTTACTCAAGTACAAGTAAAAGTACTACAGTCAGATGTCTACTTAAGTAAAAGTACTAAAGTACTTGTTTTTAAAAGTACTTGAGTATCAAGAGTACAAGAGTACATTTTCTAAATATTGCATTACTACTGCCACAGTGCTTACATACATTGGTAAACACAGCAAACACTTGAAGCAAAAACTATCATTAACTTGTTCAGAAAATTGAAATAGTCTGGCGAGGTGGGGCACAGGTTGGCACATTTCCGGGATGTGATATTTTTTTCCCCAGGATGGTAGGGGAAGACTCATGAATATTCATTAGGGAAGTCATCCCTGATTGGTCTGATGACCTAACCCCACCCCTAAACCTACCCGTCACTGGGGGTCTTATGACCTCCCTAACCCCACCCCTAAACCTACCCGTCACTGGGGGTCTTATGACCTCCATAACCCCGCCCCTAAACCTACCCGTCACTGGGGGTCTTATGACCTCCATAACCCCGTCCCTAAACCTACCCGTCACTGGGGGTCTTATGACCTCCATAACCCCGCCCCTAAACCTACCCGTCACTGGGGTTAAGACCAATCAAGGATGACTTCCCTAATGAATATTCATCAGTCTTCCCCTACCATCTTGAAAAAAAAAAAATATCGCTCCCGGGATGGACCTGCTGCGTCTTCATCCATTGTTTCGTCCATGGTTTCGTCTCTTATCTAAATCTGACCATGGAGTTGACTTTGGCGGAAAGCTGAAGGTGATTGCTGATAGGCTGTCCCAATCAGTGGCGCCTGCACAATCCAATCACATTTGAGAGGGAAACAACAAATTGAGGGTTTCCGAGATGTTTCTTTTTTCCTTTTTTTTTAGAAGAAGTAACGGGTACTCACAGTTATGGATAGAAATGTAGTGGAGTAAAGAGTACAATATTTGCCTTTCAAATGTACTTGAGTAAAGTCATGAGTACTCCCCAAAAATGATACTCGAGTAAAGTACAGATCCCTCAAAATTGTACTTAAGTACTGTACTCAAGTAAATGTACTCCGTTACTGTCCGGCTCTGGAAGGGGGTGGATTGGAATCCACTCTGCTGCTTCAATGCATATGTAATGAATTAAAATCAAGGTATTAATCAACGTTTTTCCTTCTAAATATCAAATAAGTTGATGACTTCTCTGGAGATTTTACTTTATAATAGAAGTTACCAGTGTTATTACTGAAATGTTCTTTTCATGTATTCTCTAATGTCTGTATTTGATATCTGACAATGCTTGCTTTGCTGAAATAGGGACTTGTTTTGTGTTTTGGTCTTCAACGTGTTAACATGAAGCCAATAGTTTAAGGGACCATTTCTTTGTTAAGGCCTTACTTTCCAGTTAGATTAAAGTGTAGTTCTCCTTGAGAGAAATAACATATTATCTTGAGGTTTTGAGACGACTCTCCTGTTTATAGTTAGAGCCTGGCCAAATCTGCCAAACCTTGGAAAAGCTGTGTGTCAGTGTGTGAGTTCGTCTTTTTGGTTACAGGTTAAGGAACCACTGGCATTACTGGAGATTGTGTGTGTGTGTGTGTGTGTGTTGTAGGGTATAACTGCTGTGATCTTTGTAACTGTAAGCGGGGCGGCCTACAAACTCCTGTGTGAGTCTTGAAGCTGACTTCTGCTGATGAAACTGCAAACTATCTTCAGCAAAACTTTTCTTCAATTTATTATAATTCTGACTCCGGGTCTTTATTCGAACATCTGGTCCTTGGATCCTAAACTGTTACCCCCTAACAGCATACACACACAAATAGCCTACACTCTTTAATTGTTTTTGTTGAACAGAATGACATATGCGACATTAATACATTCTTGAATCCTCAGTCTCTCAGCTAAATATTGACTTCTTGTAAATTTTTTTAAGGGGAAAAAAAACCCTATGCTTTTTGGTCACAGTTATGGGTTTTACAGAGTGTGACGCTTACTTAATCCACAGTGCAAAACATACAGTCGACCAGTGCAGTATATTCTCCAAACGACTCTTACAAGCCGTTTTTTTATTATTTAACGACCAGTGTAGAATAATTTCCAAACAAATAACTGTAATGAGCTGGTTCGTGCTCAGTAGATTTGTTTAATGGTTCATTTTATAAAATAAACAAACAATGACTTTTAAAAATATTCTAGAATTGATGCTTTGTTAAAAATCTTGCAGTGTCACCATGGGCGCTGCAAGATAAGATTAGGACGATTCAAAGGGCCCGAGTCAGACGGGTGGCCCGTTCGGCGCTCCTCCATACACTCTAAAAAATTATTTTGTGGCTTAGTAAATATTACAGTAATATTTAACTTTATTAACTTAATAAAATCTCTGAATATCGTTTACTTGATTGTTTGAATTAAACATAAAATAATTGACTAAAAATCCAACAGTTAATTTTATCAAAAATTTACTGGTATATTTAAGGTTTTTTTCACTGAAAGAATTTAGTATTTGACTAACCAATTATTTATTTATAATACACTTAATATATTTGGAAATTTCTATCAAAATGTTTAAGAATGGAGAATTAAACTGATCTGTTTCAAGAAACAAAATATTACTTAATTCAAATCAATATTATTCATATATTTAACACACTCTTAAGAAATTGAGTAAGTTTACTCAATTAAAACAATGCATCCCTCCCCCACCCTCTGACTGACGACACGGTTGAGTGAGCGCGGGCTGTTTGAACTCTCTTCTGTCCAGAACAGTTCTCTCTTCTCAGTGTAGCAGAATTGGTGCATTTCCTCTGTAAAATTCAGGTTTGTGAATGTTTTATTTTATCTATAAAATCATTACTGTGCTTTAAATCATTTTATTTAATGCAAAACAACATACAGAGGTGTAATGTGACACCTAAACGAGAGTCGCGTCTGTCTTTTCGCGTGATTGAAACGCCTTGCATAAAACACACGACTTTATTCCTAATGATAATGAATATAATTAATTTGGATCATAAAATGTCCTCAGAACTGTGCATTGTTTGTTTATTGGCAGGTTATGGAGTCAGTCGCTCGCAGTATCTTTTGGCTATGAGTGAAACGCAGGACGGCGGTCTGAAGTTCGAAGTTCACCCGCACTCTGCGAGTCTGTCTCCGGCACGAGAACCAGCGCTGATCCGGTGGAAATTGGATAACAGACTGGTTGATTACACTTGAATTAGGCTGCCTGAATGTTTAAATGTTTCATTTTTGCTTCCAAAATGTTTGTTAAATGAGTTTAAATGTAGGCAATATTTTATCCATGTTAAAACAGTGTAAAATATGCTGTATTGCTGTAACGTTACTCGTCGACAATACAGGCCAATGTCATGTATACTGGTGGTTGTATGGAATACTATTTTACAAAGGTTTAGAGGAAATAAAAAAAAAAGTTAATATTACTCATAAATAAAAACAGTTAATATTACTCATAAATATTGTTTTTTAAATGTTTAAATGTTAAATTATTCCTACTCAATTTTATTTGTTAATGTACCAGATGCAGTTACTCGGATTGACTTAATTTTTTTACTTGCATTTACTCAATTCATACATTATATTTCATTGATTTTACAGCTTTAAAATTTACTCAATGTTTTTTAGTATAAAAATGTTTCACCAAATTGTTTTAGTAAATCATAGTTAAACTTTTTAGAGTGTACCAACAGCAATTCACATGTGATTCTTTTACACAATGTGTTGTTCTGGATTGCATTGCAACATGACGCTACTAACTTAGTAATTCTTAGTAAGCAGTTGCTAATTTCCTGCTGTATTTCCTCTTTCACCCTGACGGGATGCTGTTACAACCACCACGCCTGATGTAAAAAGCTGCAATGGCTAGTTGTCAGAGGGCTGGTTGTATATAGTTACCCTGAGTTGAAATGTAAATTTGTTTGTCGATAGGCCCGGGAAAAGATGGAATAAGTGAAGTACAACGTAAGTGATCATTAACGTCCAAGTGAATTTATTAGGACAGCTGTCTCTGCACACGTACTCCAAAGGAATTCCAAAATAAACAAAACAAATCATCAAAAATACTCAAATAGACGAAACAAAACATAAATAAAACATGCTGGGAGCAGCAAAACAAGGCATCAGATCTAGCCTCGAGGAACAAGCCTCTGACAATGACGACTCTCATCTTACAGCATTTTAGCTGCACAAGCTCTGGCCCTTGGCTCCACTCTCTCTGGCTCAACTAGCCTCACTCCTTTGTATATGATGTCTTCCCGCCAAACACTAGCGGATCATACCAACAATAGGGGTCAGTTAACTCCCATTACAACGGAAACACATTTAATATCAGTGCTTTTACATATGCATTTAAACAGATAACATAATCGCAAATAATATCATTAATCAAAAGTAAACAATATAAAAACGTACTCGGTTACTAACGTAACCTCGGTTCTCTCTAGAGAGGGAACGAGTACTGCATAAGTCTTACGCTAGGGGAAAATCTCTTTTTCTAGCCAAAAAATTATCCTTAATTTTTGAAATAATGTAAAACGCGTTGCGGCAGCATGCAGACACAGGCGAGACGGCTCGCACGCCTATTGGCTGCCCTGCGGCAACTGCAGCAGCCTATCGATAAGGCCCTATCGTGACGTCAGCTCCAATGGGGGAGCTTCGCGCCCAATACGTCACATCCCGCCGAAACGGGCGTGGCCTTGGGCTATAAATATAGCTTCGAGAGGCTAGCTAACTGGTTTTTTATCGCCGGAGCGAACCACAGCCAGTGTTAATTTCGTTAACATTAACATTTTTTCACAGACGAAACCGAGACGATAACTAAATAAAAACTAGTTTTGAATGACAAAAACTATGACGAAAATCTATTGACATTTTCGTCAACGAATAAAAACTAGACGAAAATGTTAGATAGTGACGATTTGGGAAGCGATCCAGTCTGATGTCCTGCATTTGTGGTAGATGCGCACAATTGTACTGTAACGTGATCTACCCACCAGCGGCACACGGGTTTATATGCGCTGCATGTCTCATAAAATGTTAAAACATGTAAACGTCTGGGAGAATGAGTAGAGCAAATATGAAGATCTGAATAAGAGTGACGACGCAAAAAAAGAGCTCTATTTGGTACGGTTTTCTGTGCGCACACACCCGACCCGAAGCGTGCAGCCATTCACATAGACACCTAGCCTATACAGCACGCGAGTACTGAATTGAGCTCTCTTTCGTGTCTGAATGGACAAATACACACAAATATTATGTCTAAATGTCCGTTTTGGAGAGTATTCACGTAAATTATGTCGGTTATGTCTTAAACAGTTGTGAGTGTATCTATGTGCATCAGTGCATCAGATCCGCATGACAGTGGGTAATAAACCTAATGCGGTCTGTGTCCTTAATATTGATCAAGCAACAAAAGAAAAAGAGAAAAGCATTCACTGCTCGTTAATAGCTTTAATAAGGATTAATTATATTTAATTCATACAAATAAATATGTCTGCTTGAAAGAATAGAGAATGATGTATGCAAGTAGTTATAAAGAATTCATATATCATTCACTGAAAAAAAGACTGTCTTCTACTTTAGGAAAAGTGGTTTTATTTAATTTTAAGATTTTTTTAAGTTACAGTAGTTACATATGTATCTGTATTGCACGTTCAAACTTTAAAATCATTCATATTAGCAGGTTAATATATGTTTTCTCCGGGAGTATATGGGTTTGGAAATTTTAGAGAAATTCAAAATAAATGCATTTAAATTGAAACCCATTATATTTTAGTCGACTAAATCTACTGTAGATTTAGTCGACTAAAATCTTATTGTATTTCGTCGACTAAAACTAGACTAAAACTAAAACAATTCAGATGACTAAAATATGACTAAAACTAAATGGCATTTTAGTCAAAAGACTATGACTAAAACTAAATCAAAATTTGCCGTCAAAATTAACACTGACCACAGCATGTGCAGGCACGGCAAGATACGCAGTACTCGTTCCCTCTCAAGAGAGAACCGAGGTTACGTTAGTAACCGAGTACGTTTTTATATTGTTTACTTTTGATTAATGATAAAAAAAAGCTAAAGTGTACTTCTATTTCATAGTTTGTTCACAACATGTCAGAAGTATAATTATGCATAATTTGGGTGCCCTTGCCCTTTTTCAAAATGAATCGAAAGTGTCCCTCTCAAACAAATATCAATGATAATATTGTGGTCAATAAAACAAAATGCATTTGATTATAATTAACATGATAATGAGTACAAAACTAAAGTAGCCTAAATTCACATTTATTTTTACGTGTCTGTGAGTCTGAGGTACCGTTGCCATAACTCGTTGCTATGGGTTGCGTCACTTGCACGAGTCTTGCTCGAGCGGTAACCTTCCAGCCAGCATTCCAGTCCAAAATTGTCATGCCCTTCACTTGCTAACTTCCCTCCGTCTTGTTCACTCGGATGGACGTCATTGCTTACGTTGCACGAGTGCCCACTGGTGGAAACTGCAATGAGCTGAATACGCTCTAAGCCATAGACAGTAAAAGAAATGGACACAGCGACCCCATAGACTTCAACGGAGAAAAGTGAAGTCAATTAGAAGCACTCACTTCCTGATGGCTGAGCGTACTGCTTGATGACGTAGATGTGACGTGAGCTACCTGTCTGTCTTCTAGTAGCTGTGCTAAGAGAAATCTGAATCATTCCCTTCCGAAACTTGCAGAGATGGCGAGTGTGAGTAGGAGGTGTCCATGAGCTAGGAGAAGGAGCAACTTTTGTTAAGTATTCTGATTAATAATTTTGTCATTTTGCCTCCACGTTCCCCCGATTGCGCGCAAGCTTCTCCTCCTGTCTATACGGTAATCTCTCTACTGTGCGACAGAGAGTCGCGTGGTTATGACGCAATCGTTAGCCTATTTTTTACAAAAACTGCTTCTACGGGGCCATAACGTAAGATACAAGGTAATGGAGCCTTTTATACATTTTCGTGTTTCTTTAGAAATAAATAATGGACAAATATGAGTCTATAAATGCTTCAGATGTAAAGTTATTCACTGTCAAAGTGACGCCAGAATGATTGGGAGTCAATAGAATGCTAACAGCAGGTGATGGTCTGCTAATCAATGGCGGCCCCCGGGGAAGCTTCAGTTTTCGGCTGATGGATTACCCCCTTGCTCTATGCACAATCGCTTCCGCGTTTTGTCTCTGCTCGCCCAGTTACATCCGGTGCGTCGGAAGCCGTTTTTGCATTCGTTGGAGATATTGGTAAATTAAAATGGCTGTTTACAAGAACTTCCAGCGGTTAACGTGAATGATGTTAACAATATTGTGAGGCAGTTAGGTGTCACACCTAAGAGTAAGAAAGAGAAGGGCTTTAGATTATATATTTCGAGCTACATCGACAACTTTGAGGGTGAGTATTCTCTCATATCATGCGAAATCCGACTAGCGAATCGGTTTCTAAAATCGTTATCTCCGTTTCTGAGAAAATTAATTTTATGAAAGTTTTGCCGCTAGTACACTTCGCTATAGAACGTGTTATGCGGAAGTAAAGACACTGGCTGAGATTCTACCAGAAATACGTCAACAGCGTTCGTGCGTAGAGTGTACTGGAACGTCCTAAGCCCTTGATCACTTGGAATCAGCTATGGAGTTGAATTATTTATTTTTTTTAAATTTCCCTTTAAGAATTTGTTTAAAGTGTAACTTGCAGGTTAACCACCACAACCAATTAATGTGTAAATTAAAGTGCTCAATATGTATATATGTAAAAAATTCTGTCTTAAAATGCGTTAAAATAACATTTATTGGGGTTTCTTCAAAGGTAGCGTATTTTTACAGCAACTGGGTGATGACGTCATAAAAGGAAGTTGCAACCATACTCTGCTAGACTCCTACTGTAACTGTTTGTGACTTGATTATAGAGAACGACTGGGAGACTGAGGAGGTGGGAAACTAGTGTTGTCAAAGTACCGGTACTTCGGTACTGAAAATGTGACGGTACCAGCATTTCTGTAGTACCGGGTATATTCGGTAGCCTACCCAGTAATAGGCAGCTGCGTTAAGTCGCTTCCATGTTTATCTAAGCACGGGGCTCCAGACTAACTTTCATTACTATGAGCACTGTAGCCGATATATACCACGATATAGTGTCTGTGTATATTAAACTGCAGAAATACTATTTCGGTTTAATTTTGCGTGCATGCTGCCTGAACCCGTTTGTTTTGCGAATAGCTTACTCTCATTTCTGGCAGGATCACGGTCCTCTTGAAGCCAGCACACACGATTATGTTTACAATTGAGTTATTTCAATATAACTGCTAGCCTACTTGCCATTAGACTACAGTAACTCTAGGCTTGGAGTTCCTTTTATGACGTCACGCCCAGCCTAGTGGAAGGGAGCGGGAGTGCTTAAAACCACTAAAAAGTACCAACTTTTCATATTATATTCAGCATTTTGGTATGAAAAACATACAAAACAGTGGTTGGCGGTTCTTATCTTTATGTTTATTGCATTTTCTTCGAGAAAAATTTTACCTGCAAGTTACACTTTAATGCAGCATCCAAATGTATATAGGTGTGTTTGGGTTGAAAAAAAAATTAAAAAATAAAAATATATATATATTATTAATATATCATAGAGTTGTTTGTGGTGGTGGTGATTAGACGAGATCTGCGATGACGATGGCGATGATCGTGTTGCATTGTGGTATATGGATCCGCCTGAAGTGTAGGCCTATTATGAAGTAGACTCGCTCCCTCGGTCAAAATCGAGGGACAAGGGGCTGTCCATATAAACTTCCCTCGTCCACTTCATGAAGTGGAACGCACTTCAAAATGGCGGCAGGGATTCGCCCGAAGGGGAAGTGCTTAGGGGAGTTTGCAAGTGCTTGTCTAAAAGTGGACTGGAATGCAGCCCCAGTCTCTCTCATGAAGCCAACACGGAATTTAATTAAACTGCAGTTCATCGACTGGCCTCTAGAGACAGGCTCCAAAAGGGAGTCAATTCCATATATCCCCCATGTTAAAATGCCCAACTTTACAGCAAAAAAAAAAAAAAATACAAAAAATTGTTTACAGCCTGGAACAAATATTGGTTTTGGTCTAAATAGCTAATTTTGCCCCTCATGACAACTGTGAGGGGGGTGAATTTTTTATAACTAATCCTTTTAAATTATATTAAGCCTTGAAGTTCTGCATAATTAAGGTGGTGACCACTTGAGTGACAGGTGAATTGCTGCTGCTGTCACTATTAGCCGTTTGTCTGCTGTTAGCCGTCATGTCACCTCAGCTAATTCCACCTGCTGAACTTGCCATCTCTGCCGTATTTGTGCTTTTTTTCGGGATTATTATACAATTATACATTTATGCATTAGAATCTGCAGGGGTGATGAAGCATCAACACTGAAAGCAGAACGCTCTTTTATCTGACACCTTCACAGCAGAACGCTCTTCACAGCAACTTGAAAACACATACAAATGCACACATCATCAGTGTTCAGTGTTAAACTGCATTTAGTTTCAGGGATAATTCAGGGTTAACTAAGTATTTATTTATAAATAAATAATTGGTAACACTTTAGTAAGTTCATTTTAATTAATTTTACTCAGTACTTAAGTGTATAATTACACTGTAACAAGTTAATAATAAATATTTAAGACAATTCTCCTAATATAGAACCTTTTTTGGCATGTGTGTTTTTTTAAATTCAGTCAAGAACCTTATTGTTCTATATAGAATCCCATTTAACCTTTTTTTCTAAGAGTGTTGATTTGCAATTTTACCTGAATGCTCTATCTGTAATATTAACAATAGGCCTATTATACATTTTTTATTTTATTTTATTTTTTTGCTTAATGAAATAGAAAAGATTCCGAGAACAGATTAGCATCTAAGGAACATTACGCAACACCAAACTGACACCATGAAGCTTTTAAAATTGATTGTAAAAAAAAAAAAAAAAAAACCTCTCCGTGTCAGCAAGAGGCTGGACTGCACTCACAAAACTCTTACAGGCACTTCAGGCTTTTTCAACATTTAGAGTCAGCGAGAAAGACACAAGACCTCGTCTGGGAAGCAAGATTGAGAAAAGGAGGCATTCAATTAAAAAAGCCACACAACTTATGTTTTTTTTCTAGATAGTGAGAGAAAAGTGAAGAGTCTAGCCCTGCATAGAAACAGAAGATAGTTGGTGAGGATCCTGAAGAAAGACGACCTTTGAAGAGTCTCAAGAATTTTCTTGCATGGAATTGATCAGGATCAAATCATAAGCTGTTTTCATTTTTTTTTTTTTTAAGATTCTCTTTCACTCTTTGACCATGAGGAACATGTATCTGCTGAGTCTGGGTGAGTCACACTTTTTCTTTATAGGATTGAAGTATCCACAGATCAATGTAGAGACAGATGTTTGTATGGAGCCACTGCGTGGTTTTGCTAACTTTTTTGCTAAAAACAGGGACTGATATGTTTGCAAACACTGCCATGAACCTTCAAAGACACTAAAATAGTAAAATCACAATATACTTTGTGAGTTCAGTATGGGACGTTGTGGGACAATGATACGTGAAACTGGGTGTTGTTTAGCTCAAAGTTAAAGGGTGAGTTCAGCCAAATATGACAAATCTGTCATTATTCACTCACCTTCACTCTTAGACAAAATGGTTCAACTGGGTTCAATATATAACCATAGGGTTCTTGATTAAATTTTAAAGAACCCTTTATGCAAAAAAATTCTATATTAGGAGAAATGTCTTAATTGTTTGCATAATACTTTCATGTTTAACAGTTTAAAGTTTGTTTACAAGCTGGGGTGCGTTTCCCGTACAACTATATAGCTCGCTGCTTAACTACCATAGTACGATGCATCGTTGGAGAAATCAACTAGCTAGTCACGACTGTTTCCCGAAACCGTCTGTCGCAAAGTATCGTTCAACCACGTTGGTTTATGACGTCTCGCACGTGGTGGACTAATAACTTATTTTAATTAATCTGTTTGAGATCGAATTAACGCTAGATTTTGTCATATAAGTTACAGACATGGCATCTGAAGACCATTTCTAATTTTTCTCAGTTATTTTGCTTTATTACCAGACTCAATATTTGGCTCGTTCTTACATAGTAGAGCACGTTCGCACATGCGCAGTCTTCAAAAACGGTGCTTTAAATCTCTTGACAAACTAAAAGACATAAATTACATTTGTATGTATTCTAAATAAATAACACGGGTTGTACTGAATGTCAGCTTGCTTATTTTGCTAAAGATAAGGATTTATTCAGTCTACATCTAATGTAAACTAGAAACTATGCTTCTAACGACAGCTGTCGTTCCAACCACACAAGTTTGCGATGCTGTTTGCGAACGTTCGTTTGAACGATGGTTTCGGGAAACACCAAATCGTTGAACTATGCTGATAACGACGGAACTTGCGACCATAGTTGGCTAACGATGCTTTCGGGAAACGCACCCCTGATTAATTCATAAAATATAATAAAAAAAACAAAAAAACAAAATCAATTAAAAACTGAACCCAGAAAATTACCCCATGATGGAACCCTTAAAAGGTTCTACATTTGAAGCGTCTGACAGAATCCTTTAAGGTTCTATACAGAACCTTTTCTTCTAAGAGAGATCTCATTTTAACCTGTATGACTTTTTTTCTGTTGGACATAAAAATATTAAACTTTATGTTAGCCTGAAAAGAAGAACAAATTCATAAAACAATTGTTTGTCTGGTGCTTACACATGAGCAAGAACACACCTTAGGTTATGGTGGAGTCACCACTGTGGGTTGTAAAAAGTCTTACACTTTTTTTTAAGAGTCTTCTGGGTGACGCTGCGGTCTGAGTGCTGGTTGTTGAAGTTAAATCTGTTAGTTACAGTTAGTTACAGAGCACTCACTTCCTGAATCGCCATCATCCTAATGCAACTGTCATGAATAATGAGTGGAAATAGCATTAGATGAATAGAATAATTCATTTATATATATATATATATATATATATATATATATATATATATATATATATATATATATACTCCTTCCAATTTTGTCTTCTCAGACTGTTTTTCCTAGTTAATAACTATTTAGCCATTATGGGTGATAAATAAAGGGCAATTTTGGCATCATCTCTTATCTATGAGATTAGATAGGCAAGAACATGGCTTAGTTTGAAATGCATGACACTTAAATGCTCAATGGCACCAATGTTTACATACACAGTTCATTTACACTGATGTCCAATATTCTGAGGCCACTACTGAAAATGCTTCTTTTTTCTATTAAATACAAACGGTTTCATTACTTGAATGGAAATGAACACACATATCAGAATGTTTCTATTTATTTGCAGGTTAATATAAAAATATACGTATATCTTAGATTTTCAATGTGGTCTCAGACCTTTGGACCTCTGTATGTGCATCAAGCTACACACCAAAGACACTAAACATGAAGTAAAAGACACTTTTTATTTGTGTTTACAGGTCTTCTATTGGCACTGACAGAGAACACCGTGATGACCTGTGACCCTGGATTTGTAAGGACAAAGGGAAAGTGTGTAGGTATGGATAAAAAGACTAACATATGATATACAACTCTTTCAAGAGCTTTAAGCAATATCAGGGTTCAACAGGATTTTACTTGGATTGTACGTGTACATTTATACTGGCCCCACAAAAACAACAACAACAACAACAACAACAAAAATTATAATCAAGTTTTGTTGATATAGTTTTATATTATCTTAATCACTCCTAAAAAAGGATAACACTTAAGATCTTTGGGGTCAGAATGACCCCAAACTTTTAAAGAGCGATTGCATAAGGAAATATACATTTTTATATGGAAAACTATATATCATTTTTTTTATTTACTTCTCAACTATACATTTATGCTGTGTTTTTGTGGAAATTTTGAAGTTTTTTAACTATTTACTGCACAATTACATAACTAGGCCATAAATTGGCTCATGAAAAAAGATTTTTTAAAGAAAAAATCACTTAAATGATGATCTTAATTAAATCTAAATAGTTTTTGGACATTGCTCTATGTGTTAGGGATAGAATACTGACATCTGCTGGTTTGTGGAAAAACTTTAGAAATTATAATTAAAGAAAGAAATTGCAATGACCACATATATCCAATAGAGGGCCATAGAGACCCATTCATTTTCACTTCATTTTTCTTGATGCTTAAACTTCTCCTCACAACTTTATGATATATATTTTGTGAATATTTATTTAAACATTTTGAAATACATAAAAAATATGTAGTTTTGTCAGTTATAATTTGTTGTTGTTTTCTGATATATTTTGAATTATCTTGCTTTTGCAAATTATTATACATACATTTGCAGTAACATTACAAGTCACCACTATGACATGACTGTAATGTGTGTGTGTGTGTGTGTGTGTGTGTGTGTGTGTGTGTGTGTGTGTGTGTGTGTGTGTGTGTGTGGGTGTGTGTGTGGGTGTGGGGGCAAGCTTGTTCCATGTTGCATATGTGACATTTTTCAGATTTATGCCAGTTTAGTTGATTTTATTTGCCAATTTCTATAAAAATGCTATCTGTTGCAGTGACATACGTGTGTGTTTGTGTGTGTGTGTATGAGATAGAAAGTTCGTTCCACTTTGGGTTTATGCTCTAGGACCAGACCTTGATTTAAATGTAATTTTTTTTAGATTTATGCCAGTTTTGTTTATTTTATTTGCCAATTTCAGTAAAAATGCTCTCTGTTGCAGTCACATACATTTGTGTGTTTGTGTGTGTGTGTGTGTGTGTGTGTGTGTATGAGATAGAAAGTTCGTTCTACTTTTTATTTATGCTCTAGGACCAGACCTTGATTTATTTGTAAAAATTTTCAGATTTATAATGGATTTACTTTTATTTTTTTGACAAACAAAATTAAAAAAAGTCATTTAAAAAATAGCTACAAATTATATTGCAGATATAGGACACATTTATGTACTGAATCTGCACTCATTAATAAACTGTAACAAGTGCTGTGATTATTCATACATTTTCTGTCATTACTATAGATGAAAATGAGTGTGAGTCTATACCAAACCTTTGTGGAGAAAATGTAATGTGCACCAATACACATGGAAGTTACTACTGTCATTGTAAAGGAGGGTTCACACCAACTCACAATTTCACACAAGCGGATGGAATTAAATGCCAAGGTAAAGAGAGCTTGATATGATGCATCTCATATGACCTCTGTGCAGCAGAAACAACATCTGAATCTCTGTTCTTCTCATTTCAGGCATCAATGAATGTGAGGATGGAAGTGCTGTTTGTGGTCCTAATGCAGAATGTGTCAATTATGTAGGAGGTTATTCATGCACATGTGAACCTGGCTACATTTCCAGCAATGGGAACAAGACATTTATTGCAGGACAAGGAGTTCAGTGTATCGGTAAGAAACTATTGAGCTATAGACATTGTCTGGCCATCTATTGTGCAACATTGCTTTTGGTCTAATGTGAGAGTTTTCAAGTAACATGTTTTTGTTTATTGTACATAACATTGAAAATTTTAATTTCAGATTATTTTTGAAAAATGTAAGATCTCCAAAATGCTGTTTCTAATGACTGGTAGTTATCATGTAGTTGCAAAGTTACTTTTAGTTAGTAGAATGTCTAAAGTGGGCTATTGAAATAGTGTTAAACAAAACTCTTAAATTAAGAAAACCAGAAGAATTGACTACAAAAGTTTATTAGGCACATTCATTTGCATAATCAAATCTGGGTCTCTTTTACACAATAAAATTATATGATGTTTGACATTAGAATTCATGCACATCAGATGTAGAGGAAACAGAAGTGTAAGGTGTATGCAGGCAAATAACAAATAAATTATAAAAAAGTTTGCCATTTAAAAAGTTTGCAATTTCTGCAACCCAGTTACCAATATTTCAGTCTAAATGAATCTGAGAACAAATGTTTGTTTGTAGTTATTGATGAACTTTTTATATTCTCGAATATATTTATTTTAATGACAAAAAGACTAACATATGGTATACATTTCTTAGAAACTCTTTTTTTGACGACTCTTTTTCAAGAGTTTTAATCAATATCAGGGCTCAACAGGATTTGACTTGGATTGTATGTGTACATTTATACTTTCACCAAAAAAAAAAAAATAATAAAAAAAAATAATAATTAAGTTTTGTTGATATATAGTTGAATATATATATATTTTTAAATTGCAGATTGCAAAACAACATCTGAATCTCTGTTCATCTCATTTCAGACATCAATGAATGTGAGGATGGAAGTGCTGTTTGTGGTCCTAATGCAGAATGTGTCAATTCTGGAGGAGGTTATTCATGCATATGTAAACCTGGCTACATTCCCAGCAATGGGAAAGAGATGTTTATTGCAGGACAAGGAGTTCAGTGTATCGGTAAGAAACTATTAGAGCCCAAACATTTTTTGGCCATCTATTGTTTAACATTGCTTTTGGTCTGTGAGAAAACTAGAAGAACTGACTACAAAAGTTTATCAAGCACATCATTTGCATAATCAAATCTGAGACTCTTTTACACAATTGAAACATAGTGTTTGACATTAGAATGAATGTAAGTCACACTATATGTAGAGGAAACAAAGTGCAAGGTTTAAGATACAAATCTAACAGACACACATGCATATGCAGGCAATAACAAATAAATTATAAAAAAGTTTGCAATTTAAAAGGTTTGCAATTTCTGCAACCCAGTTACCAACATTTCAGTCTAAATACAGTTTTAAACTGTAAACCTTTAACCTTTGTGTGTGTTTTTTTTTTGGGTAATCAGAGAACAAATGTTGGTTTATACTTATTGATGAACATATTTACATTAATATAAAAAATAAAAAAAAATTGTGATTAGTGTGATCATATCATTTTGTGAGATTTTTTTTTAATGTATAAAAGTAATTTCTGGGTGTCCATTTTTAAGCCTCATCCAAAACAGAGTGTTTCAAAGAGAGATTAAAAAACAGGATATTAAATAGTCCATTAGTTCTAAATTATGATGTTTTTGATGTAAAAATCTTGATAAGAACAAGAAGATACAATTTTAATCAAATTTATTTATAGAATGTGCCTTTATGTGCTTTTAGAAGTGATGTCTTCTACTCATGTGTGAAGGTTTTAAATCTCTTAATTTCAGTTATCTAGAATACAAATTGGAGGGTTTTTCTTTAAAAAATTTTTTTTTTTAAATATTTAGGCTATTCAGAAATCATGACGGACTGTTACATTGAAGAATGCAGAAATGAGATCTCAGACCTTAGGAATTATAGTAGGTAATTATGTTATGTGAAGTTTATCCAGTGCTTTCTGTAGCATTTCCCATATGTGTTATTTGTAGTTCACAACGATCACACTGTTCCCATAACAGCTCAGCAACAGATGCTGATTGTAAAATGATAACTCATTTCTAATCGTATTAGCCATTCATACAAGTGGGCATAATATTCTAACTTTCATTTTATTCTAACTAAATTCATGGATACACTATGGTTCTGGTATATGAATAATAAACAGTTCACAGGTGATATACTGTAAATCTACCACAGTGTCAGAGCTCTGATAAAAGATGAGATGAGTTCAGGGTTGCCACGTCCAGGGTTTTCCGGCAGAATTGGGCAACTTTTAAACTGTTACCACAAGACTGAAATGCTTGGAATGACTGAAATGCTTGTATATGTTGCTTGAAATATGTTATATTCTACCAATGAAACTCTTCTTAATGTTAAGTTTAGTGATCACTGCAATGTGGTGGTTTTCAATTTGCATGACAGTGACTGTAAAATACGTATTTTAGGTTTAGAATCAGGGTATCTTTTGGTCATTTGATTTCCTGTTTGGAATGGAATAACGAGAAATGAAAACCAGCTCGTTTATTCGTTTTTTAGTTTAGTTTAAAGAATGAAAAATTAGATTTTGGCTCGATTTTTCATTTTTCGTTAGTGGTTTACAAATCGGTTTATTCAGTTCGATATTTCATTTGCACATGTGGGCGGCGCTGAAACGCACCTTTCATCTGATTGGTCAAAACACTCCGCCTTCAGTAAGCTACAAGCTTTTCTTTCTGTCAGGCAGAATAAGAGTCAGTAGCCTACTGACAAATGCACTTTAATAAAATAATGTCTGAAACCACCACTCACTGTTAACTACGCACAATATTTGAAGCAGAAATATGTTGCTGGTCACGTAATTCGTACTGCTGTGACTTGCAAGCGACCCCAATAATGTGAGCCACAGTATATGACAGATTATTTTAGCATGATGTATTTCCCATTGATACAGTGCAAATATTTCCGTCTCTTTCTTTCCGAGAATTCTCAAGAAATAGAGTCGCTGCTATGCTTTTTTTTTTTTGACTGCTGCTGAGGTGTTTGTGCTCCAGGAGAGATCCTCGGCAATGGTCGTGCCCAAGAATCTGAAGGCTGGAACCCTCTCCACGCAGACCCCGCTAATGTGCCGTGGTGTGAGATTCGTGTTGTGCTTTTGGAAGTCAATGATGATCTCTTTGGTTTTAGAAGCATTCAGGGCCAAGTTATTTACCCCACACCATTCTGTCAGTCTCTGAGTTTCATCTCTGTAAGCTGCTTCATCCCCTCCTGAGATGAGTCCAACTATGGTCGTGTCATCTGCGAATTTGATGATAGTGTTGGCAGAATGGGTTGGGGTGCAGTCATGAGTGTAAAGGACGTAGAGAAGTGGACTAAGCACGCAGCCTTGTGGGGCACCTGTGCTGAGAATCACGGTGAAGGAGGAATGGGGACCTAACCTAACCGTCTGGGGGCGGTTGGTCAGGAAGTCCTTAATCCAGTGAAAGATAGATGAGGAGAGACCTAAGTCCAGCAGTTTGGCTGCCAGCCTGTCAGGAATTACTGTGTTGAACGCTGAACTAGTCAATAAAAGGCATCCTCACACAGCCGCCTTGGCGTTCTAGGAGGAGCAATGCTGTGTGCAGGGCAGTAGCGTTGACATCTTCTGTGGATCTATTGGTTCTGAATGCGAACTGATGTGGACTGAAGGTGTCTGGAAGGCTGGCTTTGATGTGCTGTTGCCTCTCAAAGACCTTCATAATAACTGGGCTACGGGCGGTAGTCGTTGAAGGGTTAGTTCACCCAAATATGAAAATTCTGTCAGTAATTACTCACCCTCATGTCGTTCCAACCCGTAAGACTTGCATTCATCTTCTGAACACAAATTAAGATATTTTTGATTAAATCTGAGAGCTGGCTCACTCCTTCATAGGCTGCTAGGTACTTTCATTCTGCCGGCCCAGAAAAGTTAGTAAAGACATCGTTAAAATAGTCCAAGTGACTACAGTGGCTCAACCTTAAGTTTATCAAGCGACGAGAATACTTTTTGTGCGCAAAAAAACACAAAAAAATAACAACTTTATTCAACTATTAATATTCTTCTGTGAAGGCCTCTGATGTGAGTTCACGAGAGCGACACGACGCATGCGCCAGAACTGAGAAGATGATGCAGATGGGTCTCGATGTAGTGTTTTAAATGGTTCTAAAGTGTGCATTTCCTGGATGTCCGAATCGTGAGAAACCAACGAGAAAACGTAAAAGTGCCTTACCAATGCCGCAAAATGAATGGCTTACCTTTCACACTTTCCCATCAAAAGATCATGAGCGTCATCTTCTCAGATCTTGCACATGCGTTGTGGCGCTCTCGTGAACTCACTCAGAGGCCCACACGGAAGAAAATAGTTGAATAAAGTTGTTATTTTTGTGGGGGTTTTTGCGCACAAAAAGTATTCTCGTCGCTTGATAAACTTAAGGTTGAGCCACTGTAGTCACTTGGACTATTTTAACGATGTCTTTACTAACTTTTCTGGGCCGACAGATGCAATTACCTAGCAGCCTATGAAGGAGCCTAGCAGTCGTTGTGCGTGAAGTGGTCCTCAATCTCTCTTTTATACTCTGCTTTCGCACCCTTGATGGCTACATACATACATATACACTTTAGGGATTTGAAAACAAAATTACATTTCCTGGCTCCATAACTTCTCCTAATTTTAAGGCCTCAGTATATTTGTGGTTGGGCTTTTTAAAGACATCAGGCTGTGATGCTGTTTTCAAAACTTTTCATTTGTAAATAAAATATTTTACCATGAGTAGGCTAGTTATCAACAATGTATTCCAACTTTCACCATATCCCAAGTAATAGATGGAAAAATAGTTTTATTTTTTATATATATTTTTTATATTAACCAAGTAAATACCTCAGTCCAAAAAGTTTTAACCAAATTACATTTTAAATGAATTACAGTTCATTTTATAAATGAATGGTCAAAAGTATCAATATTATTATTACAAATTTGGCAAGTGTTTGAATCCGCATTCAATTTTAATCTTAGAAATTCATTGTCTGGATTAATATCACACATCATTTTAAAATGCACTTCTTTACGCTTAGGTAGAAGGGGAAATAGAAGATATTTGCTTCTGAGTTTCTTGAATGAATTGCTACTAAGATGTTGAAAAATTTAATTTCTTATTATTAGACCAAGATAGCTTTCCTGCACAAGTCATTCCTTATAAACATGTTAGTGCTCACTCCTCATCAATATAACTTATTTTGCCTAAATTAAGATCCCAGATATCTTGGGAATGAGCATGGAATATGTTTTTTTTTTAAACATACTAATCATCAGTAAAAGAATACTTCTAATAACTTTCATTTAATATTTTTTCTCACAATTAAAATTGAATTGGGTGAAGAAATCACTATAACTCCAAAAACAGCCTTTTTATCTATCATGTGCAACATTGAACAAATACCTCTTTATATCATTGACCAAATATCCTCCAAACCCAAAGATTTTCTTTGAATTAATACTATGAATAAAGCTTTGCCTGTCCATTAATCTGAGCAGATGCAGGTTTGGTTACAGCACCACCTACTGGTCAGAAACTATACCAGTTTATCCAACACTATCATCTACTGTATCATTTTAAATGTTCATGTGAACTGCTGCACCTGCACAACACTTTGTTGAATGGTGTGTCTCTTTGACTGCTGGTGTAGATGTTGGTGGTGTAACACTGTGAGTCGAGCTCTGGATTATTAACACAAAGATTGTGGCTTTGAACCTCTATTGTCTTAAGTTTTTGCATTGTCTCATAATGTTGACCTTTTTTCTTACATTGTCTATGAAATCAAAATATATGAATAATTTACCAGTGAGAGAATGAGATCATCGGTTGAAAACGTTTCAGAGCTCATGCTCCCAAATTCCCAATAATTTTATATTAACAGATTTTCCCAAACCAACTCTGACTGTACGGCCACAGAGTTCAGTGTTCACTGGAGACTCAGTTACTCTGGGATGTGAGCTGGATAAAATAACTGGATGGGAGTTTCTCTGGAGTAAAGACTCAAACACTGATTCTCCTGAAGCTGAAACTATAACTATTTAGTGTTTTGTAACTGTTCGTACAATAAAAAACAGCACATTATATTATTTGTATTTATTTGATTTGATTATTTATCACATTATTTTCAATGTTTATTTTTGTTTTTCTACAGAAAGACCAAAACCCAAAGTGACCATTAAACCTGATCATCATGTATTCAGAGGAGAGACAGTCACTCTCAGATGTGACATATATGATGGAGGAGTCACTAGCTGGAGGTACAACTGGTATAAAGACAGTTCAACCAGTGTTTTCAGTGAACGACAGGAACACACATTCAGTTCTGTTACTGAGTCTGACGCAGGTAAATACTCCTGTAATGGGACAGAGACTCAAGGATCACACAGATCAAACATCAGTGATGAAGTTACACTGACAGTATCAGGTGAGTTTGATCATCTCTTCATAAACACACACAAGTTTAACATGTTATTAATGAGTGATGTCTCTATTTCAGTTCCCAGAGCAGTTTTAAGTGTTTCTCCTCAGAAGTGGTTGACTGAAGGAGATCCAGTGACTCTGATCTGTGAGGTTAACGGCTCCTCTACAGGCTGGACATTCAGCTGGTTCACTGTAACTGTCTCAGGTCAGTTATAATGTGCTTCATCTGAATTGAGTGGTTTTATAGAAGTGAAATATATAATTTAATATGTCTGAAACCAGACACAGGCTCCGTATTAAAGGGGTCATATAATGCCATTTTTGTACAAGCTAATATGATTCTTTAGGGTCTAAATTAAAAGTTTGTAATATACTTTAACTAAAAATTCTCATTAGTATTGTAAGAAAACACTCATTTTACCTGGTCAAAAACAGCTCTGTTTTCAGAACGCCGTTAAAGTGCATGTGTCTTTAAATGATAATGAGCATTGCTCACCCCGCCCCTCTGTTCTGTGAGTACACCCTTTGTTATAACCATAACACAATAACCATAACGCGTCATTCATTATAAACGTGGGATTATGAATTATATTGAGAACGTCGTACATAGAAAACATGCCGTAATGTACCCTGAGTGTAAACAGCCGCATTCATCGTGAAGCGTGTTAGCGATTTGCAAAGATTAATATAAAGATTAATAAAACGTTACACTCACTTCTTCTTCTGGAGGTGCAGCAG
This sequence comes from Leuciscus leuciscus, assembly GCF_965113295.1. NCBI lineage: Eukaryota > Metazoa > Chordata > Actinopteri > Cypriniformes > Leuciscidae > Leuciscus > Leuciscus leuciscus. Next base: position 41,676,611 of record NC_138725.1, on the reverse strand, counting down.
GAACACGAATAGTTGGTACCGATCCTTTTTTCAGGAGCAGCTTCTTAGCAAAACCAGCTTTATACTGACCCTCGTTTGTAAAGCAGTGTGGTGTGTGAAATGATTCGCGCAAACATGAAAGCATTGACGTTGATCGTGGGGAATATTCCCTTCGAAAACAAACTCAGCCACTAGCCCTATTCGCACGGGATAAGTATCACCTGGTGACCTCTAGTAATTTGTAATAATTGCGGAGGTTGTCTGTGATCTTAATCCCGTGCGAATCAGTCATGTCTGCAATTTGTAAAGTAAAAATCCCCCCGCAAATGACCTACCATATTTCGCCGAACACCGATGTCCCGTGATAATATTAGTCCCGTGCGAATCGGCATCTCTGTGATTTAGCGGGGTCGTTTATAATTTTTTCAAGGTTTTTGTTTCCTGTGCGCTTTTTTATCCATCTTTCACGAAGAATGGAGGCTGCGTTGGAGTGTTTTGATAGTATTTTGGGTGCTGGGTCATATCGCTATACACCATATGATATAACTATACAATTTGCAGATAGAGAAAGCTGAAAACAATCAGAAGAGCAAACCAAAAATAATGATTAGATGGAGATGGATGACATTTAGCAGCATGTGGTAAAGAACATTCTTCTGTTTATGATCATACAGCTAGACCTATAATAACAAGACATTTCCAAGCAATAGCCTATTGACATCATATCCGGGAGATAAGTCAGTAATTTCGAGTAAAATCACAGGCTTCGTTTATCCCGTGCGAATGCGCCACACGAAATTCAGATGTGGGTGGGTAACGTTAATTTCTAAATCACACAAGGTCCCCAGATAATACTAATCCAGTGCAAATAGGGCTACCGCGTCTTCAGCGGTTCGGATTTAGGAACATCAAAATGACTGCGGTGTTCCTTATTACACCCAAGAACAGAACACAACAATCGCTTAGACGGCATTCTGCTCATAGACAGTGCTCCAGCTATCAACACTGACCGCGCAGACTATGATGACTGACAGCTCGCTCACGAGCAAGGGCTGGTCTGATTTGAAACGCTGCTGTCAATCAACAATCGGGGGAGGGGCGTCCGACGGCTTGATTAGAGACAGGGGAAAACATATAAGAAGATTTTTAAAAAAACACTGGATGGATTTGTATCATTTTATGATGGTTGTGTACAGGCACTGCCAACACACATTTCAGTACAATCAACTTGTAAAAGTGCGTATACCATTATATGACCCCTTTAAGGGCAAACTTCCATGGGCACCAAGCAGTGAAACTTTGAGATCCCAATCCCTCATTTACAGTCACTCCTCTGTAACAACATAAGTGCCATTGATCAAACCCTGATTAAAACAACCTAAACACAATGAGTAATTTGAGTTACACCAATGTAAACCAGTGTATTCAGGTTCAAGTTTAGTTAAAAATGTAATTTATATGACATCTACACATTCTGACTTTATACAGGGAACAGGAATGATTATGAGCTCCTCTCAGACAGCAGCAGAGGAGCTGGAGGAAAATACACTGTCAGTTCTGTTGATCTAAAACACACAGGAGTTTATGTGTGCAGAGCAGAGAGAGATAAAACAGCCGTTTACACACCATACAGCAACACACAACCACTGTGGGTCACTGGTGAGTACACAGAGAGTTTAAATGATTGGTTCATCTTTAATAAAGACAATTTCCAAATTATAGCTGTAATTGTCTTGTCAGGCGTTTCTCCTCCAGTGTCTCTGATCATCAGTCCCAGCAGAACTCAACACTTCACATCTGTCTCTCTCTCTCTGAGCTGTGAGGACCAGAGTAACTCTGATGGATGGACAGTGAGAAGATACACAGACATCGGGCGGCTGGAAGATTGTTCATCATCAGTGTGGGGATCACAAACAGGATCTACATGTACAATCAGATCCACCATCACATCAGACACTGGAGTTTACTGGTGTCAGTCTGATTCTGGAGAGAACTATCATCCTGTTAATATCACTGTACACTGTGAGTCTGTGTTTATGTATTTATTCATTTCACTGACAGTTTACAATCAATACACAGGTTTATTAAACAAGAGCAGGATATACTGTAGTGTGACGTTGACCAGTAAACAACCAGCCAGACCATCATAGCAATACACTAAAAACAGAAACCAGTGGAAAATATGAAGTTCTTTTTTATTTTGTCTTGTTTTTATTATGTTACCATTTTGTTCATATATTGCATGTCTCCTGTGTTTCTGTAGCTGGTGTGATTCTGGAGAGTCCTGTTCATCCTGTGACTGAAGGAGATAATCTGACTCTACGCTGTTTATATCATTATCCAACCCTATCAAACCTCAGAGCTGATTTCTATAAAGATGGATCACTCATCCAGAATCAAACTACAGAGATGATCATCCCTACTGTCTCAAAGTCACATGAGGGTTTCTACTACTGCAAACACCCAAAGAGAGGAGAGTCTCCCAAGAGCTGGATCTCAGTCAGAGGTGAGAGTAAGAACTACAATCACAGTTGAAATGTTCCTGTATAATTTACACATAGATGTAAAATATATATGTATCTCAGTTTCTCCAGCTTCAAGATCTAATGGCCTCAATCCCGTGATAATTGGAGTGACTGCAGGACTGACTGTTGCAGTTTTGATCATTGTCTTTATTGTCCTCCTGTGGCGCTACAGAAACAACAAAGGTTCATCATCTGACATATTAAAACTCAGTGACAGATTCTCAGACACTAGCTTTGTTCATAACGCTTGTGAGCTGCCAAACATCAGTCTAAGCTGGTTTTCTGGTCTTAGCTGGTTTCCAAACCTGGTAAAGCTGGTATGTTTGCTGGTTTCATAAGGTTTCTGGGCAGATTTCAGCTGGTCAGGGAAACCATAATTTGTTAATATTGAATACTGAAAATTATTGATAAATATTTATGTCATCTATATTGAAATCAGTGAAACCCATTGAAACAGCGAGTCCTCCATCTTGTCCACTTGTTTGATATACAGAGTTACATGTGTAAAACTCTCCAAATGAGTCATTTATCAGGTTTCATTTTCTGCCTATGAAGACCGCAGGCAGTGAGGCAAATTGTTTTGGACACAACCATAATGTGAAAAATAAATAAAAACGAAACACTTTGTCATTCTTAAACATGTATACATGAAAGAGATTGTACACAAATATTTTGTGTCTTCTAGATGTAAGATCTGAGTCTCCGTCTCCTGTCAGTCAACAGCAGAACATCAGTCAGAAATCAGAGCAGAACCAGAGTGAAGCCGGATACACGACACTGCTGTCTGGTCAGTCTTTACTCATTACACATTAATACATACATCTTTACAAGCTGAGATAAAAGACACTTAGGTGTAACTTTTAACTAACAGGACATATTTCACAACTAGATAATATTTCACTCTTCTAAAGTTTAAGATGATATTTTGGGTCTTACATATACATTGAACTTGTCATTTGGTTTTATTTGATCAAAAACTGCATAACAAAATTGTGTTTTTTATTTTCTGTATGAAATATTATGTCAAGTGCTTTATTTGATTTTTTTTTTTCATAGATTTTCATAGATTTCATATATAAGATAATACTATTTTAAAAATGTATGTATTATTGAAAATTAATTCATGTATGAATTTATTACAGGAACTTCACATATTTATGACTCTGTTGATACAAATATTAATAAAGAAATAAGCACAGGTAATTAATTATGTCAAGGTATTTTATGGCATTATGATGAGGTCAGTATTCTTTTCTAAATAAATTGGAAATCAAATTAAATTAAAGCAAATGTCTTATATCTCTGTTGTTCATTGTAGACGGTGTAAGTGTGCCGACTGAGATCACATATGCTGAGATTGAACTCAAATCTACAAAGAAACAGAAGAAAAAGAAAGCAAACAAAGGTAAATGGAAACAAAAGTCTCTGCTCTTATATGATTTTGTGAAACAGATCTGATCCAAAAAGGTCATTGCATGCAAATTGTGTATTTTGAGGTAATTTGGTCTAACATCTAGTCATTTTAAAATAAAATGATCCTCTCTGTAAAATTATGATAGAACACAAAATAATATGTGTTATTTAGGATGTTATAATGCCACTTGAATTGAAAGACCAAATTGAAAGTGTCAATTGAAAGTGTCAAAATAAAAACATCAACCTGAAAATGTACATGCATTATTGAGAATCTAAGAAAATAATTTAAAAACTGTATATAAAAATGATAAATGTGCATTTTGAATTCACTGATATATTTTCAGATGCTAGATCTAGTGATGTGACGTATGCTCAGGTTAAAAAAGATGCCCGGAGGAGAAACTTTCAATCCCAGGATTCTGATGAGTTTACTGTTGGTTGAGAAGTGAAAGACCAAGATCATCAAGACAATGGATTTACCAGAACTTTTTGTAACATTAGTAAGCCTTCATGTGCTTCAGAGTCTATGCATGTTAATATTTGAAAAGCATTGAGCTGATTATTCATTAGAAATAATCTAGTATTGTTTAGCACACATGTGTTTTTATATTGGTTAATACCAGCAGCAGCAGCTTATCATTTGACAACTGAGGGAACATAATATTCAGTGTAAGGCTATTTCTTTACTGACTGTTGAGTAAGGGACCAGGTTCCCTTTTTATTTCCTTATCCTTGTCCTGTTCCTGGACAAGTTGTCTTTAAACATAAATGTACATAGTGAAACAACTATTTTTCTAGCTATGCTCAAAATATTTTATTGGATAGAAATAGCTCTTTGTACATGCAATCTTAAAAATGTGTTTCTAGCAAAAAAAAAAAAAAAAAAAAAAAAAAAAATGTTGCTTTATGTCTTAGGCTATTTATGTTTTCAAAAAAAGGTTTTGTGAGTAGGCTTTTGGAAATTTGTTCTCAGTTTTGTTTATAGCCTACACTGCCATTCAAAAGTTTGTTTTTTCCCCCCGTAGAATTTTACTTTTTGTTGTAATAATATTTCACATTACTGCTTTTAATGTATTTTTTATCAAATAAATGGCTTTGCCTTAAGAATAAGAGACTTCTTTCAAAAACGTTAAAAAAGCATCTTACCAACCCCAAGTTTACTTAAATATATTATACAGCCCATTAATTAAGTAAGGGATAATGTATTGCGAGGCAGTTGTTATAGCGAATAACAACCCCGACAGGCTGAACGGGACTCTGAACGGGGGTCTTGAATCAGCCTGAAGGGGTTGTTATTCGCTATAACAACCGCCTCGCGATACATTATCCCGCTTATTACATGGCTACCTACAAAAAAATAAATAAATTTGATTCAAGTTTAGTTAAAAGTTTATTGATTTAAAAACGATTGTATTGCTTCCGCTAAAGAAAATAGTCAGTTCCGCGTCCATAGCAACGCTCTGTTTTTCATGGCAACGCTCTAGTTCGCAGCGGTCTGTTATCAAGAAATAACAGACCGCATTCTACATTGGAATTCAGCCAAGCCATGTAATAATAAATACTATCGAACATTCCAAAATATTCTCAATTAGCCTTACGTTATTGTTATTATCATTTAAAAATGTATACTTTCATTCCAGACAGTTCTAATTATAGGTTGTAACTTGCAAAGTTTAATACTGACACATCAGGATCGCGAAGACTTGGTCTAGGTGTTAATATGTGACCCTGGATCACAAAACCAGTCTTATGTTGCACGGGTAGGCTATATTTGTGGCAATAGCCAACAAAACATTGTATGGGTCAAAATTATAGATTTTTCTTTTATGCCAAAAATCATTAGGATATTAAGTAAAGATCATGTTCCATGAAGATATTTTGTAAATTTCCCACCTTAAATATATAAAACATTTATTTTTGTGAATGGATGCAGCACTATCGCCAATAGAAATGGACAACTTTAAAGGCGATTTTATCAATATTTCGATTTTTCTGTACCCTCAGATTCCAGATTTTCAAATAGTTGTATCTCAGCCAAATATTGTCCTATCCTAACAAAGATTATGTATTCAGCTTTCAGATGATGTATAAATCTCAATTTAAAAAAAATTACCCATAAGACTGGTTTTGTGGTCCAGGGTTACATATGGAAGGCCAAAAGGGCCAAATGTGTGAAACTGTCGTGTAAACACGTAATTACAAGCTGGCACATTGGAAACTATCTTGTACAAGCACAAAGAACAAACAAATCCTTTAAATTGCAGGATTAAATCTAAAGTAAAAAAAAAAAAAAATGGACAATGAACATTAATAAATAGCATACATAGAATCACTCTGATTAGAAATTTGTCTTGGCCTCAAAATATAGCCACTGAAATTCTAATGAATGTGAAAATTTAATGATTCAGGGTTTTGCACTGTCGCCCAAAGATTATAGCCTAATTAGTTTGTATTATGTCGTGAAATATCAATCTTATCAAAATAAATTAGCCATGTATTAGCTACCAATATACCAGCATAATAATAATAATTATGATAATAATTGTAGATGCAACACGATTTCCTGCACTGCGGATCGGCACATTTTCGAATGCTAACACAATGCTTTCAAAACTGATAAAAGCACATTCAAATCAGAATGATGGCAAACTCTGTGCATTTCTATTGAAATATAATACAATTCATTTAAATAATAATTATATAATTAATAATTATTCCAAACACAACTAATTGCAATATCAGCTGAAAGCCGAGGTGTCCTATATTCATTTCTAATAGTTTTCTTTCTTTCTTTCTTTCTTTCTTTCTTTCTTTCTTTCTTTCTTTCTTTCTTTCTTTCTTTCTTTCTTTCTTTCTTTCTTTCTTTCTTTCTTAAATCAGGATGGCTGCAGAATGATTTTGTTTCATTACTTGGACATATAGCCTACTGTAAAAAAGAACAATTTAAATTGTTTTTGTTCAGTGTGTTACAGTCACTCAGAAGAGTTGCACAACGGCAGAATCAAGGTCAGTGAGAGAGATTGAATCTGCTTCAGTATCAAATCTTCATGTCAGGTCACATCACAGACAATATCATCTCTGCAGGCAAATGGAAAATCCAGATCCAGCCTTGACAACATTCTCCACAGCTTGCTCTTTCTCGTCCTCCTCCTCCTTGTTCACCACCTCTTACACACATACTTTTCCTCCTCTCCCTCTTATATTGTTTCCATCTATTTGGGGTTTTTCTGCATTGCCATTGCGGCCGCCAAAGCCTTATTTGATCAGCAGCTCTTGAGACAGAGAGAGAGAGAGAGAGAGACCTTTGAACAACTTTAATTACAAACATTTAAAAAACAATCTTCAATCAATTATTTAGCCAACAAGAAAACAAATAAATAACAAACACCCATAAACCTTTTTACAACCATTATCATCATATATAATTATACATAAATGTGTAAATTGCCACTGCAGTCAACATCGCAAATACAATTATTTATAGCCCACTTAAACTTGAAGTCTTCAATATTCTCATTCAGTCGATAATATTCAAATTATATTCTTAACCTTGACTTCATCAAACCCTCATAAATCAGAACCACATCAGTTTGTCCCATACCACCTATTTTGCTTTTACGAGAGAGCCAAACAGCTAACTTTGCTTGTCCGAAAATAAAATTGAGTAGATGATAAATCTCCCTCTTGCTACTGTTGTATTACAAATGTATTAAATGTTTAATTTAGGTTCCACTACAATAGTATATAAATTGAGAAAGTTTAGTAGTAGCATTTGAGGTATAAATGATGATTATTGAGTCTCCAGCAAGAGATTCCTGCCAGACCTGTTTTTTTCTATTCTAAGTTAAATGAGTCAGACTCTCACCTTTTGTCTTTAATGGCTCTTGGAGCCCGAGCCCCAGCCCCAGTCATTGAATAGTTAGGCTGATTGGATTAGCATATATGCGTTTGAATAGTTATGCTGACTGGTAACACTCTGGAGTCTATGGCGGGTTCCTCAACCAGTATACTTCATTTACATGCTTTGTTCAACCTCAATGTAAATCCCTCCCCCTAGATGTACATCAAATTACAAGGCAACGTTCCTTAGACTAGACTGTTGGACGAACTGCAGCAACGCACAGTGAAGTTCTCAATAAAAGAATAGCTTCTGTTTGAACGCGATCCCAACGTCTCCTGGTCTCTGCTTTGACGAAGGAAAAGTTTCCAACACTACGTTTATATTTAGGTCCATAGATATACAACTCAAGTGTGAAAACTTCCCCTAATGTCTGACACCACCCTCCAAGAATTTCAAATAGAGGCAATAATCTACTACAGTCAGCAAACAAATGAAAAACTGTCTCCTGCTGTTCACAGAAAGGACATCCTATCCCCGCTAGTGGATCAAAATGTGCTCTGTGTCTGTTTGTAGCTATAATGTACAACACGCCACTGCAGGTCTCCAGACCTTTTTTCAATGGGGGGCTTGTACATGGTCCTCCAGCTACCTTTCGGGGAAGAGTCTGATCCAAAAAATTCTATCCATTTAGACTCTTTTACAGTTTCAAGTGCACGAAGATGAAGATCTTTTACACAGCATATAAGTAGCTTTTTCCCCAATGTCTCTGAAACGCCCCAGTTGAGGTGTCTTAAAGGATAGAATACCACCTTCAATTTCATGTCACAATCCAGTCGCAGCTGTAATATCCAGTTCTGGGAAAAAAGAAACAGCATTTTCTTTTTTGTGTAAAAATAAAGAGTCTCTATAGTCCAACGGCATGCACTCATATAGATGGTTCAACAGCCTCTGCACAACTCGGACTGATCTTATGCCAAGCTTGGTAGCTATGGGTCTCTGCAGAAATCCATCCATCTTCAGTCAGTAAGTGTCCAATCTTTACAATATTTGCAGACCATAAAGCATGCCTCACAGAAGTTGATTTTAGAACATCCAAATCAATTTTTGGGTTAAAGATCAAGGGTTCTTCCAATAACCACTGACTCTGTTCACCATTTAGATCTCTGCAAACTTTTAAAAGAGTCCACGCTCTCAACATTGACTTGTAGAACGATGACAGACCAGTTAAGTCCAGCTTATTAATGTCCATTAAGAACAGTTGACGATCATAACCCATTTTACCTGCACTTCTCAGGAGGCCACGGGCTACCCCACGCCAGCTCACTTCTTCACCATACAGGAGTCTTTGAGCTGTCTGAAGTCTGAAAGCTTTATCTGAAAGCTTCTAGATCTGATGTCAATGAGTCCTTGACCTCCCTCCGTCCTGGGCAGATAAAGTACTGGTGCTTTTAGCCAGTGATACCCGGACCAAAAAAAATCAACTCGTTTTTTCTGAATGTCCATTATCAGTTCTTCTGGAGGTTCTAATATCATCATTTTATGCCATAAAGTAGCAGCAATAAGAATATTACAGACCAAAACTATACCCCTATAGGATAACTGGAAGAGCAACCATTTCCATCGAGACAACCGAGCACATGTTTTCTCCACTAGTCCCTCCCAATTCTGTTTCCTATATTCTTCAGATCCTAAAAACACCGCTAAATATTTAAAACCTTCTCTTCCCCATTGCAACTCTGGAAGGATGGAAGGATGGGGCCATTATTGTCATGCCCACACCATACTGCCACATTTTTGCCCCAATTAACTTTTGCAGAGGATACTTTTTCATAATTTTCTAAACACTTTTTAACAACATTAACATCTTGATTACCTCTTATTAAGACTGTAAGATCATCCGCATATGCAGACATTTTAATAAACTGGGAGTAATCTATTTCTCTGATTTGCAGTCCCATTAATTATCATCTTAATTTACAGAGTAACGGCTCAAAAGCAATGCTAAAGCTGCCCTGAGATAGGGCAACCTTGTCTAATACCCCTCTGAACCTTTATGGGGACACTGAGACCGCCACCTATTTTTAATCAAGCAAGTTGCCTCATTAAAGCAATTTTATACATGCAATTAAATTATCTCCAAGTTATCTCCAAATGATCTCCAAAATATCTCCAAATCTCCAAATCCAATTATCTCCAAAGTCTCAAAAAGAAAAATATGGTCAACTCTGTCAAAGGCCTTCTCTTGGTCCATTGACAAAAACCCAACATCAACAATGTTGTAAAAAGCATAGTCATACAGATCCCTCATCAGATGTAAATTATCTGCAATAGATCTGCCCTTTACACAATATGATTGATCCGTATGAATTATTTCATGCAATACATCATTTAACCTTTTAGCAAGACACTTAGAATTTTATATTATGAACATAAGATAGCTACAGGTCTCCAATTTTTTAGTAGCGTCAAATCTCCCTTATTTGGAAGCAATGTTAAAATAGCATTCTGACAACTTCTTGTTAGACATCCTTCACTTATACATTTAATACACTTTAATACACTTATACATTTTATACAGAATATAATTCAGTATAAAATTCCACTGCAAGTCTACGCATCCTTTCCGGGTCTGAAACAAGGTGTCCATCCTTATCTTTTAAAAACAACATATTTTTTCCATGTTTAGTTTTCCGTTCTAAAATAAAAAAGAAGGACGTAGGAGCATCTATGTCTCTTTTTGTTAGAAAACGATTTTTTATAAGTTCTCCTTTGACTTTTTCATCAAGGATTAAATTCAAACAGTTTTTCTTTTCAGTCCACATATCCTTCAAGTTAGGAGAAACATTTACAATCATATTCCCTTCAATAATCTTAAGTTCTTTCTCCAAACTCTCTAATGTTTTCTTTAAACACAAAGTAGAATGAAAAGAATATTGTTGGCAATACTCCTTAATAAACACTTTCCCTCTGTCATTGCTTTTCAATTTCGTTTGCATGTCGCCATGCGTCTGTGTACTTCAGCGGTGGCCCTGATGGAAATAGCTTTCTGTGATCAATCAACCTTGATTTATTTACAGTTGAAGTGATAACAATGCCTGGTCGCTCGCAGCATACATGAATGTATTATTGTTCAGTCAAATGAGCTAGTTGTGCTGCATGTCAACAAACACATCCTAAATTAAAGCTGTCGCAGTGAATAATATTGTCATATCTTCCTTTCTCAGTCTTCCAAACTTCCCAAAAATTCTTAAAACTTTCACAAAAGAATGTGTCTTCCAACAATTTAACATTAAAATGCCAATAAGAACTCTTATAGGTTTTTGTTATGAGACTACATTCAACTGTGATTAGTTTGTGGTCTGAAAAAGGGACAGGAGTAATAGCTGAATTCAGGGTCCTGTTCCTCATATTATGAGATGGGTAAAACCTGTCTAAACGAGCAGCAGAAAGTGTGTCATTACTAAAACTCACCCAAGAGTACTTTTTAACTAAAGGATTGTTTTCCCTTCATACATCTGATAGGTGAAAATTCTTTACCAATCTTGCAAGACAAGTGGCTGACATTTGATGTGGTTCTTCCCCATTCCTATCTATTATGAAATCTAAGGTGCAGTTCCAGTCTCCACCAAAAACAACAAAATCTCCATCATGTTGTTGTCTTGAAAACTGTTATAATTCAGAAAAGATCCTTATTCTCTCAATGCCTAAATTTGGAGCATAAATGTTCACAAAAATGAAGTTCATATTATGTAATTCAGCTCTAACAATCAAGAGTCTTCCAGGTTCCAATTCATTTTTCCACAAAATATTGAAATTGAGAGAAGGAGCAAAAAAAATTGCTACCCCTGCACTTAAATTATTCCCATGACTAAGAAAGTGTTCTCCCTTCCACCATAGCCCCCAGTCAACTGCATTATCTAAATTACTGTGGTTTTCTTGCAAGAAAATAACATTTAACTCTTTCAAATTAATAATCTCAGAAAGAAATACACGTTTTTTCATATCCCTTGTGGGAATGCAAATTTATTAAAATGTTTAATTTAGGTTTACATTGAATTTAGCATGTTAAGGTTAGGTATAAATTATGATTATCAGAGTTTTCTAGCAAAAGACTCTGGTCAGTCCTGTTTTACTGAAACTCTTGGAGTTTTCGGGTTTTTACTGTTTTTCTGAAACTCTTTTCGGGTTTTCGGGTTTTTACTGTTTTACTGAAACTCTTTTCGGGTTTTCGGGTTCTCAAGTAAACTTAAATCTCTCTGAAAGACGCGTTGAGAATGATTTGTCTCCTGCTGCTTCTTCTGGTTTTTTGGAATTTTGCCATCTGTCCTCGTCAATCTCAACAGATAACTCCTTACTTGCCGGATATGGTCCTATTCTACTCTTCTTTGGAGTTATGGAACTTGAACGCCTCGTATCGTCTGCTAGACGGAGTGTACAATCATTGCGCTGCACTTGGAATCGCACGCCGACGTTATGTTCATCGAGGATCAAAGCGCCGATACCTTTATAAATCACAGTTTGACTACCCTGATAACAACGAAATACCAGTCATCTGGTCTTCATACCGGCGCTCACAAACTACCGAAAGTAATCTGAAGCGGGGTGGTGGCCTCTGCGCACTGAAGCGGACATCTCTTCCTCAGAACAACACGGAGAGCGTCAACATTAAAATGGCTCTCATTAATACTCGTTCAATATTGAACAAGTCTTTTATTCTCAATAACTTTTTTATTTCACAATCTTTGGATTTTTTATTCATCACAGAGACGTGGATAAATCACGGTGAACAGATGGCTTTCAGTGAATTGACCCCGTCGGGCTGCAACTTTCTGAACTCTCCACGGACCACAGGACGTGGTGGTGGTGTTGCTACTATTTTTAAAAACTCTTTTAAATGTAAAAGGCTGCCTATGGACTCATATTCCAGTTTTGAGGCACAGCTGTTAAAAATTGATTTCATGGGTCCTCTTTTCTGCGCACTCGTCTACAGACCTCCAAAACTTAACAAGGACTTTATGCAACAATTTTCGGACTTCCTTGCTGGACTTGTGTCTCGTGGCGACAGATTCCTCATTCTTGGGGATTTTAACATTCATGTATGTTGCCCATCAAAACCTCTGGTAAATGAATTCATTTTGCTTACTGAGTCACTAAATTTTGTGCAATATGTCACTTATCCTACTCATAATAAGGGTCACACTTTAGATCTGGTATTATCGTATGGTTTCTCTGTGTTAAACTTAGAGATTATTGACACTGGTATCTCTGACCATTATTCAATAATATTTGAGTCTGTGTCCACGTGCTCCCGCCCTACATATGCTCAGCCTCTATGTAAATCTAGGTCCATTCACTCGTCTACTGCCAATCTTTTTTCAGAATTTTATTTAATGCATTGTTCAAATGATGTATCTACTGGGCTTGACACAGAATCCTTGGTCGAAGCCTTTAATGCGTCCTGTACATTCACACTTGACAATGTCGCTCCACTTAAGCTTAGGAGGGCTAAGATTGGTTCTCAGCCTTGGTTAAATGATGAAACTCGCGCTCTCAGGCAAGAGTGCAGAAAAGCTGAGCGAAAATGGAAACGAGACAAGCTTCAAGTCTCTTATGGTATCCTAAAGGATTGTTTAACAAATTATCAGAGAGCTGTGAAGGATGCAAAAGCCAATTATTTTTCTACAGTGATCACTGAAAATGCAAATAGACCAAAAGTTTTGTTTAAGACAATAAATTCAGTCTTAAATCCAAAGGAAAATACTGCTCTAGATGCCACACCAGAGAATTGTGAATTATTTTTACACTCTTTTATTCACAAAATTAAGTTAATTAAACGAGAAATCGTACCTGTTCAGATCGATCAAACACAAACTACTCCAGTATCCAGCTCTTTGACAAACTTTGAACCAGTTACATCAGAACAAATAGCGGATATAGTATCCAAGCTGAAGTGTTCTAGTTATAAGCTGGATTCCCTTACTCCACGTCTTTTCAAAGAGGTTTTTATGACTCTCAGTGTCAATGTAACCGCGATAGTCAACAGCTCTCTAGCAAGTGGTGTTGTTCCTAGCAGTTTCAAACATGCAATTATACATCCCCTGTTGAAAAAACCTTATTTGGATCCGGCAATACATGATAACTACAGACCTATTTCCAAATTGCCTCTCATGTCTAAAATCTTGGAGAGAACTGTTTATTCCCAGCTCAACTCCTATTTAAATACATTTAACATTCTGGATACATTTCAGTCTGGTTTTAGATGTTTGCACAGCACAGAATCGGCACTACTGAAGGTCACAAACGATATCTTACTCTCTATTGATTCAGGATCACCTGTTGTCCTTGTCTTGTTAGATCTCAGTGCGGCGTTTGATACTATTGACCATCATATTCTGTTAAAACGTCTAGAATATATGGTGGGCATCCAGGGGAAAACCCTGCAGTGGTTTTCTTCCTATTTAAAAGAAAGGACTTTTTCTGTGAACTTGGCCCAATTTTCTTCTGCCTCGTCTCCGCTAGTATGTGGTGTCCCTCAGGGGTCAATCTTGGGACCCTTGTTATTCTCATTGTACTGTACATGCTTCCCCTGAGTTCGATCTTTCAGAAATATAGTGTATCATATCACTGCTACGCCGATGATTCTCAATTCTATTTCCCTGTGAGTATAGACAAAAATTGCAACTCTGACAATGCTCTGAATTGTTTTAAGGATATCAAACATTGGCTGGCTAATAACTTTTTACAATTAAATGAGAGCAAAACGGAAGTTTTGGTTCTTGGCTCTTCCTTATCCCGCTTACCTGGCCTAGCCGTCGAACTAGGCCCGTTAGCATCTAACGTTAAAGACCATGTGAGGAACCTTGGAGTTATTTTGGACTCATCTTTACTTTTCAATAAGCAGATCAGTGCTATTGTAAAAAGTAGTTTTTACCAGCTGAGACAAATTGCTAAAATAAAATCTCTTCTTACTCCGTCTAACTTGGAAATTGTGATCCACTCTTTTATTACATCTCGGTTAGACTATTGTAATTCACTGTACAGTGGACTGCCCCAAAATGCATTATCTCGCCTACAACTTGTTCAGAATGCTGCAGCCAGGCTATTAATGGGATTACGGAAAAAGGATCATATTTCAGCAGCATTGAAAACTCTACACTGGCTCCCTGTCAAATTCAGGGTGGATTTCAAAATTCTGATGCTTGTTTACAAAGCTGTAGCTGGTATTGCTCCTAAATACATCATTGACCTGATTCATCTTTATTCTCCAACTAGAACACTGAGATCCTCCGACAAATTATTACTGACAGTTCCTTCCTGCCGCTATAAAACTAAGGGTGACCGTGCTTTTTCGGTGAGGGGCCCGAAATTGTGGAACAGTCTTCCCCTTCATGTGAGGTCTTCTTCATCTTTAGCCATTTTTAAGTCGTCTTTAAAAACATATCTGTTCTCTTTAGCTTTTAAATAGATCATGAATTGTGTATTTTGATATTGATAGAATGATTTAATTGACGAATGTTATGATGTCAATCAAATGTTCATTTTATTTTCTTATCTGTAAAGCACTTTGGGTCAACCTCTGTTGTTTTTAAATGTGCTATATAAATAAAGGTTGACTTGACTTGACTTGACTTGGAGTTTGTGTTTTAGCAAGAAAGTCCAGCCAGTCCTGTACTTTTATTTATTTATTTATTAACATATCTTTATTGCGAGGATTAACCCCTTGAGATGAAACATCTCGTTTTCAAGGGGGTCCTCCAGTATTTCAAAGCAAAAAAAGAACCAAAACAGCAGAGCAAATATCACGATCAAAGACAGCATAACAAAACACAACAACATACACACACACCAGCTCACAAAGCTCAACCCCACCCCACCCAACACGAACCCCACAAGTCGCATGACAGAAAAACAACCACAAAACTAACATAGCTAGCATTGCACAAGGTCAAGGACTACTTGGGTCTCAGTGTTTGAATAGATATGCTGAGTGGATTAGGGTGGGCAATGCTCTCAGTCTAAAACCGGTTCCTAAACCTGTCTTTTTCGGTTCCTGCCCCTAAATGTATATAAACTGTAAGAGAACATTCACGTCAGACTTGGTGACTGCAGCTACCGACAGCTCGTGTTCTCAATAAAGAATCCTGCTGAAGAAACAACCAAGTCTCCTGGTCTTTCGATTCTAAGTTCACAACAGATGGTGCCGTGACCCGGATGGAGAAAAAGGAGACTGAATCTTCTGAATCCAGATTGAAAACTTCAAGCTCCAAAAAGATCTCAAAGACTGAATTTTTTCCAGACGGAATCTTTCTCTACAAACGTCAGACTTGGTGACTGCAGCTACCGACAGCTCGTGTTCTCAATAAAGAATCCTGCTGAAGAAACAACCAAGTCTCCTGGTCTTTCGATTCTAAGTTCACAACACCCTCATCCCATTCACATTTAGTGATCCTACTCGTAAGATCTCCATCAGAAAGAGAGAGGAAAGAAAGCAGCAAAGAAAAATTAAAGAAAAAGTGAAACCCATCATGAGTCTTTAACTTTCCCCCTCGTTAGCTGCTCTTTTCCAAACATTTTCAATTTTTGTCTAGCAGATGTGATATGTTTCTTAAAGGTGCAATGTGTGATATTTCTGAGGATCTATTGACAGAAATGCAATATAAGATCCATAACTATGTTTTCAGTGGTGTATAAAGACCTTACTTAATGAACCATTATGTTTTTATTACCTTAGAATGAGTCATTTATATCTACATAACCGCGGGCACACCCCTGTGAAGGTCGACATATTGTGACGTCATGTTTCTACCGTAGCTGACAGCAAACAAACAGCGCTACAGAGCGCATTTCGTCACTAACGTGAATGAGAAGCAGCAGAAAAAGACGCAGCAGAATACTCAGGTTGTCCCTGAGTCTGCAAACGTGGAGAAAAACATGTTGTCTGAACGACGCCTCGGACATCGTAACGTTAGCTATTTCCCCTTACCAAGCTGCATGCTTTGATGCTCTTATCTAACTAGCATGGAAACAAGCTATGGTAAAGTCAGTGAATAAAAGACCAACACAATGATGAACAAGTAAAAATAACAATCGCAGTAACATGTGGTTTTACTGAATAATTAAGTAAATATAATTTAATATAAAATATAATATAAAGAAACCTCATTGCTTGACTTGCTACTCTCTGCTGACTCAGACATCTTCCGATCCTACGTCGGCCACCGTAGCTTCTCCTTCGAGTTTGCAATTTGAGGGATAGGCCATGAGTGACTGCCTGTTTGCAATTTGCATACCTCACCACTAGATGCCGCTAAAAATTACACACTGCACCTTTAAGCCGAAACCTTTTCTGTTGAGAGAGCTCAGTACAATTACTCATTTTTCGGCCTCAAGCTACCGAAGAAACAAATTTCTCAAGATCAGGAAAAAAGTCACCAATTTCTACTCCAGCTTTCCCTTTTGTTTCATCAAGAAAACTATTAATTTGTTCAACAGTGTACAAATCACTTTCTCTTACTCTTTCCATCTCAGACCACTGTTCATCTCTCACGCTATCTTCAGTACTGTGAGATAAACCATCCATTTCATATCCTACGTCCTCCTCTGAACATTTTGCCTGAGTCACTAAAGAGAATTGCAGCACATCCTCTACACTGCATTCATTCACCATCCTATCCGTAGCACCAAGAGCACTAGCAGTCTTTTCAACAGCATAACTACACCCAGGCTGATCATCACTCACGCTTTTAGAAACAAATCCACTCACCTCATCTTGTTCCTTCACCTCCTCCGTTACTCTATCAATCTGCGCAGTGTCTTGTCTATTCCTTTCAATCGCTTTAAGTTCTCCATTTGATTCTTCAGCTCTAGATGCAAGCGTTAAAGGCTGAGGTTCTTTATGCGGACACGAGAAGCGCTTAGGCTTATGTCCGACATCGCCACAATCAAAACATTTCAAACTCTCTGTGATCACGTATACCATGTACGAATTATCTTCGTGACTGAATCGAAAAGAAACTTCGAAGGATCGATCTTGGGAGCTTAGGAACATACAAATTTGACGTTGAAAAGACAATACATGCTTTAGCGCCATATTTTTGCACCCTAATGGAATCGTTCTCATGGGGCTTTCAATTTTCCCAAATCGTAGAAGTTATTTTATTATTGCATCGTTGGAAACAAACAGCGAGACATTTGAAATAGTGATTTTAGTAGCTGGGGCAGACAGCGGTGAAACCGGAACAAAAGCCTCTTTCACCCACAATCCTTTGTTCATTCGCGAGCCAGAGATTATGTTATCAAACCCAACCTTTTGTCCTACCGCCACCAACAAATCTTCAACTGTTATACCCGCCTCTGGCACACACCTGCATCCATTACGAAGGGATAAGCAGGCCGATCCGAGAGAGAGAGAGAGAGAGAGAGAGAGAGAGAGAGAGAGAGAGAGAGAGAGAGAGAGAGAGAGAGAGAGAGAGAGAGAGAGAGAGAGAGAGAGAGAGAAGGCACCACACATGCGCACACACTTGCTCTGAACAATATGAAACACAGAATTTACGTTCCGACACGTAACACACTATCATACTAAACAGCATTTGAGTGTGTTGAAAGTTATAATGTTATTTCGTGAGCTTAGGTTCTATCTCCACTTTTGGTCGAAATTGAGTTTTTGACATAATCTGATCCATTAGGTGTTTAGGTGCCTGTGTGGTGTTATTTTTGTAAAAAAAATATTTTGTTAGTAGTTATTAATAAAATAAAAAGGTTCCATCTCTCCATTGCCAGCTGGGATGTAAAAACTTTGATGCTCAATATCTCAGAACTACCCTAAACGGAGATAGAACCTTATAATTCTAAGCTCACGATTTGTGTTAGTTTGTTGGCTATATGAGACTAGCAGTACCTAAGCTAGATCAACATTTGAGTAACATACTGATCATATTCTAACATTTCATCATGTTGAGCGATATAACATTGATTTGTTTTATGTACATTTGCTCACCTGTCTGTCAAATCTAAGTTTGCCGTGAAGCTCTCGGCATCCCGAAAACTGATATTGATAATTATCAATGAAATGTGATGTGAATGGTAACTCAAACTCATAATTTTTCCTCTGCATTCAACCCAACCAAGTTAGTGCATACACATTTGGAGCAGTGAGTACACACACACACACACACACACACACACACACACACACACACACACACACACACACACACACACACACACACACACACACACACACACACACACACAAGGGCGTAGATTTGGTTTGAACATTGGGGGGGTTGAAGTTTGGGTATGCCTCCTGATAAATATTGGGGGGGTTGTAATGCATAGATTTTATATATTGGGGGGGTTGTCTCCCCCCCAACCCCCCCACAAACTACGCCCCTGCACACACACACTGCAAACCGTGAACACACACACACCTGGAGCAGTGGGCAGCTAAGTACTATATTATTTCTGTAATAAGCACCCTTTTTAAAAGCTTACACTCAAGTGTACTTCTAATTCATAGTGTGTTCACAGTCACACCATGTCAGAAGTATAATTATGCATAATTTGGGTGCCCTTGCCCTTTTTCAAAATGAATCGAAAGTGTCCCTCTCAAACAAATATCAATGATAATATTGTGGTCAATAAAACAAAATGCATTTGATTATAATTAACATGATAATGTGTACAAAACTAAAGTAGCCTAAATTCACGTTTATTTTTACGTGTCTGTGAGTCTGAGGTGCCGTTGCCATAACTCGTTGCTATGGGTTGTGTCACTTGCGTGAGTCTTGCTCGAGTGGTAACCTTCCAGCCAGCATTCCAGTCCAAAATTGTCATGCCCTTCACTTGCTAACTTCCCTCCGTCTCGTTCACTCGGATGGACGTCATTGCTTACGTTGCACGAGTGCCCACTACTGGTGGAAACTGCAATGAGCTGAATACGCTCTATGCCATAGACAGTAAAAGAAATGGACACAGCGACCCCATAGACTTCAACGGAGAAAAGTGAAGTCAATTAGAAGCACTCACTTCCTGATGGCTGAGCGTACTGCTTGATGACGTAGATGTGACGTGAGCTACCTGTCTGTCTTCTATCTGTGCCAAGAGAAATCTGAATCATTCCCACACAGAGTGTGAGTAGGAGGTGTCCATGAGCTAGGAGAAGGAGCAACTTTTGCTAAGTATTCTGATTAATAATTTTGTCATTTTGCCTCCACGTCCCCCCGATTGCCTGCGAGCTTCTCCTCCTGTCTATACGGTCATTTCTCTACTGTGCGACAGAGAGTTGCGTGGTTATGACGCAATCGTTAGCCTATTTTTACAAAAACTGCTTCTACGGGGCCATAACGTAAGCTACAAGGTAATGGAGCCTTTTATACATTTTTGTGTTTCTTTAGAAATAAATAATGGATAAAAAGAGTCTTTAAACGCCTCAGATGTAAAGTTATTCGCTGTCAAAGTGACGCCAAAATGATTGGGAGTCAATGGAATGCTAACAGGTCCGCTAATCAATGGCCGCCCCCGGGGAAGCTTCAGTTTCCAGCTGATGGATTACCCCCTTGCTCTATGCACAATCGCTTCCGCGTTTTGTCTCTGCCCGCCCAGTTACATCCGGTGAGTCGGAAGCCGTTTTGGCATTCGTTGGAGATATTGGTAAATTAAAATGGCTGTTTACAAGAACTTCCAGCGGTTAACGTGAATGATGTTAACAATATTGTGAGGCAGTTAGCTGTCACACCTAAGAGTAAGAAAGAGAAGGGCTTTAAATTATATATTTCGAGCTACATCGACAACTTTGAGGGTGAGTATTCTCTCATATCATGCGAAATCCGACTAGCGAATCGGTTTCTAAAATCGTTATCTCCGTTTCTGAGAAAATGAATTTTATGAAAGTTTTGCCGCTAGTACACTTCGCTATAGAACGCGCTATGCAGAAGTAAAGACACTGGCTGAGATTCTACCAGAAATACGTCAACAGAGTTCGTGCACAGAGCGTACAGGAACGTCCTAAGCCTTTTTTTTTCCCTTTAAGAATTTGTTTAATGCAGCATCCAAATTAGGGGTGGCACGGTTCACAAAACCCACGGTTCGGTTCGTATCACGGTTTTAGGGTCACGGTTTTCGGTTCTGTACGGTTCTTGTTGTTGTTTTTTCTTTTAATCTTTAACACTCCAAAAATTTACTTCAGCATATGATATATAGCTGAATTATCTAATTATTAATTTATTTATTTCATAAATGGGGTGTGTTTGCAAAACGCAGCTTCTCATTTCCCGTGGGCTGTGTCGGACAGTTATTTGTCACCACTTTTTGCCAGGGTTGATATTATGTCCCAGCACGGATGTACCAATACAAATAAATAAAACATTTCCAGTTAACTAGCAAAGTATTCGTTTCGTTCGTTTGTTAAATAAGAAGCAATCTAGCGCTGAAATGTGTTTTTTTTTTATCAAGTGATCAAAGTGCTCGTTGCCGTTGCGATCAGTGGCGCTGATACAGTGTTCTCGTGGCTCGCGCACACACCGCAGCGGCCGCACATTCTTCACTCAGACGCGCGCTTCAGTCCGTTGAGGAGACTCTAGGCTACTCTATTCGTTCCGATGAAATCACAAAACAAAATTCATACAAATCTGTCCCTGCTTGATATACAACCGCTGATAAACATAATCGGTTTTGATGAAAAAGAAAAATATATACGAGTGCAGATTAGAACTCAGAACCTTTGACACGCTTGGCAAGTTCTGCCACTGGACCATTAAAGTACATACCGGTACGTGGAACAGTCGATCTATGTAGCCTATTTATTCACGTGAAAAAAACAACATATAGCCTAGTGGAGTTGATCTCATTAAATGTCTAAGTAAACCCAGTGTACTATTTAAATCGATTGCTGGACATTGTAATGTTATTCTACATTTGTCTGATTTATGATTTAGCATTGTATTAGCAGTAGCACGGGCACAAGGCTACATTGCGCATGCGTCGAACCGTGCGAACCGCGCGACGCACACACGCACCGAACCGAGACAAGCGAACCGAACGGTTCGGATGTTTTTTCATGTACCGTGCCACCCCTAATCCAAATGTATATAGGTATGTTTGGTTTGTTTTAAATAAATAAAAAAATATAATTAATATATCATAGAGTTGTTTGTGGTGGTTGTGATTAGACGAGATCTACGATGACGTCACAATCGTGTTGCATTGTGGTATATGGATCTGCCTGAAGTGTAGGCCTACATATGAAGTAGACTCGCTCCCTCTGTCAAAATCGAGGGAATGAGGGTCTGTCCATATAAACTTCCCTCGTCCACTTCACGAAGTGGAACGCACTTCAAAATGGCGGCAGGGATTCGCCCGAAGGGGAAGTGCTTAGGGAAGTTTGCAAGTGCTTGTCTAAAAGTGGACTGGAACGCAGCCCCAGTCTCTCTCATGAAGCCAACGCGGAAGTGACTTGAACTGCAGTTCATCGACTGGCCTCTAGAGACAGGCTCCAAAAGGGAGTCAATTCCATATATCCCCCGTGTTAAAATGCCCAACTTTACAGCAGAAAACAAAATATGTTTACAGCCTGGGACAAATATTGGTTTTGGTCTATATAGCTAATTTTGCCCTTCATGACAACTGTGAGGGGGGTGAATTTTTTATAACTAATCATTTTAAATTATATTAAGCCTTGAAGTTCTGCATAATTAAGGTGGTGACCACTTGAGTGACAGGTGAATTGCTGCTGCTGTCACTACTAGCCGTTTGTCTGCTGTTAGCCGTCATGTCACCTCAGCTAATTCCCCTACTGAACTTGCCATCTCTGCTGTATTTGTGCTTTTTTCGGGATTATTATACAATTATACATTTATGCATTAGAAACTGCAGGGGTGATGAAACATCAACACTGAAAGCAGAACGCTCTTTTATCTGACACCTTCACAGCAGAACGCTCTTCACAGCAACTTGAAAACAGGAAGTAACACATACAAATGCACACATGCATCATCAGTTAAACCGCATTTAGTTTCAGGGATAATTCAGGGTTAACTAAGTATTTATTTATAAATAAATAATTGGTAACACTTTAGTAAGTTCATGTTAATTAATTTTACTCAGTACTTAAGTGTATAATTACACTGTAACAAGTTTATAATAAATGTTTCAAAAACATAAATAAGCCATATTTATTGAGCCCATTATTTTTTAGATATATCTATAAGCATTAATATACCTACGTCAGAAGAAAAGGTTCTATATATAAAACCTTAAAGATTTCTACCAGGTGCTTCATATAGGGGCTCACTTCATAGGATCATTTTATGTATTTTGTTTTAAAGAATTCACTTTGTTTTAATTCATTTTTAAAATTGTATTAAATTGTATGAATTAAAAAGCTTGTAAACACTTTTCATCACGAGAAAAAAATAAATAAATAACCAATTAAATGTAAGTATTATGCAAATATTTAAGACAATTCTCCTAATATAGAACCTTATTTGGCATGTGTGTTTTTTTTTTTTTATTCAGTCAAGAACCTTATGGTTCTATATAGAATCCCATTTAACCTTTTTTTTCTAAGAGTGTTGATTTGCAACTTTACCTGAATGCTCTATCTGTAATATTAACAATATTATAAATGTTTTATTTTATTGTATTTTTTTGCTTCTTAATGAAATAGAAAAGATTCTGAGAACAGATTAGCATCTAAGGAACATTACGCAACACCAAACTGACACCATGCAGCTTTTTCAAATTTTATTGTTGAAAAAAAAAAAGAAAAAAAAAAAACCTCTCCGTGTCAGCAAGGGCAGGGGGCTGGACTGCACTCACAAAACTCTTACAGGCACTTCAGGCTTTTTCATCATTTAGAGTCAGCGAGAAAGACACAACACCTCGTCTGGGAAGCAAGATTGAGAAAAGGAGGCATTCAATTAAAAAAGCCTCACAACTTATGTTTTTTTTCTAGATAGTGAGAGAAAAGTGAAGAGTCTAGCCCTGCATAGAAACAGAAGATAGTTGGTGAGGATCCTGAAGAAAGACGACCTTTGAAGAATCTCAAGAATTTTCTTGCATGGAATTGATCAGGATCAAATCATAAGCTGTTTTCATTTTTTATTTTTTTTTATTTTTAAGATTCTCTTTCACTCTTTGACCATGAGGAACATGTATCTGCTGAGTCTGGGTGAGTCACACTTTTTCTTTTTAGGATTAAGGTTTCCACAGATCAATGTAGAGACAGATGTTTGTATGGAGCCACTGTGTGGTTTTGCTAACTTTTTTGCTAAAAACAGGGACTGATATGTTTGCAAACACTGCCATGAACCTTCAAAGACACTGAAATAGTAAAATCACAATATTAGTGAGTTCAGTATGGGATGTTGTGGGACAATGATACATGAAACTGGGTGTTGTTTAGCTCAAAGTTAAAGGGTGAGTTCAGCCAAATATGACAAATCTCTCACCCTCACTCTTAGACAAAATGGTTCAACTGGGTTCAGTATAGAACCATAGGGTTTTTGACTAAATTTTAAAGAACCCTTTATGCAAAGAATTTCTATATTAGGAGAAATGTCTTAATTGTTTGCGTAATACTTTCATGTTTAACAGTTTAAAGTTTGTTTACGAGCTGATTATTTCATAAAATATAATAATAAAAAAATAATTTAAACAAAATCAATTAAAAACTGAACCCAGAAAATTACCCCATGATGGAACCCCTAAAAGGTTCTACATTTGAAGCGTCTGACAGAATCCTTTAATGTTCTATACAGAACCTTTTCTTCTAGAGATCTCATTTTAACCTGTATGACTTTTTTTCTGTTGGACATAAAAATAAAAAATAAAAGTATTATGTTACATTAAATTTTCTGTTAGGCTGAAAAGAAGAACAAAATCATAAAACAATTGTTTGTCTGGTGCTTACACACCTTAGGTTATGGTGGAGTCACCACTGTGGGTTGTAAAAAGTCTTACACTTTTTTTAAAGAGTCTTCTGGGTGACCCTGCCTGTGGTCAGAGCATGTGACAGTGTGTCGGTCTGAGTGCTGGTTGTTTAAGTTAAATCTGTTAGTTACAGTATTGCACAGCGCCTCACCCAGAGCACTCATACTTCCTAAATCGCCATCATCCTAATGCAACTGTCATGAACAATGAGTGGATATAGCATTAGATGAATAGAATAATTCATATATATATATATATTAGGGCTGGGGGAATTAACGCGTTAATCTTTGCGATTAATTTGAAATGTTTAACGCGGTATGTGCGTCGCGCTCTGTGCTCCGCGCGCACGCGCGCGTGAGTGTGTGTGTGTCGGTCGGTCGGCGCGCTCTGTGCTCCGCGCGCGCGCGTGCGTGTGTGTGTGTGTGTGTCGGCTCGCTCTGTCGTTAATGGCCCAGCAGCGGCGAGCTCTCCGTTCCGTGTGTGTGTGTGTGTGTCGGCGGCTCTGTCGTTAACGGCCCAAAGGCTTCAATCATGTACTAAGCACTGGAAAAGTAAAGTCCACTCAAGTAACGTGAAATTTCTCTGTTGACTTCTGTTTGCTGAGCTGGCTTCAGCCCCCCTAAACTTCTGCCCAGCCCCCCTAAAACATATTTGATTAATATATTTTTTATCGCTTCAGTCCCCTTTAAAAAAACTCATTTGAAACGGCGGCAAGCTGCGTCAAGTTTCGGCTCCTCCCCTTATCTGAGTCTGCTTGGATTTAGCATTTAGCGCATTTTTCAATCTGCAGGGGCGCCGAGCAGAGCGAGGTGTGTCGTGAGTGCATTTATTGATAGATTGCTATGATATTACATCTGCATCGGTGCAGTTCTTTGTCATTTATGCATTGCAGTTTACATAATGTAATGTTACTGGAGCATTGGGAGCAACACGGGACGGTTCGGTTTCTCTTCCAATACCAATACGTTTCGCTGCGTTCACCTTCAGCCCTTATCAGTGTGATAGTTGTTTTTTTCTACAAAACAAAAATGAAGCGATTAACACCCATGAAAACATACTTTAGAAAACGATCATGATTTATTTTAATTTACTTTTTAAACTTTAACCTCCTAAGACCCGAGCTTTGGTTTGGCGTGCATTTTAGATTTCTTCTAGCTTTTTAGGGTTAGGAGGGACCAATAAATATAATAACCAGAAATTATCTTTGAACATGAAGCACTTTTTGAAAAAAATGATGTTCACATATGTGGACACCGGGTCTGTATTCACAGAAAAAAATCAATACACCATTGTGTAACAAAGTGCAAATCTCTTTTATTTACAGCCAGTGCCTGAACATTTTTCGTTGTTCCTCTTGTATAACTTCTGAACATACATACATACATCTTCCGCTTATCCGGGGCCGGGTCGCAGGGGCAGCAGTCTAAGCAGAGATGCCCAGACTTCCCTCTCTCTAGACACTTCCTCCAGCTCTTCCGGGGGGACACCGAGGCGTTCCCTGGCCAGCTGGATGACATAGTCCCTCCAGCGTGTCCTAGGTCTTCCCCGGGGTCTCCTCCCAGTGGGACGTGCCCGGAACACCTTCCCGGAAAGGTGTCCAGGAGGCATCGGGAACCTCAGCTGACCCCTCATGATGTGGAGGAGCAGCGGCTCTACTCTGAGCTCCTCCTGAGTGACCGAGCTTCTCACCCTATCTCTAAGGGATCGCCTAGCCACCCTGTGGAGAAAGCTCATTTTGGCTGCCTGTATCCGGGATCTTATCCTTTCGGTCATGACCCACAGCTCATGACCCACAACTCAGCCCAGGTGAGTTGGATCCGAAAATTTAGCTGGGGCCCCACCCTGGAGCCAGGCCTGGGGTTGGGGATCGTATGAGAGCGCCTGGTGGGCCGGGCCTCCCCCCATGGGGTCCAACCGGGCTCAACCTGAAGAAGCGATGTGGGGCCGCCCTCCCGTGGGCTCACCACCCATAGGAGGGACTGTAAGGGGCCGGTGCTTAGAGGATCGGGCGGCAGTCGAAGGCGGGGGCCTCGACGACCTGATCCCTGGACCCTGGAGGGGTGCTGGAAAGTGCTCCGACCGGGGACTCCGTCGTTCTACTTGGGGACTTCAACGCCCTTGTGGGCAGCGACAGTGACACCTGGAGGGGCGTGATTGGGAGGAACGGCCCCCCTGATCTGAACCCGAGCTGTGTTCTGTCATTGGACTTCTGTGCTAGTTACAGCTTGTCCATAACGAACACCATGTTCAAGCATAAGGGTGTCCATCAGTGCACGTCCCAGACAGCAACATAGTGTCGGCCCAGATCCGGCCCACATCTGGACCGTATGGAATCCAAATTAACCAGATTTGGGCCAGATCTGGGCTGATACTATGTTGCTGTCTGGGGTGGCACCAGGACACCCTAGGCCAGAGGCCGATGATCGACTTTGTGGTCGTTTCATCTGACCTGCGGCCGTATGTCTTGGACACTCTGGTAAAGAGAGGGGCGGAGCTGTCAACTGATCACCACTTCTGAACATTGATATGGAAAAACAAAATTTATATCAAAATAAAAAAA
The DNA here is from genome assembly GCF_965113295.1 of Leuciscus leuciscus. Taxonomy (NCBI): domain Eukaryota; kingdom Metazoa; phylum Chordata; class Actinopteri; order Cypriniformes; family Leuciscidae; genus Leuciscus; species Leuciscus leuciscus. The sequence goes on along the minus strand of NC_138725.1, from coordinate 41,649,361 downwards.
ATATCCCAAAAAAAAGTGAGCAAGAGTGTGTGTGTGTGTGTGTGTGTGTGTGTGCGCGCGATCGCGAGTGAGCAAGAGTGTGTGTGTGTGTGTGTGTGTGTGTGTGTGTGTGTGTGCGATCGGGAGTGAGCAAGAGAGAGTGTGTGTGTGTGTGTGCGCGCGCGATCGCGAGTGTGTGTGTGTGTGTGTGTGTGTGTGTGTGTGTGTGTGTGTGCTCGAGAGTGTGAGTCAATGTGCGTCACGAAGCTCAGTGCAACTACAAATTTTAATTTTTTTGCTAGCATTCTTATACAGTTTCATCGAAGTTAAGTCCCATTGTCCACATATGTGGACATCAAGTTTAGCAGCCTAGTAAATCTTTCCTGTTACAAAAGTTTGTCAAATGTGCATGCCATTTTAATCATACAACACTATTATGCATAACTTAACAAGAATCAACAATGAAATGTTATTACATTTTTTACCTTGTGGACGTTTTGGTCTGATGTGCCTGCGTGACATTTCGCCTGTGTTCTCCGCCATCTTGACATTATTTATGTTACATTTTTTTCTCTCCTGACACCACCAGATGGCAGTATAAGTGTCCTCGTTTGTGAAAAACATGTTCCAGTTACACAGAATTAAGTATTATGCCGCACACATCCAAAAATGTGATGTCCACGTATGTGGACACGGGGTCGTAGGAGGTTAAAACATATTATTTTGTATTTCGTTATTACATTATGCTGCCATGCACAGAAATGATTAAAGACACACATCATTGTCTGAAAGCACTAGATGGCCTTGAGAGAGAAACATCCCAGATAGCAATGAGTCGGCGGCCCACCGTCGGCGCTCCGGCGGCAGTAGAAGCGGCAGAACGGCGACATCGCAAACACGTTGGACGGCGCTCCGCCGGCGGCAGCCGCTTTTTAAAAGCGGCAGCCGCCTTCCTACCGCCTTCGTTCCGCGGCCGGCCCGCGGGCCAACCGCCGTCCCGCCGCCTTTATATTGAAGGCGGCCCTTCCGCGGCCCGCCGGAGGCAAGCGCTATTTTCGAGCGATCTGCCGCCGCTTATTCTGGCTATATATAATATTTAATATTTATAGCATGCAGTTTATCAAGAATAATGATTGCTCAAACCAGACAAATATCCATTTGGCATTTTTATTCCACATTTCAAAGTACATTAACTGTCATTTAAACAAGATGTGTCAGATCACTGAAACATAACAGAAAAATAAATAAATCAATATACTAACATGCAGGTTTCTTATTAAATTTTGGTAAAACAAAAAACAAAAACAAAAAACAGCCTTACAAGCAAATTACAACTCTTACAATAATTGTTCATATAAAGAGGACAGCTCTAGGGTGAAAACAATTACCTGTAAACATTATGACAAGTAAAGAGAATACTTGATACAAAATAATGTGCAGGATACCAAATAAATCAAAGTATGACATCACATTTACAAGCCATTTCTAACAATAGGGTAAGTGGTAGTAATTTATAGTAAAGCTCTGGAGTAGAATAGACCATTATAGCTGCAATGCTGACCTGTGGCACAAGGACTTACAAGCATTATTTGAAAAAAGAAAAAAAAGAAAGTAATTTCCACAGTTAGTGAGTATAGTGTGACACTTCTGACTTCTTTAGGGGTCTAGATGTTACTGACTGCAAGATAAAGAAAGGATTCCAGTTGTCAGTGATTCTGGGGTGTCAGTAGTCAGCCTAAGTGGTCGGCTGTGGGTCCCTCTCAGCTGTGCGGTGCCTTTTTCTGCCTTCACGGTCAGATGCTCCTTTCAGGTAACGCGAAACGTTAACCTAGACCGCTTCATCAGTGGCATCCTGGGTTGCCAGGTTCTTCCGGATGGCTAATTTAGAAAATACAGATCTGTCATTTCATTTGAATTGCATGAGGCCATACACATCTACTTAAATATAATAAAAAAAATATCCAACTTACTTTGAACAATGGTCTAAAGCAGTGGTTCTCAATTCCAGTCCTCGTGACCCACTGCTCTGCACATTTTGTATGTCTCCCTTATTTAACAGACCTGAACCAGATCATCAGCTCATTAGGAGAGACTCCATGAACTGAACTGAGTGTGTCAGATAAGAGAGACATACAAAAAGTGCAGAGCAGTGGGTCACGAGGACTGGAATTGAGAACCACTGGTCTAAAGGAACATGTCTCTAAAACATGCTTTATCCCCTACACCAAGCTGAAAATCCAAAAAAGTGTTACAAATTACATTTCTCTGAAGCTTCTCATAAATAAATAAAAAATGTGAAAGGCTAAGGATTCAGACTGTAATATATGCAGTTTACAATCTTAAATTTTACTTTTTAGATTACTCTATGGCGTTATAATCAGCAAACTTACAAATTGTTCCTGGAGCTTTTTATCCTGCTTCAAACTGTTGTCAAGACACGGCAAATCTTCCTGGGTGTGTAGGGGGAGTAACAGATCCCCTGACAGGGATAACTCCAACATCGCCAAACTCTGCAAGACGTCACAGCATAAGGGTCTGATCTGCACCTACAGGGTTTCCCAGAATAAAATAGTCAGTCCTGGTCCCTCAACTACTAAACTATAACATTTATATCTAGGTCTACTACATGTACAGGTAGCCCCAGTGGGAATTAAACCAACAACCACAGGTGCTGTTTGCAAGTTGTACCTGATTGCCCAGTGCAAGCAAACGTCTTCAACATTGTTTGTTGAACTTGCTTCACCTGCTCTTGAAGTAAGCCGCTGTCATCCGAAGCTACAAAATGAAAGGCATATGGTCATTTTGGACTTACATCACACACAAAAAAAGTACAATTTAAGAAACAGTGCAAGTTCTCACCTGCTCGTGCATTACTTTCCCTCAGGGCTTGGTTCTACATTTTAAAAATAAAACAAACAACTAAAGGCACTATTTGCAATACTGTTAAAACACTGGACATTAAGACATAGGGCTAGAATATACCTTCACAGCTGAAAACTTCATGCTTGACACGAGATGCCATTGGAGTACAAGGGCCAACAATAGAGCAATGACTTTCTCCCTCCTATTGATAATCATTGACATGTAAAAATATGTTTGAAGTTATTGCATACATTTAATGAATTGGACTTAAATGTAACACTGAGTTAAGCGCAACGTATTACATACCTCCAGAGTTTTCACCCATATGCTGCCAGGGTAAATTTGCTGCCGGGGGAGTAAAGCTTAGTACTTGATGAGCTGGGGGAGCAAACATAACAGCTTTAATTTCAATGCAGAGTATTGCATATTCAGTAATGAAACAATAATTGAACTGTGCAAAGCTAATGGAATGTACAACACACCTCAACACCTTTCATCCAGAAACTGCTGCAGCGAATCCCATCAAGTGTCCTAGTGAAAAACAGATTATGATTAAAGGATTCATCATCTTAAAGTCAGCATGAAATCAAATTTTACAATTTGTATTTTTATATGTAATATTGTAGTGTTTATGTAAATGATTCATCTGTGCACTTCATTTTTTATTCATGTACCCTTATAATATTTAATCAAATACGTTACCCTTCCCTCCCCCCTCGAAACGACTTCTCTTCTGGTCATGTGCAATGGCGTGAGGGCGTGGCAACTCCCCTCAAACCATTAGTCTGCTATGAGCAGAGATGGAGAGGAGGAGCGCTAGAGTAAAACCCTGCTCCTCTATTCAATATTCCCTTTCACTTGGAAATACGTCACAACACTGGAGAAAAGTCGTTTGTAACTTCCAGTTCATGCCAACTTTAAATAGAAGCAATAGTTTCCAAGACAAAAAAACTTCACAAATAACATCACTTACTTGTACTCAAACTCTTGGCGGATTCTGGATTACTGGGGAGAAACCTGGTTCTAAGAAAGAGGAAACAGAAATTTGATGATAATAATAATGAATGAAAGATTCCGCTATCCACAATAAACAGACAAATAAATTACACAGATGAAATAAAGGAAAATCAAATGTACAAGTCAGACCCATTTACCTGCTCCCTTCATGAACTTAAAATGATGTTTCTCCCAGGTGCTGTGTGGAGGTGTGCAGCGGATGGCTAAATTGTTCCTTTGTCTTTTTTGCAGAGGTTAAATGGGGCAAATGGCACATGCCCTTCGCTGAGCCACTCTTGCGGAACAACTGCAAATGGCAGATCCTCCTTGTTGATAAACTGAACAATGTGAAGCATCTAAAATAGAAGACACATTAGCATAAAGTATACTTTTTGATAAAAAAAAATTCAGGCAAAATCAACAACATTAAAATGCTCACACCTTCGAAAAAGCAGTAATTTTCACAAGTGGATCAACAGAAAACCATGTTCAGACAAACAAAATCATATAAAAAACCTATATACATCGTTATTTTTGTAAGAAAACACCAAAAGTTAAACTAGTCTTTCTAGATGTAAAGTTTGGCTACCTACTGTAGCTAGATACATTTAACATGTAACGTTAGAACATGCTTGAACTCAGTGTGTAAAAAAGGTGAAACAGCATGTGGTAGCGAACACTAATCTAGACTAGCAGCATAATTATGTTTAGTTAGAAAACAACACAAGTTATACTGATCAGTCTTTCTTGTCGTGAAGATTTTGCTAACGTTACCATTCCCACCGTAGTTCAGGAACTGTAACGTTAGTTAATTCGACTGACCAATACTATCTTAAACCACATGTACTCACACTTGTATAAACATACAAAACAGTTAAACATACACTGTAAAAATAAAAGGTGCCTGGAGGAACCTTTTGGGGTTCTTCACTTTGCCACACCGGCGGAACCGTCTGTAGATCCTCTAGGCACCCTTTAAAAAGGGGCGGTTCTCTGAGGAACCACACAGGTTTCCTGAGGAACTCTTATATAAGGCACTGTGTGGAACCACTGTGGGTGCCTCCAGGAACCAAATTTCAATTTTATTTTATTTGTATTAAATTAATTTCATGTTGTTACTATGGTTACCACCATTAACTTCTATTATAATAAACAAACTGAACCAAATACAAAATAAGAATTGTTTATTACATATTTTAGATCCATTTTAATACATACACTTCCATGCACTTGAAAAAAAAAAAGCTAGTAATAGATTAATATCAATGAATACACACACACACAAAAAATAGTATAATACATAAGTAACATGAATAATCAACCATGTGTATACAATAGGCTACACAAGAAAAGACATCTCAACAAAATGCATGGAAAACACATGTTCCATGTAATAAATCAATGTAAAAAATTACAATTTTGACTAATTAAAAATGTCCATCTTCACTTAATTTTAAAACATGTGTTTCAGTCCGCTTGTTAAGTCTGACGTCACTGTTTCCAAGTCCAAAAGCTCTATCAGATGCCAAAAACAAACAACAACCAGTGCTAATATACACTCATTGTGCTGTAATATTCCTGAAAATTAGGATCCTAACCTTTATCTCTATTCCGAAATCTCAGATGGTTAGTTATTCAGCTATTTTGAATCATAAAATGTTTAAGTCTGGGATGCCGTTAGACTGGAGACTGTTATGTACACTATGCCTTTTGAAAAGCTTAAATGTGTGACTTGAATCAACAGTTCCCATAAATGGTTGTTGAGTATTCTCAATATCTAGAAACAAGATAGAGAAAGTAGAAGTAGAGACTTCGACCCGGAAACAGTATTCCTTATGTCACAACAAGCAGAAAACATTTTCCATTTTAACAGAGTTAAGGTGCAGTAAAATTATCTGTTGTTCTGTGAATGTTCACTGGTGAATTCACTCATTTCAATAAGAATCCACACGATCAGCAATTTTGTCTTTTTGCCTGTGTAATTTCACGAAATTCACAAATGTGATGCACCTTTACTCGCTGCAACATAAAATGCAATCAATTATACAATCTTCACAAGGGACACGTGAGGTACTTAACGAGTTAGAAAAGTGAAAAGGTGCATCAGCTTCATTTTCTGTTTGTTTTTCCTCTTTTCTGGTGGATGGTCCAGGCACTTCAGTGATTTTCAGGTCTACAGGAGGATTTTTATTCTTGATCAAACTTGTATTTCAGCTTACCGAGATCCCTGCAAAGTACAAAATTTACTGTTAGTAAGGTTATTAAAGTTATTAAATAATTTCCTCAGCCTTGTGACGTTCCAAACCCGAAAGCAGATCTCAGGCATAATGCAACCCGTCACCATTCAATATCACTGCATGAAACACAAGCATACATTTTTTTTGTAATTCATTCAAACTATTCTTATGTACACTTGTCTAGTTCAATTCAATGCAACAATTTATGTAAAAAATAGTTAAGCTCCAAAAATGTCCCAGAAAAGATCCTAAAAATAGTCAATGAGTTCACAACTCATGTGTTATGGGTTGTGTTGTAAGTCTTATGAAGTCATATAATAGCTTTTTCCTTTTTTTGTCGAAAAAGACTAAACTTTAAGTTATAATTCAGGGTTCAAAATGTCTTATATTCAAATGCATATGATTAAGGTATAGCCTATAAAACAGGGTGTCTACAGATATAAACAAGTTAAATTTAAGACTTTTTAAGACCTTTTTAATGCCACTTTGAATTAAATTTAAGACCAAACCTGTGATGGAAATACACATTATATTACATGCGTATATGTAATATTTAACCTAAGTAATTGAAATAATTTAATATTCACTCAGGGCCTGAATTTCATTTTGGAAAATGGGGGGGAAATCCCCCCTTAGGTGATTCTTATGGGGGGGAATTTTTTATTTGAGGGGGGAGTTTAGACTTTTTTTTTAATTACATGTATCTCGCCTAAATGTATGCTCACTCATCGCATTTTTACAATGGGGTAATTTTGGTCTTAAGAATTTGCACAACACAAGGAAGCTTGATTTCAATCTTTGAATTAAATTGAAAAAAGTAGCACAAATAAATACAATAGAATAAAGATACCAATAAATAGAAATAAGAGAAAAGTTTTTGCTTAGGTCTAACACTAGTATTCAGAAATACTACAGAGACTGAATAAAGTAATCAAATGTAAAATAACACTGGGTAGTATTTTAGTCCTGACTAAATTAAATACATAGGCTATTAATCCTGATTCCTTAAAATGAAAGCTATGGTTTGTTGTTTTGACAACCTAATGAATGACAGACACATATGTCTGCTGTCCCTTTAAGAGCTCGTGCACGGATCCTGTGTTCATTATACGGTCACGTGCGATTTATGCTTATTTAAGCCATAACCGACTGTGTTTAGAGGATACTCACCAAGACCTAAATTAACATAATTTTCGCATGTTTTTGACTGTTAAAGCGATCAAATCCACGAAAAATAACTTTTGTTACCCGCGAGCTGTGTGTGAGGCGGCTTCACTCTATGTATGTGTGAAAAAAAACATCTCTCAGACAGCGCGCAAGTACAGAATAGTTTCAAATCGCGTGAATGTTTAAACTGGTAAAACTTTAAAAGACGTGCAACTGGTAAACTTTAGTTACTCATGATGCAATGCTGGCCCAATTATGCAAGTGACAATTCCGTCTATCCCGACTCCCGAAACCCGAGAGTGTATTATTGCCGCCTGGAGCTCTTAACGAGCTGATAGAAGACCGAAATTCGAGCCCTGCACTACTTGTTTATTGAACTAAAATCAATGTAACATTTGCAATCGTGAGAATATTCAGCAAAATAGCTCCCGTCATGTTATGTTACTTAACTATATCACATGTTATAAATAAAAAAAACTCAACATTTTGAATTTTTACCTCAGTATGTTTCTTCTGGGAGTTTTTTTTTATGTTTGCCGTTATGCTCATTTGTCATAAAATCTATCACAGAGACAAGCAGCGCGAGCCTCAACAGCGTTACCAGAAAAAGCCTACATTAGCATTATCAATAGCTGTTTATGTAATAAAATCTGAATCATTCTCGCGATTCGATGCTTGACTGGTTATTTGACGGATATTAGGTCCGTCAGACTGGAGAAATTTTAGCGGTAACGTGACCAGAAATATTTAAGACCTATCGAATCTGAATTTAAGACATTTTAAGACTTTTTAAGGCCTTTTATTAGGAAAACTTTATTTAAGACATTTTAAGACTTTTTAAGGACCCGCGGCCACCCTGTAAAAAATGTATAGCATTATTAGCTCCAAACCTGTGATATTATTTTTCTGAGTAACATGAATGAGATTTGAGAGCATGAGGGAAGATTTTCAGAGAATAACTTATTAAAAAAGTACACAGTCAAACAATACAATTTCACACAGAGAAAGTTCATAGTAATAAAGTACTTGCATGTGGTGTATAGGTAACTTACTGTAATTCAATGTTGCCTCTGAAATGTTCAGATTATTTTAGAAATGTTCTGGTTGTTCTGGGGAAACAAAAGAACAAAGCTGATTATTCACAACATAATATTTATTGACCAGTAAATGGCTTTAAAATGGTATTTGAGAGAATGAGGGCACCTGTAGTAAGTAAAGTTAGGCTAAACAAAAACAGACCAAACTATATTAACCGGCTTTTGTTATTCATAACAAACGCCAATGACAACAGCAGGAATCAGCTAAATTAGTTAGGCTATCTCAGCAATTTGAAGACACAGTTTTACAGAATATGTTGAATTGAATGACTAAATCAATCTAAGACAATGAGTCAATAATTTCCATTTGTTCATTAACTTACGTTAGACGTAGTTAGCATCGCGGCTATAAAACCTTCATACCAGATACTGTGCAATAAACGAGTGGTAAACACTGTAAAAAAGTAGTAATGTATAATCAATTTAGTTTATATATATGTGTGTTTGAATATAATAGTGAGTAGACTCTGTATTTATATTTATTTGGCGAGTTTACAAACCTTGTAACGGAGAGCCGAACAAACGACGGAAGCTTTGTTGAGAGGACGGAGCCGTTACCCGATGACGTCGATCAGCTGAGCTTTGTTGCGCGCGAGCAGCGCGAGGATCACTGAAGTGACGACAGCAGAGGAATAGCAGCAGTTTCGTGACATAATAAAACTGTTCTCCTCCTGGTTCTTCTTCTTCAAATAATAATTTATGAAGAAGTAGGTAAAAATTATTATTTTATTACTATTATTTATTCAATAATAATTAATGAATTCTTCTTATTAATATTATTATAATTTAGTGTTGTTGTTTAAGGTTTAAATTAATCAACAAAATAGGCCTATAGATACTAAATAAATGTAAGCTACCCAGGTGAAAAAGACGTAGGCTACTGTTAAATGTATTAAAAATGCATTAAAGTATATTTGTATTGTAGGCCTACTAAAAACACACTCAAGTACATTTTTAATAGTAGGCTACGTCTTTTTTCACCTGGGTATGTAGGCTATACTGAATCAAACTTAAGTAGCCTATAATAATAATAATAGGATAATAATATTCTCATTCTGGCCTCACAGAACCATTGGGTTCCTCCAGATGCTGGCTTTAACATAAGAGATCTTCCAGGAACCACTTAAATGTTAAAAGATCTTCCAATAACCCTTTTATCGCATTCAAGTTCCTCTATTTTCCCCCAAAGCACTTCGAGGTCTCATGGTAATGAAAAGGTGACTCCAGAACCTCTGAACTAAATACAAAGTGCTTAAAGGATCCCATAAGTTCCAGCAAGAACCTCAAAGAATGTCAATGCTCCTCCAGTAACCCTACTATAGGAGAAAGAGCTTTGAGGCACTTAAATTACATTTTGAAGTTCCTTGAGTATCCGACAGGATATTTGAGGCTCCTTTAGTTTTTACAGTGTACTTAGAAGAAGAAAAAAACTCAACGCCAGGAAGAAACTAAGTAACGTTAGCCTAGCTATGTCAGAAGCATGGCGGAAACTTTGCAAACAAGGCTAACTTACTTTAGCTTGACTAGTTAGGCAAGAACAGATTTTAAGAAGAAGAACTAAAAACAATGTCAAAAATGAACATATATATATTGCGTTAAACAAAAAGGAAAAATGTACTTACTTAAAAGATCGTATATTTCCTCTCTCCAAATACTGAAACCGTGTGACGAGACGAGTAAATCTGCTTCAGTTTTTTAGGTGCTGCCCCTCTCGACCGGTGGAGGTACTTCTCTGTTTGTGCTTTAACACTTTCTTAAACATTTGTACAGGTCGCAAAACTCGCAATTGCAAACTGCAAAGTAATTCCTTATACATGTAAAAGGTAAAATAAATTAAAAATTGAGCTTGTAAAACAATGAAAGACATAACCACAATTTCCTGGAGTGACAGAGAGACAAAATATTTATAAATATTTCACTTTATCCTTCAGGTCAAAACAGGGATTTTCATGTTTCTCATAGACATTACCATGGTTGCAAATTAATAAAAAAAAATATAAAGCAAACCCAAGATTTTGGCCAAGTTGCAGATGTCTTTCACTGTTCACTGCACTGTAAAAATAAAAGGTGCCTGGAGGAACCTTTTGGGGTTCTTCACTTTGCCACACCGGCGGAACCGTCTGTAGATCCTCTAGGCACCCTTTAAAAAGGGGCGGTTCTCTGAGGAACCACACAGGTTTCCTGAGGAACTCTTATATAAGGCACTGTGTGGAACCACTGTGGGTGCCTCCAGGAACCAAATTTCAATTTGATTGTATTTGTATTAAATTAATTTCATGTTGTTACTATGGTTACCACCATTAACTTCTATTATAATAAACAAAATGAACCAAATACAAAATAAGAATTGTTTATTACATATTTTAGATCCATTTTAATACATACACTTCCATGCACTTGAAAAAAAAAGCTAGTAATAGATTAATATCAATGAATACACACACACACACAAAATAGTATAATACATAAGTAACATGAATAATCAACCATGTACAATAGGCTACACAAGAAAAGACATCTCAACAAAATGCATGGAAAACACATGTTCCATGTAATAAATCAATGTAAAACATTACAATTTTGACTATTTAAAAATGTCCATCTTCACTTAATTTGAAAACATGTGTTTCAGTCCGCTTGTTAAGTCTGACGTCACTGTTTCCAAGTCCAAAAGCTCTATCAGATGCCAAAAACAGACAACAAACAGTGCTAATATACACTCATTGTGCTGTAATATTCCTGAAAATTAGGATCCTAACCTTTATCTCTATTCCGAAATCTCAGATGGTTAGTTATTCAGCTATTTTGAATCATAAAATGTTGAAGTCTGGGATGCCGTGAGACTGGAGACTGAAATGTACACTCTGCCTTTTGAAAAGCTTAAATGTGTGACTTGAATCAACAGTGTTCATAAATGGTTGTTGAGTATTCTCAATATCTAGAAACAAGATAGAGGAAGTAGAAGTAGAGGCTTCGACCCGGAAACAGTATATTCCTTATGTCACAACAAGCAGAAAACATTTTCCATTTTAACAGAGTTAAGGTGCAGTAAAATGATCTGTTGTTCTGTGAATGTTCACTGGTGAATTCAGTCATTTCAATAAGAATCCACACGATCAGCAATTTTGTCTTTTTGCCTGTGTAATTTCACGAAATTCACAAATGTGATGCACCTTTACTCGCTGCAACATAAAATGCAATCAATTATAAAATCTTCACAAGGGACACGTGAGGTACTTAACGAGTTCGAAAAGTGAAAAGGTGCATCAGCTTCATTTTCTGTTTGCTTTTCCTCTTTTCTGGTGGATGGTCCAGGCACTTCAGTGATTTTCAGGTCTACAGGAGGATTTTTATTCTTGATCAAACTTGTATTTCAGCTTACCGAGATCCCTGCAAATTACAAAATTTACTGTTAGTAAGGTTATTAAAGTTATTAAATAATTTCCTCAGCCTTGTGACGTTCCAAACCTGTTTGACTTTCTGTCTGTGGAACCCGAAAGCAGATCTCAGGCATAATGCAACCCATCACCATTCAATATCACTGCATGAAACACAAGCATACATTTTTTTTTGTAATTCATTCAAACTATTCTTATGTACACTTGTCTAGTTCAATTCAATGCAACAATTTATGTAAAAAATAGTTAAGCTCCAAAAATGTCCCAGAAAAGATCCTAAAAATAGTCAATGAGTTCACAACTCATGTGTTATGGGTTGTGTTGTATAAGTCTTCTGAAGTCATATAATAGCTTTTTCCTTTTTTTTGTCGAAAAATACTAAACTTTTAGTTATAATTCAGGGTTCAAATGTCTTATATTCAAATGCATATGATTAAGGTATAGCCTATAAAAAATGCATAGCATTATTAGCTCCAAACCTGTGATATTATTTTTCTGAGTAACATGAATGAGATTTGAGAGCATGAGGGAAGATTTTCAGAGAATAACTTATTAAAAAAGTACACAGTCAAACAATACAATTTCACACAGAGAAAGTTCATAGTAATAAAGTACTTGCATGTGGTGTATAGGTAACTTACTGTAATTCAATGTTGCCTCTGAAATGTTCAGATTATTTTAGAAATGTAACGTTACTGGTTCTTCTGGGGAAACAAAAGAACAAAGCTGATTATTCACAACATAATATTTATTGACCAGTAAATGGCTTTAAAATGGTATTTGAGAGAATGAGGGCACCTGTAGTAAGTAAAGTTAGGCTAAACAAAAACAGACCAAACTATTTTAACCTGCTTTTGTTATTCATAAAAAACGCCAATGACGACAGCAGGAATCAGCTACATTAGTTAGGCTATATCAGCAATTTGAAGACACAGTTTTACAGAATATGTTGAATTGAATGACTAAATCAATCTAAGACAATAAGTCAATAATTTCCATTTGTTCATTAACTTACGTTAGATCAACGTAGTTAGCATCGCGGCTAAAACCTTCATACCAGATACTGTGCAATAAACGAGTGGTAAACACTGTAAAAAAGTAGTAATGTAAAATCAATTTAGTTTATATATATGTGTGTTTGAATATATAGTGAGTAGACTCTGTATTTATATTTATTTGGCGAGTTTACAAACCTTGTAACGGAGAGCCGATCAAACGGCGGAAGCTTTGATGAGAGGACGGAGCCGTTACCCGATGACGTCGATCAGCTGAGCTTTGTTGCGCGCGAGCAGCGCGAGGATCACTGAAGCGACGACAGCAGAGGAATAGCAGCAGTTTCGTGACAGAATAAAACTTTTCTCCTCCTAGTTCTTCTTCTTCAAATAATAATTTATGAAGAAGTAGGTAAAAATTATTATTTTATTACTATTATTTATTCAATAATAATTAATGAATTCTTCTTATTAATATTATTATAATTTAGTATTGTTGTTTAAGGTTTAAATTAATCAACAAAATAGGCCTATAGATAGCCTACTAAATAAATGTAAGCTACCCAGGTGAAAAAGACGTAGGCTACTGTTAAATGTATTAAAAATGCATTAAAGTATATTTGTATTGTAGGCCTATACTAAAAACACTCTCAAGTACATTTTTAATAGTACGTCTTTTTTCACCTGGGTATGTAGGCTATACTGAATCAAACATAAGTAGCCTATAATAATAATAATAATAGGATAATAATATTCTCATTCTGGCCTCACAGAACCATTGGGTTCCTCCAGATGCTGGCTTTAACATAAGAGATCTTCCAGGAACCACTTAAATGTTAAAAGATCTTCCAATAACCCTTTTATCGCATTCAAGTTCCTCTATTTTCCCCCAAAGCACTTCGAGGTCTCATGGTAATGAAAAGGTGACTCCAGAACCTCTGAACTAAATACAAAGTGCTTAAAGGATCCCATAAGTTCCAGCAAGAACCTCAAAGTATGTCAATGCTCCTCCAGTAACCCTACTATAGGAGAAAGAGCTTTGAGGCACTTAAATTACATTTTGAAGTTCCTTGAGTATCCGACAGGATATTTGAGGCTCCTTTAGTTTTTACAGTGTGATTTCAAGCATTGGTGAAAAATCTAACTTCATCCATTTATTCTGCTAAATTGTTCATACCATGAATGAAATATTTATTTTAAAAACTAATCAGAATCAGAAAGATATTTATTGCCAAGTAAGTTTTACAAAAGGAATTCTTTTTGGTCTATTGGTGCATCTCAAATTGTGCATAAATCAAAGAAATGTAAAGAATTGTCACATTAAGTGAATAAAATAATTCTATATATTTTACATATTATCGCTTCAGAGTTTCAAAGTAATTTAAATGTAATTTCCTAAACCTTATCATGGAATCAGAGTCAAATCTGTTATAACCCCTAATGGCTTTGGAGCAACAACAAAAATGTATATAATTCACATAATAATTATAATCGCTTTAAATGTGAAAAGTAGTTAAGATGCTGTCAGTTTCACTCATGGCTGGTCGATTTCAAAGCGGCTTGCCGCCAGCCGGCCGCGGTTCATTTAGACGGCGGCAACCGCCAGAGAGAATGAAGTCGGCGGCCCGGCGGCTGTTCGCCGGCGGCATCTCGCAAGAAATGGGAGTGACGTATTCGGCGGCAAACGCTTCATCGCCGCCAGCGGGACGCACCTATAGCCGACAACTTGGGGCCGGCGGCAAAAAGAAGCCGTGCCGATATTTTTTGCTATCTGGGATCATGTGGAGTTATTTGGTTTTGTATTAATAAATATAGTTTTGTATTAAGTAATAATGAATCAGTAGAAGTGTATAGCCTACATATATTAGAGTAAGAGTAGAGTAAAGGGATTTGTGCTTTTCTTTTAAGCACTTGATTTATAGAAGTGGCAAATTGATAATTCATGTTGTTATTTTTAATAAATAGAAATAAATATAGAACAGATTAATCATATTGCCAATAGACAGTTACATTAATACAAGTTTAGCTGGTTAGTTAAATGATTTGAAATTAAATAGATTTTCACGGGGTGACTTGATGAATAACCAACCGTATTGTTGATTACAAAGGCTAAAAAGCTTAAAAAATAAAATAAATAATTTATATTTCATTGTAGATGGACTTAGTTACCTAGCTTTCCTGGTAGCTTTGTCTGAGAAAATGATTCATAAATCAACCTATCAGTTGACCCTATGTTTACTTTCTTCACTGACAGACAAAAATTAAAAGCCTGTATCAGTCAAAGCTCAGCTTTAGGAGGGGAAAAGACAGAGCAAGATAAAAACAAAGAGAAAAAGAGTGTGATGCTGATGAGGTGAGAAAAAAACAGCTGCCCGCACCAGTGTTGTGTGTAACGCGTTACAAAGTAACGCGTTACAGTAACGTAACTACTTTTTTGGGTAAAAAGTAGTGTAACGCGTTACTACTAAAAATTTGGTAACGAAACGTAGTTCCTTTTTCAATTCGCCGCAACGTTACTTTTCCCATGGATATATTTGACAGCGACACTGCCTCAGCTGCGCGCTTGAGAGAAGAGAACTGTTGAGAACTGAAGAAAACGATTTAAGGCCATTGCACACTCCGAAATTCGCATCCGAAATTTTCGCACGTTAAAAAAAACGTTATGTCAATCACGCTTGCACATTGTCTACGAAACTTTCGTCCGTAATAAAAAAATTCGGATCGGGTTCGATTTTCTGCGTTTTTCGCATCCACAGCCAGTATTTTGAGAGGTTTTTTCACAATTCAGAGCCACCGTACAACTAAAAGCGAACGACAAAATCCACAATGGATTTAGCAGCCAATTCGATCACTAATCATGTATTATTTGGGTATAAAATATAACCTGTATACAGCTGTTCTGTCTGCCCAGCGCTTCCGCCGCCCGCTTGCGTGTGTGTGTGTGTGTGTGTGCCCATACCTTAGACATACTGCCAGTCTCTGTTCAGGATCGATTGGTTCACGGAAATTGGTGGTCTTGTTTTTAATATGTGGCTCCAGTATCGCTAGCAAAGCATCAAACTGTTCCACTGACATTCTGAGGTAAATTTTGAATCGCTCGGGAAAATTTCGCAACTCCTTGATAAGGAGGTGAAACTCTCCTTCCTCTCGGCGCAATCTCACTATTGGGTGGACCCAATATTTCCTCTTTCTTTTTCTCTTTTTAAGAAGAAAGAGGGCAACAAAATCATCCCCACTGCTACCCTTGACGAATACATTTTGTATTTTTTGCGTTTTTTTCCCGCAAAGGTTTAATAAATACGCATCGGACTCAGTGTGCAAGGTTTCTGTGCGTGACGAATTTTAAGGCTGACGAACACGGAAAAACGCATACGAAAATTTCGGACTCGGTGTGCAATGGCCTTTAGTTTCATATTTATGTTTAAATTAAATTAAATAAAAAAATTGCGCAATATATCGGGAGACAAATGGAGTGTGTAGACATGATTTTGACCACTTTATTAAGTTTGTTTTTGTAGAAAACCTGTATTTAAAGTGAATTTCGTTTTGTATTAATTGTATCTTAATTTTAATCAATGTTTTATCAACCAATTGGCTGAATTTAATAAGAAGTAAATTAAAGAAAACTATTTAGTTTCATATTTATGTTTAAATAAAATAAATAAATAAATAATTTAATCTATGTTGATTATATGAAAAGTGAAAAGCGTGAGTAAGATCATAATTTTGTGCAATATATCGGGAGATAAATGGAGTGGGCAGACATGATTTAGACCACTTTATTAAGTTTGTTTTTGTAGAAAGACTTTCTTTAAAACGAATTTCGTTTTGTATTAATTGTATCTTAATTTTAATCAATGTTTTACCAACCAATTAATTGCCTGAATTTAATAAATAAGTAAATATGCAAAATAATCATGACGGCACCAGCGCGTGAACTGGAGCTCCTCTCCATACTGTAAATGAACCGAAACTCATAAGCTACTTGTCTCACAGACCTGAGAAATATATAGAAAGCTTGAATATGTGTACTTTTAAACAAAAAATATTTTTTCTCTCAAAATCTCTTTTTTTTCTCCTACTCCCTTGATAGAGTGAGTCTATGTCTGAAAACTAAGCTTATGTCTTCTATATCATTTTGTCCTGTGTTATCAAGACGCGATTCGCACCGGTGTTAGAGAGCAGGGAAGCTTTATTGGCTGTTGCCGAAATTTAAAGTTCGGTGGATAGGGGAAGCGGAGCGAGAGAAGTGGCGCGAGCACGCGGCTCATCGCGGAGTGTCGCACTCTACCCCATGATGCAGAGCCGGCTGAGAATAAAAGTTGCCGCACACAGCAGCGCCAATGAGAAGGACTTTTTTTCTTTTGAAATTGATACTATTTTTTATAATAAAGAGCACAAAATAATTACCTGTTATGTCCTCCATTGTATAACTTTATGTCTACATATTTAGGAACAGATATTGGGTTCTGCCCAAAGTCAAGCAACATAAAAGTAACGTAAAAGTAACGAGTAACGTAAAAAGTTACTTTCCAAACGGGGTAACTAAGTAAAGTAACGGATTACTTTTTTAAAAAGTAACGAGTAACGAGCAAACACTACTTTTTAAAAGTAACTTCCCCAACACTGGCCCGCACATGGTTTTAAAGCTATTGTCATCCAATTTTTTTGGCCTTCAAAACATCTTAAAATGCACATATGTAGATCAGAGAAATCAAAATTTTCTCGGGGGAGCATGCCCCCAAACCCCCCTAACTACCTCACATTCGGTACCTCAGTGATTATAAAACCGTGCCATATGCATGTTACTGGATGAATGAATGAAACTACTTAATAATGAGCATTAGACCATAAACTAACCTTTTTTTTTTTTTTTTTTTTTACATCATACCCTCATTGGGGGCTGAGCCCCCCTAAAATGAAAATCCTAGAATCGCCCCTGGGTATAGCCATGCTGGGCAACAATGGTCAAATGACCTGCTCTGATCACATGCTGTGGTAATAATAGCTTTGTAGGACTATATTTTGTTTTAATAATTAATAAAATAATAATAATAATAATAATCTGTTAAATTGATTATGTTGATTGATTATTGAAAAAGAATAATATATTGATATATTGATGTTTAATATTTTAATATAGGGCTATTTTCTGTTCCCTTTTTTTCCTGTGTTGTTTAATTAGGTGATTCTAAGTTTAAATATTGATGATTACAAGCTTGGGGGAAGCGCAATTAATTGCAATTAATTACAGAAATTGTGCAATTAATTAGTTAATTTTTTTTAATCGATTCTCAGCCCTAATATATATATATATATATATATATATACTCCTTCCAATTTTGTCTTCTCAGACTGTTTTATAACAATTTAGCCATTATGGGGTATAAATAAAGGGCAATTTTGGCATCATCTCTTATCTATGAGATTAGATAGGCAAGAACATGGCTTAGTTTGAAATGCATGACACTTAAATGCTCACTGGTAGTGGTACCAATGTTTACAAACAGTTAATTTACAGTGATGTCCAATATTCTGAGGCCACTACTGAAAATGCTTCTATTTTCTATTAAATACAAATGTTTTCATTACTTGAATGGAAATGAACACAAATATCAGCACTGTAAAAAAGAAAAAGTTAGTTCAACTCAAATTTTCAAGGCAACCGACTGCACAGAATTTTTGAGTTGAAGATATCAACTTAATTTTTTACGTTTTGAAGAACTACAATTATTAAGTTGCGTCAGCTAAGTTTTTCAAGTTCTGACAACTAAGTTTTTTTAATTCAAGGTACTGGAACTTTCAAGTCTGTAAAAGCTTACTATTTTGAGTTCAGATTACCATCCCCTGTAATAACTTACTATTTTGAGTTTAAATTAACTCAAAAGTTATCCCCCCAACTTTAAATCATCCACTGACAGTAAACCAGTTCATTTATGCATGTTTATTTGAACGACTTTGGCACAAACAGCTTTACAATTCCACAATGTAAACAAGTAATCTTATGCACAAAGCAAATACATCAGGTTTCGGTACCATAATATGGGCAATGTAAACAAGTAATCTTATACCCAAAGCAAATACATCAGGTTTCAGAACCGTAATATGGGCAGTTTTTTTTTTTTTTTTACTTTCCGACTCTTGTTGAGACCTTACAAATAATGCAACATTGCCAAAGATGACCGATAAACAGTTGTATAGTGCCTGCCTAAGTATTAATTCAGAAATGTGTAAATCCCCATCTGAAAAAGCCAAATTATCTGAACTTTGAAATTAGCCAAAAATGCAAACATGCAGGCTATAACAGTAATGGTGAAACACAGCTTGCTTCTACTGAACAATCAATACCGTAGTCTCTTGACAGTAATATGACAGCTACACATACAGTGCTATGCATAAGTTTAGACACCCATGCTAAAGTTGACTAAAAAGAGGAATAAAAAATCATCTTTTGGAAATTGAACTTAATGCCTTAATTAAAAAAATTAAAATCCAACCTTTAAGGACACCAATTTTCTTTGTGAATGAATAATGTATCGTAAATAAATAAATGTTCTTCCTTAAAATACAGGGTGCATAAGTTTGGACACCCCTATGTTAAATTCCCATAGAGGCAGGCAGATTTTTTTTTTTTAAAGGCCAGTTACTTCATGGATCCAGGATACTATGCATCCTGATAAAGTTCCCTTGGCCTTTGGAATTAAAATAGCCCCACATCATCACATAGCCTTCACCATACCTAGAGATTGGCATGGTTTTATTTCAGTTAGCCGAATAGCTGGTTTGAATTGCATTGAGAGATGATCTTATGGAAAGTACTCCATGCCAATCTCTAGGTATGGTGAAGGCTATGTGATGATGTGGGGATATTTTAATTCCAAAGGCCAAGGGAACTTTATCAGGATGCATATTATCCTGGATCCATGAAGTAACTGGCCTTTAAAAAAAAAAAATCTGCCTGTCTCTATGGGAATTTAACATAGGGGTGTCCAGACTTATGCACCCTGTATTTGTACATTTGTACATTTATTTATTTACGATACATTATTCATTCACAAAGAAAATTGGTGTCCTTAAAGGTTGGATTTTTCCAAATTTTTTAAATTAAGGCATTAAGTTCAATTTCCAAAAGATGATTTTTTTTTTATTCCTCTTTTTAGTCAACTTTAGTATGGGTGTCTAAACTTATGCATAGCACTGTAAAAGATTCGTTTTTAGTTTAAAGGGTTAGTTCACCCAAAAATGAAAATTCTGTCAGTAATTACTCACCCTCACGTTGTTCCAACCCCGTAAGACCTTCGTTCATCTTCGGAACACAAATTAAGATATTTTTGATTAAATCTGAGAGCTGGCTCACTCCTCCATAGACTTCTATAGACGTTATAACTTGCTGGACCAGAAAATGCATTAAAGACATCGTTAATATAGTCCAAGCGACTCCAGTGGCTCAATCTTAAGTATATAAAGCGACGAGAATACTTTTTGTGAAAAAAAAGAAAAAAAAAAAGACTTTATTCCACTATTCATTTCCTTCTCTCTGGGCCTCGAGTCTTTTCACGTAGTGTGATAGCACAGCACGTCTGTGTTGTACATCACACGCATCTCACACATGACCAGCGTCGGCCAATAGTGAGCCTACGTGTGACGTACAACACAGACACGCTGCGCTATCACACTACGTGAAAAGACTCGAGGCCCAGAGAGAAGGAAATGAATAGTGGAATAAAGTCGTTATTTTTGTTGTTGTTTTTGCGCACAAAAAGTATTCTCGTCGCTTGATAAACTTAAGATTGAGCCACTGGAGTCGCTTGGACTATATTAACGATGTCTTTAATAACTTTTCTGGGCCAGCAAGTTATAACGTCTATAGAAGTCTATGGAGGAGTGAGACAGCTCTCAGATTTAATCAAAAATATCTTAAATTGTGTTCCAAAGATGAACGAAGGTCTTACGGGGTTGGAACAACATGAGGGTGAGTAAAAGCTCCAGACACGTTGTGAATTTATCTTGTATTTTGGCTGTCCTACAGTGCGATTGGTCAAATGTGACTTTAAGGCGCCAGGTGTTTTAAAAGAACATACACAGTCACTGTAAACACACGGCCAGTAAGCTCCTCTTCCGTGCCTGAGCCGATGGTGCCTAAGCAGACGCTCTTGACTGGCGCTGGCAAAGCTGCAGAAGCGACACTTCATAGAAAACCTAGCACAAAAATAAGAGGAGAAAATGAACACAGTGACATACTTCGCAACCGTTCACGTTAATGCTGTTGAGCTTCAGGGCTAAAACACACAAAGGTAGGGCTGGGTATTGTTCAAAATCTTTCGATCCGGTGCCAATTTCGATACCTCAGTTTCGATACCGGTTCCTAACGATACTTTTTTCGATACCAATTTTATGAAATCCATTTTAACAAGATTACATAACACATTACCTCAGAAAAACTTTGGTTTTATTTTTTCAGTTTGACTCATGCTCCTTAGCCAGTGCACAAAGGAACAAAAAAGCACAAAGGAACAAAAAATTTTTTATAAAGAGCTCATGCTCACCAAAACTGATTTTTTTTTTAAATAAAAAATACAGTAAAACTTGTAATATTGTGAAATAGTATTACAATTTAAAATCTTATTTGAATATATTTCAAAATGTAATTTATTCCTGTGATGTCAAAGCTGAATTTTCAAAATCATTACTTCAGTGTCACATGACCCTTCAGAAATATGAAAACAGTTTGCTGCTTAATATTTAGGAAACTATGATACATTTTTTAATTATTCTTTGATGAATAAAAAATTCAAAAGAACAGCATTTATTTAAAAACGAAATATTTTGTAACATTACACATGTTTTAATGTCACCTTTGATAACTTTAATGCATCCTTACTGAAAAAAAAAAAAAATTCTGACCAACCAACACATTTTTGAAAGGCAGTGTACATTCAGTAGGTTATTATTTATTGCAATATAAGCACTGTCAGAGTGATCAACAAGGTATCTCTTCATTTACCAGTCGAAGACGGAGCAACTTTCTGCTCTTATGTTTACTCCGTGCACTGTCAAGGTCTTCATCATATTTGTGAGTGCGCGCGCGCCTCTCATATGAGTATGTGCGCGGAGAGTTCCGCGCGTCTCGTGTGTGTACTGTAGAGTTTGCGTGTAGGTATCGAAATCTGGAATGAACAACGTCATTTTTCGATACTCGATATATCGAGGCAATTCGGTCGGTACCTAAAAAGTATCGAACTCGGTACCCAGCCCTACACAAAGGTCGCATGCTAGAAGCTATATCTATCTAGTTAACTATCGTATCAAACCGAAGTTTTGCATCACAGTTTTAGCACGTTGGTTCTAACGTTACCTTGGTTGCAGCGCATGGTCGCGAGCAGTTGTCAATGAGCAAAGCAGACGTGCATACAATGCCATCATTCATCGAGAATAACAAACATACCGGCAACACAAATCTTTCAATTAATATGTGGACAATAATTATATTGAGCTTAGCTGTTCAAAATAAGCTAGCTTCTAACCGATTAGCTAGTGGGGGATTTTGTATTGCCATAAACGGCTCGCCTGGTTATGATTTATCGATTTTGTTTCCCGCAATGAAATGTAATACAAATATCAAATGCATATACATATTCATATGATTAGCTTACCTGTTAGAAGGAATGTCTCTCTTCAACAAAGACGTCAGGGAAAGTTACCGCTGGCAGGCATTGTGACAAGATGGCGGACGCAAACTTTCAAACTTTTGAAGGGAGCTCCTGGGAAAATCATTGGAAACCCCGTAGCAGCCGGTTGCCATGACAAATTTCAAATGAGCATGCGCAGATAAGTTGACCACACTCTAACTGGGTGTCAACTACAACTTCAAAATAAAATCAACTCAATTTATTAAATAAGATGAACTTTTCCTCAGAAACGTCTGAAAGTGAGTTCAAGTGGCTTAAAACACATAGTTCAAGTTCCAACTAGCAATTTTATTGTCAGTGAATGCAAAAATCTTAGTAAGGTGAACAATTTTGAGTTGTCGTTTTTACAGTGAGAATGTCTCAGTATTTTGTTCTATTTATTTGCAGGTTAATATAAAAATATACGTATATCTTAGATTTTCAATGTGGTCTCAGACCTTTGGACTTCTGTGCATCAAGCTACACACCAAAGACACTAAACATGAAATAAAAGACACTTTTTATTTGTGTTTACAGGTCTTCTATTGGCACTGACAGAGAACACCGTGATGATCTGTGACCCTGGATTTGCAAGGATAAAGGGAAAGTGTGTAGGTATGGATAAAAAGACTAACATATGATATACAACTCTTTTTCAAGAGCTTTAAGCAATTTTAGGGCTCAACAGGATTTTACTTGGATTGTACGTGTACATTTATACTGGCCCCACAAAAACAAAACAAACAAAAAACAAACAAACACGATAATCAAGTTTTGTTGATATACCGGTAGTTTTATATTAATTTAAAAAAGCTGTAATTAAAAAAATAGCAACAAATTATGTTGCAGATATAGGAAACATTTATGTACTGAATCTGCACTCTTTAATAAACAGTGCTGTGATTATTCATACATTTTCTGTCATTACTACAGATGTAAATGAGTGTTATGCTACTATTACTATACCAAACCTTTGTGGAGAAAATGCAATGTGCACCAATACACATGGAAGTTACTACTGTCAATGTAAAGGAGGGTTCACACCAACTCACAATTTCACACAAGCGGATGGAATTATATGCCAAGGTAAAGAGAGCTTGATGCATCTCATATGACCTCTGTGCAGCAGAAACAACATCTGAATCTCTGTTCTTCTCATTTCAGACATCAATGAATGTGCGGATGGAAGTGCTGTTTGTGGTCCTAATGCAGAATGTGTCAATTATGTAGGAGGTTATTCATGCACATGTGAAGCTGGCTACATTTCCAGCAATGGGAACAAGACATTTATTGCAGGACAAGGAGTTCAGTGTATCGGTAAGAAACTATTAGAGCTATAGACATTGTCTGGTCATCTATTGTGCAACAATGCTTTTGGTCTATAGTTAGAGTTTTCAAGTAACATGTTTTTGTTTATTGTCTGTCCCTAAATTACAGACAGAAATGAATGTGAGGATGATCCCAGTTTATGTGGAATAAATGCAGCATGTCATAACACCCCCGGTGCATTTTACTGCACCTGTGCTGAGGGCTTCAGACTGGAGTCAGGAGAAACTAACTTCACTAATCAAGAAGACAAACCCTGCATGAGTAGGTCCTTTAAAACTGTAAAGTCCAAGTTTTGACACATTGAAACTTCAGATTATTTTTGAGAAATGTAAGATCCTTCTCCAACATGTTGTTTTCATGTTGTTAAAGGTGTATGTGACATTGATAAATCTCTCTGTGGAGGAGGAACCTGCAGAAACAACAAAGACGGCCATGAATGTGTGTGCAAGTCAGGATTCACCAACTATGGTCACAAACAAATGAAATGCACAGGTTAGTGTTCTCTGTTAACCCTCTGAGGTCGAAATACGCGCCCACACGTTTTGCTGGATTTTTTTCACATAGCAGCAACATAAACTTAAATTACTCCGTCATTTATGGTTATACAGAAAAAAGAAATATAAAAAAAGAATCTGTGATATTTCTACTTTTGTATGTGTCCACTTACAATCAAATCAAAACATTGTGCTTTTGTAAAATAAAGAAAATAAACAGGGTGTGCGTTCTGCCTCTCCGTCGCGGTGAACTTTTTTTTCTTGAGCACGTCTATAAACTGAAACATAACTCAGCGAATACTTCTCACACATTTATGAGCCATATACCTTTATACACATTTAAGTGTGTACTTTTAAATGATCGGATTCAAACTGAAAACAAATATTCTCTGTTTAAGTAATTTGTATAAAACCAACAGGATGTCCAGTATCTCAAACGCTTGCTAATTATTTTTTAATTCGACACGCCCACTCGCGCAAAAGTGATTCACATGCAAATCTCCACATGGAACGCGAACGCCCTCGTTACCTCAAACACAAAACACCAAAAAACTTCACAAGTCTCTGCTTTTCGTCGAGTTTGGAAGACACGTCTGAGCTTACATTGGATTTACATCAGAAGAAGAAGAACGCGATTTGAAGACAAGAAAGATGTAAGGTAAGAAATTCTTACTTATTAGTTTATGGTATTGTTGCATAAACTTCACATTGCAGTTGAACTGTTGCTAGATATATGGTGAATATTATACTATTTAGACCCGTGTTTACTGTTAAATACTGTTTGTGGATATCTGCTCAAACATAGATATGTATAACCATAATGTTTAATATTTTGGAGCGCGATCGCGTTTGAATGTAGGCTATCATATTTTGGAGCGCGCTGTGGGTTTTAATGTATCATATTTTGGAGCGCGATTGCGTTTGAAAGGAAAAATGCACCAAACAATAGGCTTTATGTTTTTACTATTATCTCATTTCATATCATCATAACGAATGGAAACATTTGAAGTAACATATGATAATCAATATATTTTTCTCTAGCGTAGTTGTTCTTGAAATCTTTTGGAAGATTTAATTTATTGTTATTATTATTTTATGCAGCACTGCGTAGCCTATGCCTACAAGGCCTATATTCATGTTCATTATATATTGTTGGAAACGTGTGTGTGTGTATTCTGTGAATTTTAAAAAGAAATTTTAACCAGAAAAATCTAAAATCTATTCCCAAAATCGTGCAGCCCTATAGTTTCTCTTGATATCAGTATGTTCACAGTTTTTTTCTTTTTTTTTTTCTTTCAGGGACCAGATGCAACTGAGTCCTGCTGACTTCAGTCTCTGTACATGAACATGGTAAAGTGAAAATCAAACACCTTGGAAATGAAAGGTATGTTTTTAGGAATGGCACAAAGGTCTCTGTCTTTGGATCATTGTTTTCAATGTGCTCTTTTGTCATTTGTATTTTTGGATTGTGTTGTGTTGTAAATAAATCCAAACAATCTAAAAGCCATTCTTTTTTAAATCTCCTCATTCTTTGTGCAAGGTTGCTCTGAATGACAGGGCCTGATCGCTCCTAATAGGGCAGTTAGGGGAGTGTCTTTGTCTTTCTCAGGTGTTAAAAGCTTACATATTCATGAGATGATCACGCCCCTTCGCATATGGCTTTGTCACACAAAACACGTCTTAGAAATTTTAACCCTCTACTGCATAGCGTTGCCCCCAGGCAACGGAAAGTTTTCTTAAGCCCTGTGTTCAGTACATTTTTCTTTAAATGATTGCAACCAATTAGAATGTTTGAAAAAGTATCAAAGAACAGTCCAATAAGGTTTGGGAGTCACTATCAAGCACCATTTGAAGGCGGGACGTCCTTTTCTGACACATGGTCACAGGAGCACATGCCCAGCTGGCATTCGACTGACCTTAAACGTTTAAATGTGGTTGAAATAATGTCAGTTTATGAAAAAACATTAATTCAACGTCAAAACAACGTTGAACACCAAATGGTTGAAATGGTGTTGTTAACTCACTATGGATTCAACATAGAAATATAAATAAAATTTGAGTTGTACGTCAAATCAACATTATTTTTACAACCATGACAAAATCCAACGGTTATCCAACACTGACACCTGACGTTGATTCAACGCTGACTCTACGTTAAAATGCCAGCTGGGTGGTGTGAGATGAAAGCAAGATTATTTGCTTTAGTAATCATATTTAAAATGACATGAACTGTACATAAAAAATATGTGTGTGTGTATGAAGGTGTAGAGAAGCCTTTTGGCAGGTTTTGTGAATTTCTTTTTATTTTGCATGTTCACAAATTCAGTTTTTCTTTTTGTTGCCTCAGGGCAACGTTATGCGATAAGGGGTACTTTTCAAGGATGTCTTGGACAATACCTCACAATGGCAAATAATGTGTTACAAGTAGGGAAGATGTAGGGTTCCTGGGTGCACAGGAACACCCAAAGTCACCAAAGTGACACTAATGTGCAGCATCCACAGTCATGTTAGAACAGAAAGGGGCCATCTACAAACTGTTCCCACAAAGTTGGGAGCATGAAATTGTCCAAATTGTCTTGGTATGCTAAAGCATTAGGAGTTCCTTTCACTGGACCTAATAGTTGGGGGCCTTAAGCACATTTTCGCGCAAATTCATCTAAAAGCGCCAGATTTGGCACAGATGTAGCTCAGGTCATACCGAAATGATTTAGCTAGGGCGCCGGAGCCAGCGACCCTCGGGGCCAAGATGGCGGCCAAATCCAATATGGCCGCCGCCCGAAAAGGGTTCCGGCTTTAACTTTTGAACCACATGAGTTACAAATACAAACTTGATATGTTTTTCAGCTTAATTGATCATGAGAAACACATAGGAATGTTTATATTTATGACCCAGTATATCTGGACCCCTCGATCCTCCAATTCCAATATGGCTGCTGTCCAAAAAAGCAGTTTGGGCTGTAGTATGGGGCCTTACACACCATTGTTCGCGCAAATTCATCTACAAGCACCAAATTTGGCACAGATGTAGCTGAGGGGATACTGAAATGATTTAGCCAGGGCGCCCGAGCCAATGGTCCCTGAGACCAAGATGGCGGCCAAATCCAATATGGCCGCCGCCTGAAAGGGTTTCGGCTATAGCTTTTGAGCCAGATGAGATACAAATACAAACTTGATGTCTATTTTACCTTCTTTGACCATGGGAAACCCATAGGAATACTTACATTTATAATTGGGTATATCAGGACCCCCCAAATTCCCTAAATTCAATATGGCCGCTGTCCGAAAAACGGTTTTGACTACAAATTTTGAACCAAATGCGCTACAAATGAGGATGTGGTGTCTATGTTATGTTTATTGACCACAGGAAGTCCATTGGCATATTTATATTTATGCTTGTGTAAGTCTGGAACCTGTATTCTTTTCAAGACTGTGGTTGAAAATCCTTTTTTTTTTTACCACAACTTTGAAGGTTATTCTCAATGTTGATTCATTTCCTTATAAAAGTTAAATGGTTTTCAGTGTACCACAGGTGAATACATTTCAAAGTGTAATCATATAAGAAAGAATAAGACACAATTATTATTGCAAGGCAATATTTATATTATGTTAAATTGTTAAAATAATAATATAGTCAATTTTTCCAAAACTCTTAAAGGTTTGCTTAGCATAACAAAAAAACAGCAATAACATAAAAAACAACAGTGAATTCTTATGGTCTCTCACATGAATTATCATTATCACTCACAATCACCGGATCTCTCATTGTCTTCACCATCATTGTTTGTACAAGCACCCTCACATGCACATATAGAAGTGCAACGAACTCCGGATTTACAGCACTTACAGTGCCCTCTACATGCTGTCTTGCAGCCACAGTGGAGGAGAATGGTGCAGGCTTTACTGGCGTCTCCGAGATTAGTCCAGTAAGGTTCCCAAGTCTTGCTCGTAGAGTCCCGAAACCATCCCCATGCATTAAACTCTGGGATATCTTGCTGGACAGCGGTTGCCTGATTCCAGTAGAAGCTGGCCTGCAGCAGTGCTCTTTTGATGTGCTGAATCAATGCAGCTTGGGTGGGTGGCAGGTTCTCGAGAGACTTGGTACCATTCGAGAAAAGGTGATGTCTAGCTTCATCTACACGGCTGGCACCACAGCTCTTGCTGTACATGATGACGACCATACGCTCCAGTCTTTGGACATGGACGTCATTGTTGATCTGTTCAGGCTCCAAGGTGAGGGTAACCAGAGATTCTGTGAGATCTGGTGTTGCCTCCCAAGCTGCCCATGCACTCTTTTTTCCATGGCACAGGAAGGCTGAGGTTGTGTCACAGCCTGTTAAAGCGTGGAAGAGTGGTAAGGCTAGTGACTTCTGGGGACCAAGATCCTTGCTGATTTCATGAGCAGGAATGTCCCTATAGTTTTTTCCACCTGCAAAGCCGATCCAGAGCTCTGTGAGGCCGAGTGTGTTGAAGAAGCGGATGGCAAGGATGACAACATCGCTGTCGACAGTCCGGACAAATGCCTTTTTATGGCCATTGGCCCCAGCATGTGCAAGATGCAGGATTATTCTTGTATCTGCTTCTGGATGATTACAAGGCTGAAGGGCAGACATGTCATACCCTGGTCTGTTGGAGAGTAGAGCATCTTTCTTGGTGGAAAGGAGGAGTTTACCTGACATGCCATGCTTGGTTATCTCTTCACTGATATATCCAAATAGTTAGATATATAACAATATATCCAGTATATATTTAATAGATATATCCAGTTACGTTTTGGAATTGGAGTTCTCCCATCTACTTTAGTTCTTGATCTGGTTCCTCTGCGTTGGTGAGTTTGTGTTTTGAGGTTCTCCTCTGGATATGTATCAAACACAATATCCAATCACGTGACAGATTCATAGCTCATGTGTGACCTCACAAACCCAGCAATATTGGTGTTAACGTAGTCATGGAATGTTTTTTCAGTAGTTGGCCGGACCATTTGGACCATGAGCTATGAATCTGTCACATGAGCTCATCATGTACAGCAAGAGCTGTGGTTCCAGCCGTGTAGATGAAGCTAGACATCACCTTTTCTCGAATGGTACCAAGTCTCTCGAGAACCTGCCACCCACCCAAGCTGCATTGATTCAGCACATCAAAAGAGCACTTCTGCAGGCCAGCTTCTACTGGAATCAGGCAACCGCTGTCCAGCAAGATATCCCAGAATTTAATGCATGGGGATGGTTTCGGGACTCTACGAGCAAGACTTGGGAACCTTACTGGACTAATCTCAGAGACGCCAGTAAAGCCTGCACCATTCTCCTCCACTGTGGCTGCAAGACAGCATGTAGATGGCACTGTAAGTGCTGTAAAGCCGGAGTTCGTTGCACTTCTATATGTGCATGTGAGGGTGCTTGTACAAACAATGATGGTGAAGACAATGAGAGATCCGGTGATTGTGAGTGATAATGATAATTCATGTGAGAGACCATGAGAATTCACTGTTGTTTTTTATGTTATTGCTGTTTTTTTGTTATGCTAAGCAAACCTTTAAGAGTTTTGGAAAAATTTACTATATTATTATTTTGCCTTGCAATATTAATTGTGTCTTATTTTTTCTTATATGATTACACTTTGAAATGTATTCACCTGTGGTAAACTGAAAACCATTTCACTTCTATAAGGAAATGAATCAACATTGAGAATAACCTTCAAAGTTGTGGTAAAAAAAAGAAAGGATTTTCAACAACAGTCTTGAAAAGAATACAGGTTCCAGACTTACACAAGCATAAATATAAATATGCCAATGGACTTCCTGTGGTCAATAAACATAACATAGACACCACATCCTCATTTGTAGCGCATTTGGTTCAAAATTTGTAGTCAAAACCGTTTTTCGGACAGCGGCCATATTGAATTTAGGGAATTTGGGGGGTCCTGATATACCCAATTATAAATGTAAGTATTCCTATGGGTTTCCCATGGTCAAAGAAGGTAAAATAGACATCAAGTTTGTATTTGTATCTCATCTGGCTCAAAAGCTATAGCCGAAACCCTTTCAGGCGGCGGCCATATTGGATTTGGCCGCCATCTTGGTCTCAGGGACCATTGGCTCGGGCGCCCTGGCTAAATCATTTCAGTATCCCCTCAGCTACATCTGTGCCAAATTTGGTGCTTGTAGATGAATTTGCGCGAACAGTGGTGTGTAAGGCTCCATACTACAGCCCAAACTGCTTTTTTGGACAGCGGCCATTTTGGAATTGGAGGATCGAGGGGTCCAGATATACTGGGTCATAAATATAAACATTCCTATGTGTTTCTCATGATCAATTAAGCTGAAAAACATATCAAGTTTGTATTTGTAACTCATGTGGTTCAAAAGTTAAAGCCGGGACCCTTTTCGGGCGGCGGCCATATTGGATTTGGCCGCCATCTTGGCCCCGAGGGTCGCTGGCTCCGGCGCCCTAGCTAAATCATTTCGGTATGACCTGAGCTACATCTGTGCCAAATTTGGCGCTTTTAGATGAATTTGCGCGAAATTACCTACACTGTTAGACTTTTCTGTAATTTCTACAGTTATTTACTTTAAATCCCCCAGTATTATACTGCTATTTCTCTTTACAGTAAATAACTGTGATTCCCATTGCATCATGGGGATTTTCTGTGACGTCTAACACCACATACAGAGACTTACTGTATTTTTTAAATTTGCTGTATACTACTGTATTTGACGTAACTGCCTCTCTGGCTGGCACCATTCCATCGTGCTTTTTATTTCCTAATTTTTGCCTTACACCGCGTGTCTACAACGCTATAATAGCCAGAGGCTGTCTATATTGGACACATTGAAGCGACCGGACCTTTAAATGCATACCTGTTTATCCCTTGTCAGAAATAGCGCGAGCGCTTGGACTCGTATCGGACTACGTCAGAAATATAACGGCCGCGGCGCATCACTACACCTATTTTTTACAGTCTATGCACTACACTGACTGTCTGGGATTTGTCGTGTCGCGTCAGAGCATCCAGTGTAGGTAATGGGGTCTGTCTTTTGTTGGATCGCGACGTTCGTGTCTGGCCCGGGGAAGAGACGGAATTCACTTCACCGAGAGAGAGAGATCAGCAAGCAAGGTAAAAAAAAAAAAAACATTCTGTGTGTGTTGTCAGGATTATGCCCAGTTTAACCTATGTTATAACGTTAACGTTAGCCTAACGTTACTCGTCGTCAGCATGGCGGTAACGAACTTTACCATGGTAAACTGAGCTAACGTTTCATTTTACACACTTTGTTAGATTATTGAATTGTCGAGTTAAAATATGCCAACGAGCAACGCGTTTACATTAACAATAAATGTGAATAAACTAATGTGAAATTCTGTTTATAGCCTAATGTTGGCCTACTGATGAGAACCTTTATAGTTTTAGCATTAGTTTGCAAACTATACCATATTATACTTTTTTTTTTAATGGAATTTAATATTTACTTCCATTTTTGTGTTTAAAGGCAACTGCAACAAAGCGCCAATTCGCGCCAGTGACTTCCAGCAAGATTCCAGAGGTAGGCCAGCCCATTTGTGATATATTTTGAGATAAATTTGCTGAAATGATTAGCAATACGCTATGTGAAAATTGCTTTTGAGCCACTGGTGCAGACTAAGTAGCTTACAATATCTTATAAAATCTCTATAAAATTGGCTAACTTTATATCAAATAAGTGACCTTTGCCTTATGTCTAACTTTATTAGACAGCAAATGAACCAATCAGAAGATGGACCATTGTCTTTGTTCAGTCTCACCAGATTAAATGTATCCAGGTAAGCACTGCAGTAAAACTCTCACTAATTCATTAATACAAAATCTAGCATTCTAAACAACTTAAGTTTATATTTTTGCATTATTTTGATATTTTATTAGCCAGAAGACTCTACCATTGCAGTCCCACCTGACTAGGAAGGTCCTAACATCAGCACGCAGGTGGGTTAACTACTGTAGGAAGGAGAACGATCATCACACAGTGATTTCTTGCATGTATCTTACTGTGTATTTGTCTCAAACAGGTACTCCTTCACTGCAGACAAGCTGAAATGGGCTAAAATCATCGATTTCAGTCGTTCTTTCTATGGATCTCAGCATTTTTGGACAGAATTTAGGATTTGTAAGTATTAAAATTTAATCTGGCATAATTTTATTTAGTTCTTTTGTATGCTATTTATTGACAAAAGCTGTTTACAAATATATATTCTTAAGTTTTTGTGAAAATAATAATAAAAATTAACAAAAAAAGGAGGTTAAAAATAATGTGACACTAATACTCTCTCTCTCTTTCTCTCTCTCTCTCTCATATAGTGTTGGAACCGGGATCTCCTCTGAAGGACTGAGTACATTTGTGTTTGTGGGCACGCATGCAGACCAGGGAACACTCTGATGTTGTCAATCAAGTTCTGAACAGGAACCAATCTTTGGAGAAGTTCATTTATTCACAAAGGTGGACAAAAACATTGTGTTGGCTTTTTAAAGATTATTTTGATGATGACTTTTACTCCTATGCTGTAGAAAAGATGGAGTAGACAGTCAGACATTGATAATAATAAGAAATGTTTCTTGAGCATCAAAGAGACTTCTTTCAAAAACATTAAGACACTTAAATACTTATTTTGGCCTCCAGTGTACATGAATCCAACAAATTTTTGGAAATAAGTGAAATTATTTTGAAGGTGGGGTTATGTGTCATGTATTGTGAAAAGAACTGTGTTTTGTCCTGTGTTGGACATTTCCTTTTTGAATGCTTAAAAATGTATTTATATTCTGCAGTTTTATGAATGTAATGGTTGATATTTCATTATAATACTTGTATAAGCTAAACAACCAATGACTACATTCATTTAGTCAAATGCTAATGTTTTGTTTATGATTTTATGTATGTTTTCAAAAATGTTTGCAGTGAAGGACAGCACATAATGTGTTAATTTAACACGTTTACACATCTTTGTGCTAACCTTTCTGACATATTTACTTTGTTAAAATCATTAACACAATGAATGAGTTAAAATTAACACAAAAAACATTATCCCTAAACTCACCCATTAATGTGTAAAAATTTCACACATCATTTCCAGCATTGGCATGTTTATTTTGTGATATATATGAAATGTTTTAAATAAAAAAATGGTATTTTGTGATAACTTTGTCTAATTGGTTTGTATGAAAGTAGTACTTATGTAGGATAAAAATAAAATTAATCATATATCAAAATTATCAAATCTAATTTATATTTAGTACAAATAAAAATAATTACAGTAGTGTACTGATTAGCTTCGTTTTTACAGTAATGCACTGTACTGATTAGCTTCGTTTTTACAGTAATGCACTGTATTACACAAAACTGAAATATGGTTTGGTACTGTAACTCTTAATTACAGTAACTTACTGGCAACAGTGTTGCCAGTAAGTTACTGTAAAAAACCCTTGAAAAGTCTAACAGTGTATTTATGTGCTTAAGGCCCCCAACTATAAGGGGCAAAGCCCAACCCCTGAAAAACAACCCCACACCATAATCCCCCCTCCACCAAACAACCCCACACCATAATCCCCCCTCCACCAAACAACCCCACACCATAATCCCCCCTCTACAAAACTTTACACTTGGCACAATGCAGTCAGGCAAGTACCGTTTTCCTGCCAAACCCAGACTCGTCCATTGGATTGCCAGTCAGAGTTATTTAAGTGTTTTTCCCTTTTTACTTAAATGATTTCTTGACATTTTTTAATAATTTTTTTTATTTTTGTATTGCTCTCTGAGAATTGTATAATGATCATTTTCTCTATGATTCTTTACCATTGTTGCATAACGTTGCCCTCAGGCAACAAAAAAATATTTTGGGGTGGGGGGGTTGGGGGAGGGACATTTTTCAATAAATCAATAAAATGTTCCCAAATGAGCCAGGAAATGATGTGAAATAATTTTTTTCATGTGTCATCAAAATTCATGCAGTAGAGGGTTAAATCAATATATTGTCTTATCTGAATGAGCAGTCAGGGTGATTTTCACATAGTTTTGGAGCAAATATTCTAGGCTATGTCATACAATTTTCAAAAGTCTTGTGAAGAAATAATCAGTATGGGTTTCATGGCCTTATTTCAGTGAGAATTTTTTTTTGTATTTTCACAAACCACGCATAAATGTCATTATCTCAAAACTACAAACTTTTACATACATGCTGCTGATATATTATTGTAGCAGAGTTTGTGCTAAATACAGTGTAATTAGACTTTAGCCATGAAAATGTCACTAGTAACAGAAAAAAACACAAATGTCAGAGCATGTCAGACCACCTCCAGGGCCCAGAAAACAGCTCAGACCTCAGAGGGTTAAGATCTGATCCTTTTGGTTCTGAAATATCTCTTAAATGTCATGCTTTCCAAACATTCATAGCACACAGCCTGCCTGTGTTTGCACCACTGATGCAAAAATAGACAAACAATTGGAAATATTGTGTATAACATGTAAGTTAGACTAAAATATACACTGTTTTTCTTCCTGATTTAACCCTAATTTAACTAGTTTTGTTGGTGTGTATTGGGTTGATTCAGTGATATTAAATAATATTTTTGACTTCAATAAAGTTTTATTGTTATGCAAACACACTAAATCTGTGCTATGGTCTGAATATCAGTTGTGATCACAGCTGCACGTTTTCTTCTGTGATACTGCTTAATAGCTATAATATATAATTTTAGCCATTGGGCTGTTTTGTTACGCAGACCTGGCAACCCTGGAAAAGTTATGCAATACTTGTTGCTTTTATTTTTACTTCCATACATTTGTAATTAAAGCCAGTACCATTATTACATGAAAGAACCAGATGAACGTTCTAGAAACTCTTTTGGCGTTTCATATTGTAGATTAAGGCTTAAGGTTTTAACAGTCTGTGTCTTCAACCATCTATCATTATTTGGTCAGTATGGAGCTCAGGCAACTTCCTTTTGTGCGCTGTATGCATTCTTTCGCTGTATCTCAGTGGATTTTACATACAATTATGTATACATGATAGACACCTTTTTCCAACATGACACTTCACTAAGGCATTGGATTTCAAAACTGCTTCCAGAATAAATGGACAAATGGACAGTAGTGGGTGCAGGTCACTAGTTAATTTATGTAAGTAAGGACAGCATGGTGTCTAAATAAATTTTGGTTAATATATATACAGTATATATATATACATATACACACATACTACTGTCACAATCTCAGCCTGTGTTCCCCTGTCTTGTGTGACGACTTTTTTTTATTTTCTGTCTTGTGCCATGTTTTGTAGTTCTTTGTAGTTTTTGTGATCCTCTTGGTTTTGTTCCTTGAGTTCTGTGTTTTCTGTTTAATGTGTTACATTATACATTACATCCTTGCCTTTGCGGCTTTGCCTGCTTTTCCTAGCACGTTAGAACTAGGCTTAACTGAATTCCGAACTTTGCTGGGCTTTTTAACGTATAACCAAAGCTCTCTCACGACCAATTCGTACGAATTCGTACAAGTGAGTAAAAGGTGGCTAATTCGTACGAATTCATACAAACTCAATTGTACGATTTGTCTAAACCCACGTGACTGGTAGGTTTAGGGGCGGGGTCAGGTGTAGGCCATTCGTACGATTTCATACGACTTGGGCAACTTGTAAAATATGTTCAATTTAGCAAACATTTTACGAATTCGTACGAGTGAGGTCGTATGAATTCGTACGAATTAGCCACATCGTAAAATCCGTTGGTATAACACAAGGTACAGTGATTTCAATAGACCTGTATACATGAAATAATGTGCAAGAAGAAAAACATCAGGTAAAACATAACCAAGTTATCAACAGTTTTGCAATTTAGGTTTAATTCATAAAGTGTCAAATAAAGTTATAAGCCATTTCATTGCATACTATGTTTGCACTTGATTTGAATGGGACACAGAGTTCTGTAAATAGGCATTGAGAGTTTATTTTCATTCCTCTGTTTGTGATCAGAATGTTGGCATGAAGTTCTCTAAACAGTTTTCTCTGCAATGGCAAAATCTATCAAATAAATTCATCATCTGCACTCATACATACGAATTTAGCTCTAGACAAAGTAGACAGACCTCACAAGAAATAAGAACGTCTGAGAATATTTGAGCTTAAAATGATGGTGTTTTACAAGCAAAGAAGAATATAGTCTACTGTTATAATGTCTGACGTATAAAAAAAAAATAAAAAAAACTGTTCACACAGCTCACTCTGTATTGAGTTTTTCTCTTTGTGTTTTTAGTGCTGATTTCAAACATCCACTCTGGACACACTGAAGGTGATTATATTTGATTTATACATTTTATCAACACTAACTGTTTCAAATCAGCTGATAAATATTAGTGTTACATCTGTAGGACTAGAAACAACACCTTATTGCCTTTTTAACAACTTCAGTTATTCATGTGACAGTTCTGAGGTGTGGCAAACATGAAAAACTTTGCCAGTCTACAAAAATTATTCACAAATATTGTCTATAAAGCTGCTGAAGTCTTGATATAGAACAAGATGATTTCCGTTTCTGAAGTCTAATATGCTAACTGTTTTTTAGCATCCCACTAGCCATTTACAGCCTAACAGAGTTAATTGAAAATAAATGTTGTAGTCCTCATTGGTTTGGTGACAGTAACACCTACTGGTCAGAAACAATAGTGCTAGTTTATCTAACATTTTTAACAGACACTGCTGTACCTGAGCAACACTGAGCTGAGGTATAGAGAACAACACTTAAGCCTAATCTGATTTATCACGTAGTCCATGATCATACATTAAAAAACAGCACATTGTTTTCATTGTGAATTAGAGCCAGTCCCTCCAGCCGACATGAAGTCAGGATTTTACAGCCCATACTTCATTATGACCCGTTCAAGATGCTTACGCATAAACACATTCTCACGTGTGTTCGCAGCCGTGGTTTGCTGTGACTGACCTAAGGACACATTCCTTCTCTTCCCTTTACCTCTGTTTTATCTGTACAGAGTCACCACGTGGCTACGCGGACTCGATAAATAATTCTGTATTATACATTTTTAAGGCCAGACAAGTAGTTTGTTGAGAGTTGATTTGTAAAAAAGGACTTCACGCCTGCTCACATATACATTAAAACGCGTTTACCTATGGACTAAACACGTGATGCGCGACCCAGCGGGCACCTTGACGTCAATTTTACATCAACAAATAGTCAAGATTTTGACCACCATGTATGACATGCATGAATATGCATATTTTCATTATATTTTGTAATTATTTCCTTGTGGTTGTAAAGATGCCTAACAAAGGTATCAATCTGACATGTTTTTTTTTCTGGTCCCTACATCTCAGGTCAATATCATTGACATTAAATCGATGTTGATTTGATGTCAGGAAACAAGACGTCAAATTGATGTGAAATTTATGTCAAAACAATGTCTGAAATGTCTGAAAAAAGTATATTTATTACTCATTGTAAATCAATGTGACTCATTTTCAACATCTAAAAGACCTAGCCTGAATGATCTTGAAAGTTGTAGACCTAGGTCTATGTATTTTGCATGTGTGTTTTTATTTATTTAAATCCTAGCATATTTACATTTAGTTCACGTTTAAAATGACAGCAGACACTATAATTGCATATACTATAAAAGGTAAATTTAATCTGATATTGGAGCTTGATATTGAATGATATCAAAATTGCATTAAAATGACATCAACATCATGACATCCTGACGTCAAATAGATGCCCAGCAGGCACAGGATATAGACTACAACATCGGTCAGACGTTGGATTTTGGTTGAAAATGAAAGTCGGGTTGACATCTAAAGCCAATGTTTGTTTGACGTCAGGCTCCAACATTGGGCAATCGTTGAATTTTGGCTGGAATAAACCAAACAAAAAGGTGAAATGCATGGCCGTACACTTATTACTAGCTTCACTTAAAACTAACCAGATTTACTTTATTTAATTTCCGGTTTAAAGAAATAATATTTTGTATTTTAAAATCACCATGATGGTGGTTAGCGTTTGCTTTAGTTGTGCTCTTGACCCTTGACTCTGTAATATAAACTTTTCTCTGGCTGTTATAATTGAGTGTTTATAAAGCACAATTGTTGTAGCTAAAAAAGCCATGAGATCAGGAGATGTTGGCTGTTTATTGATAAAGATGATGATATCATCATGTATTGCTTGAATCCCTGATCTTATTTAGTGTCTGACGCTTTGATTATATAGGACTTGTGGTTTTAACATTGTTTTATTCATAATAGAAGTCATTTGATTCTACAGCAAATCTAGCAGTGTTGTTTATCAAAAAATATACTTGATTTTTAAAAACTATTTAGTGCACAAAAACCTTTAATCTATGGCAATACTCAGACACACACAGACATCAAGAAACAGCATATGAATCTCAACAATGGTGACAATCAAACAAAATATCCAGATAATCAGATCAACTCCAGCTGCATTATTTAGTAAAGCCGCAATGCATGCTGGGAGATATGGGTGAGTTTTGATTGGTGGTACCCAGCATGCACTGCAGCTGAAGCATTTCATTGATTGTCACCATTGTTGAGAGTCATACACTGATTCTTGATGGCTAAGTAATAATGTAGAGGAAAAAGTTTAATGCACTTAATGTTTTGAAAATCCTTTATATTATTTAAGCAACATTGCTCTCATGCTGTGAAATCAATTGTCTTCTATTATAAAACAACATTAAAAACACAAGTCCTATATAATCTAAACATTAGACATTGAATAAGATCAGGGATTCAGGCATTTACATGATGATATCAACATCAGCATCAATAAACAGCCATCATCACCTGATCTAAACTTCCTCATGGCTTTTTTTGCCACAACAAATGTGATTTATAAACACACATTTATAGCAGCCAGAAAAAATGTTATACTAAAAAGTCAAGAGTCCAACTAAAGCAAACGCTAACCACCATCATGGTGACTTTAAAATACAACTATTGATTAAACCGGAAATTAAATAAAGTAAATCTGGTTAGTTTTAAAGGTATAGCGGAGGATGTTTTACTTCCTGGTGGGTAACCTATACTATTGGTCCTCCTAATTGTCAATCATTCTGGTGAATCAATCAAACTTTTCAAAAAGTGGAGAGGGCGGGTCTTATCTAAAATTTGGAAAGATCCTCCGCTATACCTTTAAGTGAAGCTGGTAATAAGTGTACGGCCATGCATTTCACCTTTTTGTTTGGTTTATTCCAACCAAAATTCAACGATTGCCCAACGTTGACTTAGACGTCAACCCGACTTTCATTTTCAACCATAATCCAACGTCTGACCGACGTTGTAGTCTATATCCTGTGCCTGCTGGGATCAACATCATGACATCTTGACATCAAATAAA
The DNA here is from genome assembly GCF_965113295.1 of Leuciscus leuciscus. Taxonomy (NCBI): domain Eukaryota; kingdom Metazoa; phylum Chordata; class Actinopteri; order Cypriniformes; family Leuciscidae; genus Leuciscus; species Leuciscus leuciscus. Next base: position 41,609,764 of record NC_138725.1, on the reverse strand, counting down.
TGTTGAATTGACACCAAAATAAATCAGCAAAACACCATGTCAAAATGACATCAGAAGAGGTCAAAATCTTGACATCAAATTGACATCGACACTTTGACGTCAATATGACTTTCATTTTTTAACCTATTTCGTGACGTAATTTTGACATCAATGTTTGATGTCATATTGATGTTAAATTGACATCAAATGCCCACTGGGATCACTGCAACCTTTTATGTGATGGGAATAGATCTAAATACTTAAACTTCTCACGATTCATTAATCTTGATAGCTGTAATAGTAAAAACGTATAATAGCTGTAATAGTAAATGTTTTCAAGAGAGTTTCACATGTAATGCTAAATAATTTCACATGCAAGCATGTCAGCCAATCACAGCAGAGGGCGTTTACACTGAAGTCTCACAGCAGCCAATCACAGCAGAGGGCGTTTACACTGAAGTCTCACAGCAGCCAATCACAGCAGAGGGCGTTTACACTGAAGTCTCACAGCAGACACGCCCCTTCAAACAGAGCGTTCATATCAGAGGCTAAAATCAGGCTAGGAAAAATGCCTTTTATTTCTAAATTATAACAACTTTTGATCTAAAAAACATAATAACATTATAAGGGCACCCCAGGAAACATTTTAAAATAATAAAATAATCCATGCAATGGGACCTTTAAAGAGTTTCTATTGAGTTTTGTGTGTCACCATTGTGCTGAAGAGTAGAGCCTGTGCTTCAGTTCTGGATGAGCAGAGAAACACTGATGTTATGTTGCATGTTGCTTTATTTAACAGGCAGTGATTGTGTACTTGTTGATGATCTATTTGTTAAGGTCTTCAACTCATTCATGTGTGCTGTTATTAACTAACACTTATCTGCAAGAGGATTGAGTTAAATCGATGTTTTGTTAACTCATTTGTTAACATTTTTTTAGTGGACTCAAATGAGATAAGATCACAGTATAAATATGAAATGGCAATTGATCAATTTTAGATAGAATCAGTTAAATCAGTTTACAACATCATGACATCTTGACGTCAAATAAATGTTAAATTGACATCAAATGCCCACTGGGGACGTCGGTGTTTGTGCAGAGGTTGCGTAGGTTTGCTCAGAGAGAACTGATAATCGTTTGCACCTTGGAACCTATTTCTGAGAGTGCGTTCTCGAGCCACCAGGCACTATTTTGTGCTGATGGGCGGCCGGAGCGCGTTGAGGGTTTTCTGTTAGAACGGTGTTGTGTTAGCGGTCCCTAAGTTAATAACTAATGATCTTTGCAACGTTAGTGAATCAATCAATCAATCAAAACTAAGTTTAGCTGGACAATAACTTTATTCTTGAGCTGTTGTAAAGCCAAAACAATCTCTGTTACTGTAATTAAGTTGGCTTGGAAAAGCCAACTTACTGATATTGTACTTAAGATTATTATTATTATTATTATTAGTGGGTGCTTGCCAAAGGCATTGTGTTTGCTCATACTTATTATTATTTTCTTCTTTATTATTCCGCAAAAAATTTGACGCGCTACTCCTCCCGCAGCTTTTGTCACAGACCCACGAATGAGGCATCAAATCGTGAAGGATCATTTTATATATTTTGTTTTAAAGAATTCACTTTGTTTTAATTATATATTTTTTTTTATTTGATTAAATTGTATGAATTAAAAAGCTTTTCATCACAAGAAAAAATAAATAACCAATTAAATTGAAGTATTATGCAAATATTTAAGACAATTCTCCTAATATAGAACCTCATTTGGCATATAGAGTGTTCTTCAAACAAAGATAAAACTGAAGTCATTGCATTTGGAAACAAATATGAAGTTCTCAAGGTGAACGCATACCTTCACTCTAGGGGTCAAACAACTAAAAATCAAGTCAGGAATCTTGGTGTGACACTAGAGTCAGACCTTAGTTTCAGTAGTCATGTCAAAGCAATAACTAAATCAGCATACTATCATCTAAAAAATATTGCAAGAATTAGATGCTTTGTTTCCAGACAAGACTTAGAGAAACTTGTGCATGCTTTCATCACCAGCAGGGTGGATTATTGTAAAGGACTCCTCACTGGCCTTCCCAAAAAGACCATAAGACAGTTGCAGCTCATACAGAACGCTGCTGCCAGGATTCTGAGCAGAACCTGAAAATATGAACATATCACACCAGTCCTCAGGTCTTTACACTGGCTCCCAGTTAGATTTAGGATTGATTTCAAAGTATTATTACTGGTATATAAATCATTCAATGGCCTAGGACCTCAATACATTGCAGATATGCTCACTGAATATAAACCCAACAGATCACTCAGATCATTAGGATCATATCAGCTAGAAATACCAAGGGTTCACTCTAAGCATGGCGAGTCTGCTTTTAGCTATTATGCCAGCCGCAGCTGGAACCAGCTTCCAGAAGAGATCAGATGTGCTCCTACAGTAGTCACATTCAAATCCAGACTCAAAACACTTCTGTTTAGCTGTGCATTTACTGAATGAGCACTGTGCCACTGTTCGTCCGACTGTACTGTACTGTATTTCATTTTATTTTTCTAAACTGTTTTAATTATTCTTATTTCTTTTTATTATTTTAATTTCTTCTATGTAAAGCACTTTGTATTGCCATTGTGTATGAAATGTGCTATATAAATAAACTTGCCTTGCCTTGCCTTGCCTTGCCTTAAAATTCAGTGAAGAACCTTAGGGTTCAATATAGAATATGTAATATTAACAATATTATTATTATTATTATTATTTTGCTTCTTAATGAAATAGAAAAGATTCCGAGAACAGATTAGCATCTAAGGAACTTTACGCAACACCAAACTGACACCATGAAGCTTATTTTAATTTTATTGTAAAAAATAAAAAAGTAAAAAAGACTCAGTGTCAGCAAGGGCAGGGGGCTGGACTGCACTCACAAAACTCTAACAGGCACTTCAGGCTTTTTCAACATTTAGAATCAGCGAGAAAGACACAAGACCTCGTCTGGGAAGCAAGATTGAGAGTCTAGCCCTGCATAGAAACAGAAGATAGTTGGTGAGGAGCCTGAAGAAAGACGACCTTTGAAGAGTCTCAAGAATTTTCTTGCATGGAATTGATCAGGATCAAATCATAAGCTGGTTTTGTTTATTTTTTAATTTGTAAGTCTCTTTCACTCTTTGACCATGAGGAACATGTGTCACGGTGTGACAAAAACAATTAGAAAAGAGATTAAAAACCCTCGTGAATAGTGTTATTTGGAGACCTCTTGTGGATACCCGTCTCATCACACCGCAAATCTGTTGCTATGGCAGCGAGGCCAATTGCCCGATTGACAGCAGGTGTGGAGAAATTAACAGAGAGCATTGGGAGAGGAACACAGATTCAGATGGGGCTTTAAAAAGAGAGAGGAAACAGACTGTCGTGTGGTTCTCCTCCTGTGAGATACTGTGTTTGTCGGCGGGTTGCTTGTATTTGAGGCTGGGCTGTGAAGCGGGCGAAGATTGAAGTGGAAAAGTGGAAAGAAGAAAGTGAAGTATTTGTCAACGGAAACTCAAGGGATTATCGTCAGCAGTGGGAAAGACACAAAGTGATGAGTATTGGATTCGTTGTTATTGCACTAACACTGAAGTGGTGTGGAGAGAGTTTGGAAAGCGTGTGGCACGAGTGAACTAGTACACCGAGTGAATTATTGATCTGTCTCCAACTTTTGTCCTTCCTTCGCTGAATGTGACGATCGCTGCAACTGTCTTCTGCTGTCTCTGGAGAGAAGTTGAGCCCTTGTGAGAGACGAGAGTTGATCTGGTGGGGGGAAGACCGGTGGGTGAGTGCTGGCCCGAATGCACGGTGTGCGAGTGGAATGCAGTGCCTGAAGTGACGATTCACACGGTTTGTGTTATGGAGTGAAGTTTATCGTGTGAGAGGAGGTATTAGTAGTCTGCTGTGCACTCTCTCTTTACAGTCTTTCACCCGCTGTCTCCAAGGAAGGTTTTGATATACCGAACGCCCAACTTACCACTTTGAGACAGCCTGGCTCTATTAATGCTGAATGTTTTATATGCTGTTGAACTGCTAGATCCTGCTACATTGTTACAGTGGACAGCTGAAGTGGAGTGTCTCGCTTAAAGCATCCTCCCCGCCTGGTGGTCTCCACACGCCCCTCACGAAAGCCGCTGCCCTGTTTAGAACGAGAGAAGGTATTGCAGCTGAATGTTTCATCTATTGTCGAATGGTTAAACCCTGCTACCTGGTTACAGTGCACAGCCGAAGTGGAGTGTCTCGCTCAAGTGTCCTCTCCGCTTGGTGGTCTCCACACGTCCCATTGAAGGCCTCCGCCCTGTTCAAAAGAGAGAAGGTATTTAACTGAATGTTTTATATGCGGTTGAGCAGTTGAACCCTGTTACATTGATACAGTGTACCGCTGAAGAGGAGTGTCTCGCTTAAAGCATCCTCCCCGCCTGGTGGTCTCCACACGCTCCTAACGAGAGCCGCTGTTCTGCTCAGAACGAGGGAAGGTATTGCAGCTGAATGTTCATCTACTGTTGAATGGTTAAACCCCGTTGCATTGTTACAGTGGACAGCTGAAGTGGAGTGTCTCGCTTAAAGCATTCTCTTCGTTTGGTGGTCTCCACCCGCTCCTATTGAAAGCTGCTGTCCTGTTCAGAAAGAGAGAAGGTATTTAATTGAATGTTTCATATGCGGTTGAGCAGTTGAACCCTGTTACCTTGATGCAGTGTACCGTTGAAGAGGAGTGTCTCGTTCTAAGAGTCTTCCCCGTCTGGTGGTCTTCACACGCCCCATCGAAAGCCCCTGCCCTGGTCAGGAAGAGAGAAGGTATTTTTAACTGAATGTTTATTGCGCTGTTGAATAGTTAAACCCTGCTACCTGGTTACAGTGCACAGCCGAAGTGGAGTGTCTCGCTCAAGTGTCCTCTCCGCCTGGTGGTCTCCACACGTCCCATTGAAGGCCTCCGCCCTGTTCAGAAGAGAGAAGGTATTACTGTTGAGCGCTTGTATACCGCTGAAACCATTGAACTCTGTTGTGTTGTTGTAGTACACAGTCGAAAGGGAGCGTCTCGCTCAAAGTGTTCTTCGGCCTGGTGGCCCTCCATGCCTATGTTGTAAGCCGCTGTCCCTGTTGAGAAGGAAGAGGATCAGCCGCGGCGCGTGCTCTGATTGAAGTGTCTTCCTGTGGTCTAAGGATCCCCTACGTCTTGGCTGGAGGCCCCGTTCTAACTGGTTTGACACCACGGACACTTACTGGGATACTCACCTGTTTCCCCTCCTGGCCCGGCCCGCTCGCCACCTGCGTCCCTGTGCCCCGTCCGAGTCGGAGGCCACCGCTCCCTGGATACTTACCTGTGGACAGCATCCGAGACCTGCTCCATCCCCGCCCGAGAGTACTTACCCAGTGACCTACCTGGATGGTGTGTGTCCTCCTTTGATTTCTCTCCGACGAGCCGCAGGGTGTTCACGAACGTCCATCTCGCTCCGGTCCAGGGGGCCCATCGAATTGCTTCTGGCGACAAGAAGGAAGATTTTAATTAGGACTTTTGAATTACCCGCTTTTAACTCAATAAAGAAATTGTTATTCCTTTATCCTCTGTCTGCTGTTTGGTTCCTTGACACGCTCCTCGAGGTGGTACCCGGTCTCCAGGGGTGGGTGCAGTCTGGCTTGGCCCACCCCGACCTGTGACAGAACTTGGCGTAGTCGGCAGGACTACCGTCTCGAGTGGAGCGATCAAGGTCCTAAATGGCCGAGGAAGAAGAGCCAGTGGCCAGACAGCCGGTTATGCCCTTCTTTATGGGGGCCCCGTGGGCCCAGAAGTACGGAGGTCCGGGGTCAGAATTAAGCCTGTCAGCATGGAAGGCCCAGGTGGAATACCTGGCAGGGCTCCAAGGGCTGAACGCCCTGCAGAAGGTACAGTTTGTATTAAATTCACTAGAGGGAGAAGCAAGAAGAGAAGTACAGGCAGCACCGGAAGCAACCCGCACCACAGTCCGAGCCATCTTTGATTTCCTCACGGTACAATACGGAGATACCACCCCGGTAGCTGTCCTGAGAACCCAATTCTTTAATTGTAGGCAAGGGCCACGACAAACTGTTCGGCCATTCGCGTTGCAACTGAGGGAACAGTTTACCAGGCTAAGGGGAAGACAGGACCACGGCCTGGGCGACGAGGAGACCCTACTGCGAGATCAGTTTCTGCTAGGATTACGGGAGGGCCCAGTACGTCAGAGTCTGCGGGTGCAGTTGAGACGAAATCCTGACCTCACGTTTGAAGAACTGCGGCGAGAAGCTCTAGCCCTTGAGCGTGATCACACCGAAGGTGTGGATCCTCCCAGCTGTCTGGTGGCGAATGCTGTTAGTGGGCCTTCGGCCCCTGCCACCTCCGATTGGAAGCATGCCCTCCGGGAAGAATTGAAAAGGGATATCCGTGAACAAATGTCTGATCTGTCCAAATCTGTTGTCGAAGAACTCCGCCGAGAACGCCTCCATTTACTTCCTTCGCCGCGAGAGCGGGCCTACTCTGACGGGAGTCGCCCTCCAGAGCATCGTTTCGCCCGATCCATGGGTCCCCGATTCCAGTGGGATGAACAGGGGCGTCCTATCTGTAACGGTTGTGGAGAAGCTGGACATTACATCCGTCAGTGCCCTTCTAGACGCGCTTCACAAGGGGGTTTTTAGAGTCTCCGGCCACTGTGGGTCAAGTGGTCGGGACCCCCTTTTTAGACCCTTCTTCTCCTGGACTGTCTAAAGAACGCCTGGTGGGCCGCTGTCCGGTTATTACGATCCGAGTCAACAGCAAGAAGGTGCAGTGTTTGTTGGACACGGGGTCGCAAGTCACTCTGTTTGCGGAGAGCCTCGTTCAGGAACTATTTGGCACCCAGGGCCGGCCGACGACTGAGGTCCCCTGGTTAACTCTGCGAGGGGCCAATGGGCTCGATATCCCGTATGTGGGTTATGTAGTGACAGACCTGGAGATCCACGGTATGGTTGTACCCCAGAAGGGAGTGGTGGTGGTTCGTGACGTGTGTCTGGGGTCTCATCGCGCCCTCCTGGGCATGAATGTCATCTCCGACTGCTGGGAAGAGCTGTTCCAGCGTGGGCCGGCCCGAGCGACTGTGACACCTGAGGGCAGGGAATGGGAGCATATTCGGGCAGACTGTCGCCGAGTTTGCCTGGCCGAGCAGCAGGAGGACCGGGAGAGCATTGGGAGAGTGGCTTGCCGTTACGCTTTGTCCGTTCCGGCTCGAAGCGAGGCGATGGTCTGGGTCAGGGTGCCCCCTAGACTTTACCACCCGGAGGAGTGGGTGTTGGTGGAACCACACAACGAAGGTCCTAAGGTGGAGGTGGCCAGAGGACTGGCATCCGCCCAAAGAGGCCGAATTCGGGTGAGAGTTCGGAACACGAATCCTTTTCCAATCCAACTGTATCGTCATCAGTGTCTAGCCCGAGTCATCTCGGTGAAACCGCAGCAAGTGCAAGAGCCAGGAGAAGTCAAGTTCAGCCAAGTAGGCCCATCCGTAGTAGAGGTTGCTTTGGCGCAGACGGGGATGCCCAGCAGAGAGGCTGGAGAAGGACTGCCGGCCCACCTTGGAGGTGAGTCCCTACGGGGAGAAGGGCTGGAGGAGGATCAGACAAGGCGGCTTAAGGCTTTCCTATCAAAATGGCCACAGTTGTTCTCCACTCACGATGAGGATTATGGGTGTACTAACATCGTTAAGCATCAAATTCCCACTGGAGGGGCCGCACCCAGTAGAGAGCGCTACCGACCGGTGCCCCCGACATTATACTCTGAGGTTCGTGCTCTGTTGCGAGGGATGCTGGATAGAGGGATCATCCGCGAGAGCAGCAGCCCTTGGGCGGCCCCGATCGTACTGGTGAGGAAGAAGACAGGCGCATGGAGATTCTGTGTGGATTATCGGAAGTTGAACCTAGTGACAAAGCGGGATGCTTTCCCCTTGCCTCGAGTCGAGGATTCCCTTACTAGCTTCACACGGGCGGCCTGGTATTCCACACTGGACTTGGCGAGCGGCTACTGGCAGGTGCAGGTGGACGAGCGGGACCGGGAGAAGACGGCCTTCACGACCCCCTTTGGGTTATACGAGTGGGACCGGATGCCCTTCGGCCTCTGCAACGCCCCTGCCACGTTCCAGCGACTAATGCAGCGCTGTTTAGGGAGCCAGCTGATGGATACCACCCTGGTGTACCTGGATGACGTGATTATCTATTCCCCTGATTTTGAGTCTCACCTTCAGCACCTGGAGCAGGTGTTCCGCTCTCTGGAGAAGTACGGGCTGAAGCTCCAACCGGATAAATGCCAGCTTTTCCGGAAGGAGGTAAAGTTCCTGGGCCATATTGTGAGTGCGGCAGGGATTGCTGTGGACCCAGAGAAAGTGTCGGCCGTACAGGGGTGGGCGGCCCCAAAGACTGTGCGCCAGGTTCGATCCTTCCTTGGTTTCGTGGGGTACTATAGGAGATTCATCAAGGATTTCTCCAAGATCGCTAAACCCATGAACCAGTTGCTGGGTGGAACGGGACATGTCCGGGGCCGAGGGTCCCCAGTGGTGGAGTGGGACCAGGCATGCGAGATTGCTTTTCAGAAGCTCAAGCAAGGGTTGTTACAAGCACCCATTCTGGCATATGCCGATTTCACACAGCCCTTCATTCTTTACACGGACGCTAGCCATCTGGGCTTGGGGGCTGTCTTGGCCCAGAAACAACAGGAGGAAGAGAGAGTCATCGCTTACGCTAGTCGGAGTCTACATCCTGCGGAGAGAAACGATGCCAACTATAGTTCCTTTAAGCTCGAGTTACTGGCCATGAAGTGGGCGCTCAGTGAGAAGTTCAAGGACTACCTATGGGGAGCAAAGGTAACCGTGGTGACCGATAACAATCCGCTGGTACACCTGCAAACCGCCAAGCTGGGGGCGGTAGAACAGAGGTGGGTGGCTCAATTGGCCAACTTTGATTATCAGCTTCAGTATCGGCCAGGAAGGGAACATACCAACGCAGACGTGCTGTCTAGGTGGCCTGAAGGAGGGTCGGAAGATCCGAGACCCACGCTGGAGGCCGACCGGGACGAGGGAATGATGGTGGGCATTGTGGAGCTGAAGTGAAGTGGAGTGTCTCGCTTAAAGCATCCTCCCCGCCTGGTGGTCTCCACACGCCCCTCACGAAAGCCGCTGCCCTGTTTAGAACGAGAGAAGGTATTGCAGCTGAATGTTTCATCTATTGTCGAATGGTTAAACCCTGCTACCTGGTTACAGTGCACAGCCGAAGTGGAGTGTCTCGCTCAAGTGTCCTCTCCGCTTGGTGGTCTCCACACGTCCCATTGAAGGCCTCCGCCCTGTTCAAAAGAGAGAAGGTATTTAACTGAATGTTTTATATGCGGTTGAGCAGTTGAACCCTGTTACATTGATACAGTGTACCGCTGAAGAGGAGTGTCTCGCTTAAAGCATCCTCCCCGCCTGGTGGTCTCCACACGCTCCTAACGAGAGCCGCTGTTCTGCTCAGAACGAGAGAAGGTATTGCAGCTGAATGTTCATCTACTGTTGAATGGTTAAACCCCGTTGCATTGTTACAGTGGACAGCTGAAGTGGAGTGTCTCGCTTAAAGCATTCTCTTCGTTTGGTGGTCTCCACCCGCTCCTATTGAAAGCTGCTGTCCTGTTCAGAAAGAGAGAAGGTATTTAATTGAATGTTTCATATGCGGTTGAGCAGTTGAACCCTGTTACCTTGATGCAGTGTACCGTTGAAGAGGAGTGTCTCGTTCTAAGAGTCTTCCCCATCTGGTGGTCTTCACACGCCCCATCGAAAGCCCCTGCCCTGGTCAGGAAGAGAGAAGGTATTTTTAACTGAATGTTTATTGCGCTGTTGAATAGTTAAACCCTGCTACCTGGTTACAGTGCACAGTGCCCGAGAGTACTTACCCAGTGACCTACCTGGATGGTGTGTGTCCTCCTTTGATTTCTCTCCGACGAGCCGCAGGGTGTTCACGAACGTCCATCTCGCTCCGGTCCAGGGGGCCCATCGAATTGCTTCTGGCGACAAGAAGGAAGATTTTAATTAGGACTTTTGAATTACCCGCTTTTAACTCAATAAAGAAATTGTTATTCCTTTATCCTCTGTCTGCTGTTTGGTTCCTTGACACGCTCCTCGAGGTGGTACCCGGTCTCCAGGGGTGGGTGCAGTCTGGCTTGGCCCACCCCGACCTGTGACACATGTATCTGCTGAGTCTGGGTGAGTCACACTTTTTCTTTTTAGGATTGAAGTTTCCACAGATCAATGTAGAGACGGATTTTTGTATGGAGCCACTGTGTGGTTTTGCTAACTTTTTTGCTAAAAACAGTGACATATATATGCAAACACTGCCATGAACTTTCAAAGACACTGAAATAGTAAAATCACAATATACTTTGTGAGTTCAGTAAGGGATGTTGTGGGACAATGATGCGTGAAACTGGGTGTTGTTTAGCTCAAAGTTAAAGGGTGAGTTCAGCCAAATATGACAAATCTGTCATTATTCACTCACCCTCACTCTTAGACAAAATGGTTCAACTGGGTTCAATATAGAACCATAGGGTTCTTGACTAAATTTTAAAGAACCCTTTATGCCAAAAATGTTCTATATAAGGAGAAATGTCTTAATTGTTTGCATAATACTTTACTGTTTAACAGTTTGTTTTACGAGCTGATTAATTAATAAAATATAATAAAAAATGTATTTAAACAAAATCAATTAAAAACTGAACCCAGAAAATTACCCCATGATGGAACCCCTAAAAGGTTCTACGTTTGAAGCGTCTGACAGAATCCTTTAAGGTTCTATACAGAACATTTTCTTCTGAGAGAGATCTCATTTTAACCTGTATGACTTTTTTTTTCTGTTGGACACAAAAATATATATTTTGAAGTATGTTGGTAATCAAACCGTTCTGATGACCAATGACTTCCATTTGGACAAAAAACTCACTTAGGTTGGGGTGTTACATTAAACTTTCTGTTTGTCTGGTGTTTACACATGAGCAAGACCACATCTTAGGTTATGGTGGAGTCACCACTGTGGGTTGTAAAAAGTTACACTTTTTTTTAAGAGTCTTCTGGGTGACCCTGCGGTCCAGGCATGTTGTTGTCTCAACAGATGCCTCCAGCATTAGCTGGGGTACTGTATGCGACGGGCAAGCAGCCTCGGGCTCCTGGACAGGACCTGCAGTGGCATATCAATTGCCTCAAGTTGCTAGCAGTACACCGGTACACAGTATGCCAGTTTCTGCCGTTGCTGCGGGGCAGGTATGTGCAGGTATGTGCTGGTCCGGATGGACACTTCAACCCCAGAAGGGTGGTTGACGAAGCGTGCCTGGAATTCGGGCTGACTATCTCTAATGGCTCGTTTCCACTGATCGGTACGGTACGGTACGCATTTATTTCCGTTTCCACTGTCAAAAGTTGTGAATGGTACCAAAATGCCGAACCGTACCGTACCGAACGGTACTAAAGGGTGGAGCTAGACTCACTGCAGGACGTTGATTGGTTGACAGAGAATCGTCACTTGCATGTGCTACAAGGGGAATGACAACATAAGAAGCGCCATTTTTTAATATACAGTTTAAATATAATACTACTGTTACTGTGTCACGAAATGTAATTTTAAGAGTTTTTCAGTATTTTCTTTTATTTGTTAAATTTTATTACAGTGAAGATGATCAGGGTACAAATGCACATCGCCTGAACCATATTAATAAGTGTTATGTGTACGTATTTAGAGTGTTGTAATAGGGATATGTGGGTAGTTTGTTGTTGTTGTGGTGTATGTGTGTGTGTGTGTTTCAGATGCTCATTGGATTAATCTACAGCCTGTCAGTTTTCCTGAAGGATGATGACGTCCCGGTTCACCCATCCAATCACATTACACCACCTTCCTCAAATACCCGTATCTCTTCCACGTCCCCAGCTTTTTGCTCACTTTGACATTTGCATTTGTTTGGCTCGCTGTTGTTGATTTCTGTGTGTCTATCGTTTGAATTAATCAATTGTCGTATAGTGGTTGTGAAGTGTTTTTGTTTGTTTTACTGTTCATCCTTGTTCAGTCATCACGGTACATGTGAGGCTGGGAAGGAGGGAGCAGGTTAGTAAGTCGCGCGACATACATGCACCACGTAGGACAATTTTGAATTGTATTAGACACACTAGTTTAGGAGAGTGCCACACCCTGTAAGTTTTGTTATATTGTAGTTAGTGTAGTTTTGTTAGGGCGTCTTGACGCCGAAGACTTTTCTTTTCTACATTTTTCGTTTGGTAGTTAGTTTAGTTGCATTAATCTTCTAGCTAGTTTATTCTGTTTTATTTATTTATTTATTTCATTTGGCATCTCTCGAGCTCGCCTTCCCACCTTTGTTTGTTTTTGTTTAGTATTGTTATTTGTCTTGTTGATCTCCTCATTGTTTGTAAATATTGTAAATATTATTTTCTCTTCATTCTTTCACTTTTGGGTTCTGTAAAAATAAACACTTTTGAGCAGAGTTTTTTTTGAGTTGATCTTTTTCCTTTTATTGCCCGGTCCTTCATATTAAGTTATACGCACATCTTTATTTAAATGTTATACTCCCTTAATTACCCCTATCTAAAATCAAAAAGGGACGTTTAATATTTTTAACATTTAAACGAAAAGAGGCAGGGTCGTGTTAAATATTTTTTGTTTTGTTATAAATAGGCTAACGTTACATGCAGTGAATATAATCAATACGCGTTGCCTGAACCACATTTGTGTGGCTATAATGTTTAAGATTTCTTTAAATGAAAACGTAAAGAGGCAGTGTGGTGTTTTATAACATATTTTGTTTTATTGTTGCCTAAAATGTACATGCAGAGATAACCGGGGTACCCAGCTAGAAGGGAACGTTCTTAGAACTTTGGCTAACATTCCCTACAAGTTTGGTTAATGTTCTGAAGAAAACATTTGAATGTAATGTTTAACGAATATTTTAAGGATGTTTTCTCATTTACTGTAAAAAAATGTTCCTATAACGTTAAATGTAAACTAAGATATAACATTTTAACTGCAACATTCAAAGGATGTTTTGGGAATGTTTCTGAGGTAACAAGTTGTACAATGATCTCAATAAAACATTGTCCCAATGTTTCATGAAAACAAAAGAAGAACATTCTCTCTGTCACATTAGGAAAATGTTTTGAGGATATCATTGAGAGATGAGATGTTGAATGTTCTTTATAAAACGTTCTTGTAATGTGACGTGTTAACACAACTAGAACATTTTAAATGTAACATTTTGAGGATGTTTTAAGGATGTTGTTGAGATAACAGATTATATAATGTTCTCAATGAAACATTGGCACAATGTTCCATAATAACAGAGGAGGAACATTATCAAATCAACGTTCGTAAAATGTTTTGAGGATATCACTGAGACCTGAGATGAGTGTTTTTTTATAAAACGTTCTTGTAATGTGACGTGTTAACAAAACTAGAACATTTTAAATGTAACATTTAGCAATCAAACTACACAATTATTGTTAGATTGAGCTTGCTGGTCAGACAGCAGGCCAACAGGGTTCACGATGGAACATATGGTGCGTTTAAGTCCTCCTGGGAAGTTTGTATTCATGAGGTTTTACAATTTTTTTTAATGTTTTAAATTAATGAAGCCACTGTAAACTTTATCATCACATATTATATTGTTATATTATAATGCTATCATATTTTGTGCAGGCATTAGCTTACTTCATTGTCACTGCTGAATACCTAAGTATAGTGGTATTCCACAATGTTTCTCACTGACACACCCCTAACTCTTCAAGATCGGGGTTAAAGAAAATCCTGAGCTTCCTACTCATATTCTCATCATTGTGGTGGCGTTCATGTGCGTTCAACTTGTAAATACGATCTTTATGACATGACTTGAATGCACCAATAGCTCTAGCTTAATTAGGGACAATCCATACAAACACTCTTTGCTAAAATACTGTACATTACAGACCGTCACAGAGAGAAGTTATTCATCCTGTATCAACGCTAAAGGCCTAACCACTGCAGTCAACACCTTGGAGTATCCATGCTGTTAAATAAAAGTCTGTAGACAAGGGTTAGGGTTAGAACTAGGGTTAACCTTAACCCTTAATTTCTAACCCAGACCCGGTTTCACAGAGTTTAGATTAAGCCAGGATTAGGCCTTAGTGCATTTAATTAGCTTTTAAAAATGTGCCTTAGAAAAAAGAAAAAAATGAACATTACTGGTGTGCATCTTGAGACAAAACAATGGCACTGACATATTTTAAGATATGTCAGTACAAGTTGCTTTCAGGTAAAACAGCTCAAACGTGCATTTTAGTCTGGGACTACAGGCTTAAACCTTGCATGTGAAACCCGGGGTAAATGTTGCAACTTGTATAGAATTATGCCAATGTTAGCAAAGTGTTGCGTTGGACAGAGGATTAACCCTAAACCAACAGGTTGTGTACCAGTGCCACACAGGGTGAAAAGCAAGTTGACATTATTAGGCATAAGAGTGTTTCTAAAGGAAAGGTCAATATTTTGTTAAAGTGCAAAAGGATCATTATGGGTCACATGAATGTAACTCTAATGTCACCATGACACCAATCCATTAGTTTTTCATGTAAGTAGGTATACAGAATTGTATATGAATAGCCTACATAATTATGCAATGTTTGCTCTGTTTAATATATAATATGTTTGCACTTTTAAATTGCTGTTTGGCAGAGCAGTGGTAAATATATGTTGTTATATATGGTATATATTATTTATGTTATTTATTATTATTATTTATATGTTATTGTAAGTTTAATTTGTAATCATGCACTGCAATGAAGACACCATTTAACCAATTGATTAAATATAACAGCCAGCTTACAAATACAACTAAATCATATTTCATATTCTTTCTTTTAAAACATGTAATCTTTTCCTGTAATTGCAATGTTACCACATTATTGGCTGTCTCTTCGAGTTGTTTTGAGCATGATTGGTTATTCAGACTGTCATCCAGGAATCTGGCCAATGACAGCTATGCGCGCCTTTTACTGGTCAAGTTTGAATATTTGTCTGTTGGAGTGAGTGTGTGTGTGTGTGTGTGTGTGTGTGTGTGTGTGTGTGTGTGTGTGTGTGTGTGCGCGTGCGTGTGCGTGTGCGTGTGCGTGTGCGTGTGAGTGAGAGAATATGAGAACTCACCTTGATACGTCTGAGAAAATCAAAATATGCACCTCAGCTCTCAGAACTACATGGAGTAAACAAAAACAAAGTAAGTGTATTTTTGCATCTGCTGCCTTTTGATGGTGAGAAATGCAGACTAAACAAAGCAAGTGGATTTAAACACTTGCATGCAAGCCTGCTGGTCATTTGATGGTGAGAAGAGCAGCAAGCAACATGAGAAAGGGCTTGACTTGTAGTGAAGTTTTAGAGATGATTATGCAGCCTGACCCCTCCAGCGAGCTGCAGGATGTATCGTCTTCTCCCTCTGACACCACAGACTCAGGAGAGTCTGATCCTGATTTGGATGTGGCACCCTCATCATCCTCTCTAGCTTCCACTGAAGGCGAGGAAGATTCTGAGGATCCTGGATCTGGGTGGATTGGGAGAAACGGCGAAGTGTGGTTTTCCACCAACGCGGAGACAACTCCCTTTCTTCAGCCTGCCAGAGGCGTGACTCCAGGGCCGACGCGCTATGCCATCGCAAGGGTCCAGAACATGGATTCTGTGTTCAATCTGTTTTTTACGGAGTAAAAATAGGAGGGGAAGGCGATGATCCCACAGGCAACGTGGTGACTCCCCTCTGGACCTGTAGACGCCGGCCAAAATCAGTAGCCCCATGTAGGCACGGAGATCTGTGGAGTCCACCCCGGTCCAGTTTTTCATTGTGCGGTGCCCATGGAGGTTGGTCATGCTGACAATGAGGTCAATCATCTGCTCCGTAAAAAACAGAATCCGTTGAACACAGAATCCATGTTCTGGACCCTTGCAATGGCATAGCGCGTCGGCCCTGGAGTCACGCCTCTGGCAGGCTGAAGAAAGGGAGTTTCTTCGGCGACCACACTTCGCCGTTTCTCCCAATCCACCCAGATCCAGGATCCTCCGAATCCTCCTCGCTTTCAGTGGAAGCTAGAGAGGATGATGAGGGTGCCACATCCAAATAAGGATATGACTCTCCTGAGTCTGTGGTGTCAGAGGGAGAAGACGATACATCCTGCAGCTTGCTGGAGGGGTCAGGCTGCATAATCATCTCTAAAACTTCACTACAAGTCAAGCCCTTTCTCATGTTGCTTGCTGCTCTTCTCACCATCAAATGACCAGCAGGCTTGCATGCAAGTGTTTAAATCCACTTGCTTTGTTTAGTCTGCATCTCTCACCATCAAAAGGCAGCAGATGCATAAATACACTTACTTTGTTTTTGTTTACTCCATGTAGTTCTGAGAGCTGAGGTGCATATTTTGATTTTCTCAGACGTATCAAGGTGAGTTCTCATATTCTCTCACACACACACACACACACACACACACACACACACACACACACACAAACACACACACACAAGGTTTATTTTGCATCAAGGCACCACTAGAAGTTTGTGTGCACGGTGCAATCTTTGTCGTTGTAGAAGCTCAATTTCAGTGGTTTTCTTTTTTCTCCGTTGGGAGAAATCGTGGGTCGATCATTGATGTTTGAATGGTTGTGGATTGCATCATGTAAGAGAAATTACGAGCTGAGTACCTTACGGGCATCTCCTGAGCTCCCGATCATTTTTAAACATGTTAAAAGTTTTGAATCACATCAGCTTGAATTTGACCAATGTATAGGCTCTCCCCTATTACCAAATCATACAACCACTACTAGCAGCCTTATAGTGTGCGCATCGCATACACACACAAATAGCCTACACTCACTAGTTGTTTTTGTTTAACAGAATGACAATGCTGTCCTCTGCTGATCACCTTATCAATTGCACAGTTGTGTTTTTATTTATTTAGTTTTTTTCTATCTGAAGCAATAGCAGCAACATTGAAAACTCCAATCTCTGTGTTAAAGTGCCAAAGCTCACGCGATTGATGCCGGCTCGCCATGCATTAGTCTTGTATCGTGTACCAACTGCTTTTACACGGTTATCAGGTTAACTACTGTGTACGCCGAGCATACTGAGTTAATGCATTGTTTAAAGGTGCTCTAAGTGATGTTGGGTGACGTCACTTCTTGTTGATGTTTAAAGTATTGTAAAACAAAACGGAGGCTAGCTCGACCCCCCTCCTCCTCATCCGCACTAACTCCCCAAACCCCACCCCCAAATCCTTCTTGTCGGTTATTGGCTGGAACAGTTTGTTATGTTTGGTGGTACGGGTTAGCCCAGTTTGTTTTTGTTGCCGTTTGTGGAGCCTGTAGTGTCTACAGAGACCGCGTTTTTTTACAGTGTGTTCAGGGGACAGGCAGCTGGCGGATAGAGAGGAGATGTTTGCTGTATGTGACAAAAAACATGTGACATCGCTTAGAGCACCTTTAACCCTCAGTCTCTCATATAAATATAGACTTCTTGTAGATTTTTGTTTTTGTTTTTTTTTGTTAGTTATGGTTTTTACAGATTGTGATGCTACTCTACCCTGGTAAACCAGAGTTCTCGCGAGAGCACAAGTTGAATTTGCTCAGCGAGTTACTCTGGTGTCGAGCAATGGAGCTCATTAAATATGCCCCTCGATCTGAGCTGCACCAATCACATTGGGTTATCTGATTTAGGCGGGCCAGAGGCGAGCTAAACAGATGACCACAGCGTGTGACGTCGAAATCATCAGTAAACATTGCAAGATGCCTATGGATAAATAGTAGTGGTTTGAAACGACTTTGGCCGCTACAATGAACGAGTTAGACTTGGCTTTTTCCCAAAAGAGGAACAGAAGACGGCGCTCAAATCGTTCCTTTGCAAGTAGGGTGTTTTTGCTGTTTTGCCGACCGGAAGAGTATAATCTACCAGTTAGCTCCCCTGGTAGCTAAGCGTATGGGGTTTATTGTTGTGATTGGTCGTAGTGTTATCCAATTGCGTGCTGTGAGATTTTCAAATGCATGCTTGGTGCCGCCCCTCGAGCTGGCTGATTTTCATTGATCGACACCAGACCATTAATCTTTTAGATTTAGGTCTGGATTTCCAGGCTAATGCTACTCAATCCACAGTGCGAAACATGCAGGCGACTATTGTAGTCCGATTCTCGGTAGCCTAATTCCCGAACAAATAACTGTAATGAGCGTGTTCGTGCTCAGTATATTTGTCATTATTTTTAATGGTTTATTTTATAAAATAAACAAACAATGCCTTTTTAAAATATTCTAGAGTTGATGCTTTGTTAGAAATCTTGCAGTGTCACCATGGGCGCTGTAAAATAAGATTAGGATGATTCTAAGGGCCCGGGTCAGACAGGTGGCTCGTTCGGCCAAAGAGTATAGAAGCCCAAGAGGCGAAACTCTGTTGTGTTATGGGTAACATTCTGTAGATGGCGCTGTGGAGGCGCGTCTGCCATTATGGACTGAAAGCTGCTGAAATCGTTAGCGCCAGTCAATGGCAAAATCAATGCCTCTTCTCTCACAAAAAGAAAAAAATACAAAAAACCGTCTCATACACAAATGCACACACAATAGATGGTGGTGTCTGATTAATTACTGAGATCTTGGCACCACTTCCATTTTAGTACTGTTTATAGTTCATGTGTGCACTTGCTAGATTGCACATCTTTTTTGTAGCCTACCTTTCCACCTGTAATAGGACATTCATAGATTGTTTTTATTCTTGCCATTGAAACGTTCACTGTGTGCACTTTCACTGAAGATGTTGAAAAAACAAGTTGTTAATATTTTTGTGATATTCTATGTAAAAGATTAACTGTCTTTAGAAATGTTCATTTATAATTTTATTTATTTATTTTTCCAAATCATATGGTGATGTTCACTAATTTCAAAATCAACATTTGAATAAATATCTTATTACTGTGTGTCTGCATATATATTATTTCATGAATTTCTGTTATTCATATAACAAGGAAAATGCATAATAGAACATAAATATTGATAGATTAAAGGTTTGCAGTAATTTTATAATTGTATCTTTGCAAACCGTAAGTGGTAGGCTAATGAAGCCGATTCGGTGGGGGACATACCCTTACGAAAAAGTACTATAGGAATCTTATAGTATTTTGGGACAAAATATTATAGTAATCTTATAGGAATACGAGCCGCTATAGTATTTCTATAGTAGTCTTATAGTCCTTCTATAGTAATATTTTGTTCCAAAATACTATTTTCCTAAGGGTAATTAGGCCATGCATAAAACACATAAACGTAACATTTTCTGTCATTTAACGTCGGTCATCCTCATTAATGTATTTTAAATTGTTTTCATATTTAGATATGACGGCCAGAAAAAATTAAGTTATGTTAAGTTTTTGTTATGTTAAGTTGGTTCAGTGCCATTGACTCCCATTATTTTCGGGCGTTTTCCTTCAGTTTTCAGTCCTCCATACCATTACCAACAGCAATTCACATGTGATTCTTTTACACATTCTGTTGTTCCGGATTATAGTGTATCATGACGCCACCAATTTAGTAATTTCCTGCTGTATTTCCTCATTCACCCCCAGTCTCTCAGCGTCAGATTGACTCATGTCTGATGTAGTAGGCTATACATGTTTCTATTTTTCTGAGGAAAAATCTAATATAACTTTCCATATAGATATATTTGCTAGAGTCTACTGACAGTGTCACCACTGTGAAACAGACAGTGACCAGTGTAGACTGATTCTCTTGTTTTGTTCTCTCACCCAGTTCCTGTGTCTGAGTTCCAAGCTGAGTCATTCTGTACTTCCAAGCAGCTCGAAGATCGTTCTGGAGTTTTCTTCAACCTGCCGTCCGGTCTGAGTTACCACGCTGTGTTTAATTGCTGTCTCTTCATCTCTCTCTCCTTTGGATTGCTGCATTGAGTCTGCCAGCCTTATGACTGTTCTTTTCTGAGTATTTTTCGCTGTCCTGTCTGTCACAATAAACTGCTTACTTGCAATTGGATCTACGACTCTCATTCTGACACTACTACAGTTATATTGTAGAAATACTACAGTAAAACCATGGTAACCATGACTGTAGTAACCATGTTTTTTGGAGGAAACCATGGTTTTAAAAACCATGGATCATGTACCATAAATTGGTTGTATTACCACAGTGTAGCCATGGTTTTACTAAATTATCTTGAATTACATTTAAGCCATTTAGTTACAACAAACATCTACAAAACAACAACAGAAAGAAGTTACCATTCTATGATACAGACTTCATTAGAAATGACATAATCTGAAAGAAAATATAAACTTGCATTTGTTCTCACATGTGACAAAACAAACTACAAAGTTATACAAAATTATTGGTGATAAAGTGGTGCTGTGCAATGGTTAAAAAATTCAGTTGCTAATGAAAAAATAGCAATTTGTTCCACTGTAGGCTAATAATGATTTATATAAATAACATTGTACAAATAAACATGACTTGGGGCTGTTTACACCTGGCCACTTCATGCGTTTTCTCAGATCGGATAGCTATCCGATCGTGAAAAGACCAGGTGTAAATGCCCTCCGAAACGCATTCGAGACGGATTTAAATCCGATCGCTCAAACCACTTCAGGAGGAGGTCTGGGCCACATTCCAGACGAAACTGGACAAGTGTAAATGCATCTGGTGGTTGAAACCACATATGTAAATTGTACTCCTCCCAAAAATCCAAAAAATAAACATGTGAGAGCGTGTTATAGGCTATATGTAATGTTATAGCCAGATATGACGACGCTACTGGAACACGCATCACCGCAGATGAGAAGCTGAGTATCTATTCATTAAGCCAACGTGCAAACTATCGCAAATCAAAGTAAAAGTAAGTCGCAGACGCTTAACACACAATCATCATCATTAAAAGTAAAGAAACGAAATGATCTTACCAGGGCTGTTACTGCTCTCTCTTATTGCGGTCTTTGATTGTGAAATTTTAGCTGATGATCAATAAAATGCAGCTCATATCTGTTGCTTTCGGTGATGTGCACTCCAGTAAATCTGCATGTAGCGCGGGAATTGAAGATCGGATTTAAATCCGTTTCGCAAAAACACATTTATGTGACCAGGTGTAAATGGAATCGTTTTGATAAATCAGATAGCTATCCGATCTGAGAAAACGCATGAAGTGGCCAGGTGTAAACAGCCCCCGAGCACATTTAAATACACAGCATCTACCTCCTCTAAAATGTCTATAACCTGTAAACACGTGTCCAACACAAGCATGTTTGCAATTTATACAGGCTGTTGTAACAGGATTACAACAACACTACATAACAAGAACAATAAATATTATAAATTTAGAAGTAATGCACAGTTATTTTAAGAATGTTTTAAATGATATCCACTCACAAGAGATGAAGACATGGAGTCTCCTCATTGGTGATGAATACTCCACACTTTAAATTCTAGGTGAAAAAGTTTTTGTTCAATAACGTGATGCAGCATCCATGCCAGTAGTTGTCAGTATGAAGTCTGTCATTTAGGCCAGTAGGTTACAGTCCAGCTTTGGTTTGGTTCTGTCTTGACCTTCAGCCCAAATGGACGCAGGAATACACACCAACACACGGCTTGCTGGAATACTCAACTGTGTTATCGAGTAGCCATGTAATAATGTCCAAGTGGAATAATGTCCATTCAGCCAGTGTTTTCATAAATAGCCCATAAATTATTAGGGCTCCAAAAGCCAAGCAGAAAGAATTCACATTATATGATCAGCTGAGTGTATTCTCCTTTACTTATACTCTTGAAAGGTTAAACAAAACAAAAAGTACTGGTCTCATATACATCATTTCACGAAAGAGAAAATGAGTTGGAATAAAGGACAAACGAGATGGAAAAAGTATTGGTTTGAGTAGAGACATCTGTAACCAACAAAGGGACAGAGCTATAGACACTCAATTCAATCTTAAATGCATACATAATAAAGAATTGAGAAATACCCTGACAGATAATTTTCTCACCCAACTCACTGACAGAGTTTTTCTCACCCAAAGCTATTGTGTCAGTTCTTTTAAAGTGAATAAGAAACATTTATGAATAAGAACGATAACTAAAATGAGGAGGACTTGCTGAACTGCTAATTGCATTCAAAAACATGCACTTTGAAACCTACTTCAAAGACTGTGTTCTCGGGCCACCAAAATGCTGTTGTCGTGTAAATGAACAGCCAGAACGCATTCAAAGTTTTCAGTTGAAAACTGTGTCATGTAAGCGGCCCCAAAGTGAATAACTAATGATTTTTACAACGGAAATAAATCAATTAAAAACTTACTTAAACTAGACAATGGCTTTCCTCTAGAGCTGCTGTACAGCCAAAACAATCTTTGTTGCATTAATTTCCTATTATCACTGTAAAGCTGCTTTGAAACAATCTGTATTGTAAAAAGCACTAAATTAAGGTGATTTTCTGATGTTCTGTTGTTACTGCGAGGTGTTGTAGCCTACTTACCGTAAGGCCAGCAAGACCTGTTAAAAAAAATTATAAATCAATAACATGCTACCTTCTTACATGGTGCTCTGGAATATCAGAAGTCTGATATTTCCTAATACAGGACGTCATCTATGGCACCGCAGACTCGATCCTTCGTTTAATTAAAAACGCAACTCGTGCCATCTTGCGTTCTATTTACTGATTGTACCCAGCAAACTATTTTTGGTTCCCAGAATGTTAGTTTCGGGTTCCCAGAACAGACATCCTAACGTTCTCTGTTGGTTTACCAGGAAAGTTTTCTTTAAATAGAACGTTTCCTGTAGGTTTGGAGAACTTTGCCATAACATTTCCAGTATGTTCCCAAACATCTCCAGTATGTTCTAAGAATGTTCTCAGAACGTACTCTAACCTTTTTACTCCGATATGTTGCTGCGTTTCCATTACCCTTCAAATTGTGCAAGTTGGAATTGTGAATTGAAAATATGCCCAATGTAAAAAAAAAACTAAAAAAACTCCCATATATTGCAGAAAGTTTTACGGTCACATGAGGGTTTGTGAGGCAATTCGAATATTTAGCAAAACGCCTCGGTTACGACTGTAACCTCGGTTCCCTGAAGAGGGAACGAGCGTTGCGTCGAGAATGACGCTATGGGGAACGCTTTTCGTGATGACGTCTTGAAGCACATGTAAAATCAGTCCAATGGTGTGGCGGAACGTCAGAGGCGGGTGACGTCACGTACCAGGAAACTATAAAAGCCGGCCCAAAACAGAAAACGAAAGCTTCGTAAAAGTCTGAAGTCGGGCTGACAGGCATGAAGGAGATATGGCAGGGCGACGCAACGCTCGTTCCCTCTTCAGGGAACCGAGGTTACAGTCGTAACCGAGGCGTTCCCTTTCAAGGGAACTCCCATTGCATCGAGAATGACGCTATGGGGAACGTCTATACCAACGCCTCCATAGCTACAAATGTCTGTCCTGTGTGAAATCCGTAGAGCAGCACTAGGAAGACAAAACATGAGACCCTGGAGCAGAGTCTAGATCCAGAGAGTAGAACCTGACGAAGGTGTGCGGTGAGGACCAGCCTGCCGCATCACAGACGTCCTGTAACGATACTCCTGATATAAGGGCCTTAGAGGCCGCCATACTCCTAGTAGAGAGCGACCGGACAGCCAAAGGAGAAGGCTGTCCAGCCGCCTCATAAGCCAGTGAGATAGTCTCAACCACCCACTTGCTCATCCTTTGCTTAGACACTGGACCTCCCTTGTTAGGGGAGCAAAAGTCACTTTTACGCCACAGGGCAGCTCTGTGGACATACGCGTCTAACGCCCGAACAGGGCAAAGCAAATTATTCGCCTCCTGGTCCGATTTCGAAAGGGAGGACGACCTCCAAGTGCCACGAGGGAAACGAGATACCAAAGGGTCTTTCCCCACAGACATTCCACCCAAAGGACTGTGGTAAGCACCTACGGCCGCCACATAAACCTTTAAAGTGGACGGGGTCAGACCTGCAGTGAACCGGTCCTGCAGGAACTCCAGAACTGTACCAATTGGGCAGTTGACTGGATCCCACCGACGGTCACTACACAAAGAGGTGAATACTCTTCAGTTCAGGGCATAAAGTTTCCTCGTGGAGGGAGCTCTGGACTGTAGAATGGTCTCAACAACCTCAATTGAGAGACCTGACTCTATGAGCTGGGCCCCCTCAGAGGCCAAGCCCACAGGTTCCACAGTTCTGGCGGGGGTGAAATATTGAGCCCCCTGCTTGGGACAGAAGGTCCCTCCTGACGGGTAGCTCCAGAGGATGCCCGTCGAGGAGGGACACAAGATTGGGAAACCCTACTCTGCCCGGCCAGCGCGGGGCTATAAAAAGCAGGCAAACCCGGTCCCTGCGAACTCTTTCCAGAACTCCCGGGAGCAGAGCAACTGGGGAAAAGGCGTACAGACGTAGCCTCGGCCATGTCTGTACCAAAGCATCCAGTCCCAGAGGAGCTGGATGCGTGAAGGAGAACCAAAGTGGACAGTGAGACGTCTCTCGAGACGCAAACAGATCCACTTATAATTTCCATATCAGCTCCACCACCTCGGGGGTGGAGCCACCATTCCCCGGGCCTCGGCCCCTGTCTCGACAGAGTGTCTGCTCCTATATTCTGGACCCCGGGGATGTAGGCTGCCTTGAGTGACAGCAACTTCCCCTGGAACCACAGGAGGATATGGCATGCCAGCGCAAACCCCCTTGATATAGGCGACTACCGACGTGTTGTCCGTATGTACTACACATGGTGTCCCCTGAGACCTGTGATAAAGCTCCTCAGAGCCCGGAAGACAGCTAACATCTCTAGGCTATAGAATGCCAGGAACGATGATGGTCTTCCCACAGACCTTGAGATGAGCGACCCTCAGGATCGCTCCCCAACCCGTGAGGGAAGCATCCGTCGTTAGCAGTTTGCGACGACAAGGAGCTCCCAGCACTGGGCCCTGGGACAGGAACCAAGGTTTCTTCCACATAACCAAGGCACGTAGGCATCACCGCGTGACCTTGATTGTGCGAAATGGGTTGCCCCTCGGGGAAAAACCCTCTGGTCCTGAGCCACCACTGCAGGGGCCTCATGTGCAGCAGTCCAAAAGGTATCCCGTTGGAAGCTGCTGCCATGAGACCCAACAGTCTCTGGAACTGTTTGACAGTGAGTAGCTGGCCTAGCTTTACACTTCTCACAGCTGCCAGGATGGAATCGAAGCGTGGCGATGACAGGCGCGCCTGCATCGACACTGAATCCCAAACCACGCCTAAAAAAGTGGTCCTCTAAAATGGAGAAAGCACACTCTTCTTGGCGTTCAGCCGTAACCCCAACTCTTTCATATGGGCGAGAACAGCATCTCGATGTTGAACCGCCATCTAATGCGACTGAGCTAAAATCAACCAATCGTCGATGTAGTTCATGATGCGAATACCCTGGAGGCGCAGAGGCGCCAGAGCTGCATCCACGCATTTGGTGAAAGTGCGGGGTGATAAAGCCAGGCCGAATGGAAGAACTCGATATTGGTATGCTTTGCCCCCGAAAGCAAACCTCAGGAACTTCCAATGACACGGACGGATGGAAATATGCGTCCTTGAGGTCTATCGTGACAAACCAGTCCTCGGACCTGATCTGTGGCACGATTTGTCTCAAGGTTAACATTTTGAACTTGAGCTGCATGGCTAACTCGAAGATCTAAAATGGGACGCAATCCCCCGTCCTTTTTTGGAACTATGAAGTACCGGCTGTAAAACCCGGTTTCCCTGTTGGAGGGGGGTACATATTCTATGGCCCCTTTCTCTAACAGAGTGTTTACTTCCTGTTCCATAACCAGAACCTGCTCGGGGCCCACCACTGTGGGCAGGACCCCCATAAACCGCGGTGGGCGTTAATAGAATTGTATCTAATACCCTTTTTCCACGGTCTGCAGGACCCAACGAGAAACATTTGACAGTAGCTTCCACGCTGTCAAAGATTCTACTAGAGGTACCAGTCTCTCGAGACTGGTTTCTGGATTTTGTTGCTGTTGAGTAGTCGGTTCGTCGCCCTGTAACGGCGCACCGGCAGGGAACGACCAAACAGACTGCTCTAGCACCCTCCTCAGAGGGGGCGGGCATCCCGAGGCCACTACGTTTCCGGGTGGACCTTGAGATATGTGCTCGCCGGAGACCGCTGCGCCCTGTAACACCAGAGGTGGCAGGGTTGGCAGAACGGTCCCCTGAGGGCACCGAAGAGAGATGGCACCGTATTTTTCTCCTGCTGTTGAGTAGTCAGTTCGTCGCCCTGTAACGGCGCACCGGCAGGGAACGACCAAACAGACTGCTCTAGCACCCTCCTCAGAGGGGGCGGGCATCCCGAGGCCACTACGTTTCCGGGTGGACCTTGAGATATGTGCTCGCCGGAGACCGCTGCGCCCTGTAACACCAGAGGTGGCAGGGTTGGCAGAACGGTCCCCTGAGGGCACCGAAGAGAGACGGGCACCGTGAAAAGAGGTGTTAACCGCTCTGCTTCGGGGGGACTACCCTCATTTGTCCTGAGCCCTCAGACATCAGGACTTTTTCCCAGCAGCCTTCTTGGCGGTAATAACGGTCCGCAGATCCGTTTTAC
Organism: Leuciscus leuciscus; assembly: GCF_965113295.1. NCBI lineage: Eukaryota > Metazoa > Chordata > Actinopteri > Cypriniformes > Leuciscidae > Leuciscus > Leuciscus leuciscus. The sequence continues at coordinate 41,583,157 of NC_138725.1, read as the reverse complement.
CCCTCGAAGACTGCTGGGTTTGAGAGCGCCCTCCGTGTCCCCGAGATTTTTGTGGGGGAGCACGGGAGGAAACGCTCTGTTTCTGAGTGGCGCGGTGCTCAGCACTCTTTTTAGAGGAGTGAGGCTGCTCCCGCTCAGCAGCCTCATAGAAAGAACGGCGGGGAGAAGTTTCTGAAGTGCAGCCGCCTGTTTTGAAGCTTCTTGTGACTTCGCTACAGCACTATTAACTGCGTCTCCAAATAACCCTTGCGTGGATACTGGTGCATCTAAAAGAACATGTTTTTCTTTGTCCTTTATGTCACTTAAGTTGAGCCACAGATGCCTCTCAGTGGCCACCAGGGCTGCCATAAAGCGGCCGATGGATTTAGCCGTCTCCTTGGTGGCCCTGAGAGACAAATCTGTGGCTCTACGCAGTTCAGACACCGTATCAGCACTAATACCCCCGCCATCCTCAGAATCACCCAATAACTCAGCCTGGTAAGCCTGCATTATGGACATAGTATGTAAACACGCTGCAGCTTGACCGGCGGCGGCATAAGCTTTATGAACCAGGGAAGATGTAACTTTTACTGGCTTGGATGGAAGTGCAGGAGCCTTCAGAGAAGATGCCGTTGCTGGAGAGAGATAGCTCGCGAGCGTCTCTTCCACCTTCGGCATCTCCCCATAACCATGCTCTTTATAATTGTGAGTGGATGAATAGTGTGATGTTTGTGCAGTATACACTCGATATGACACTGGTTTCCCCCACGATCTCGACACCTCGGTGTGGAGATCGGGGAAAAACGGAAGGCTTCTGCACTGAGGCTGTGCACGAGATGGCAGGAAACGTTCGTCGAGCTTGCTTTTCGAACGAGCGCCCTGCCTATCTCCTGGCCACTCATTAGATAATGCTCGACAGCTCTAATAATAATAATAATACATTTTATTAGTAATGCACTTTACATTTCAGCGAAATCAAAAAGTGCTAGAGTGATAACATCAGCTCTAGTGATAACATCAAGCAATTCTTCAAACGCATGAGACTGAGGTGGCGAATCCTCAGACTCAGCGTCAATACTAACAACGTCCAACTCCTCAGAGCTGGACAATTGCAGTATTGGTGCCTCCATCGGGGGGGAAGAAACCGCAACGCGTGCTTCCACACCCTGATGAGAGGCACTGGATCTATCAGAAGGAGGCTGAGATAAGGCAGAGCCCGTCTCAACATCCACTGATAGATCCATTTGCGAACCCCAGGTCTGTGATTGCCGCCGTGCCTCGGCAGCGGCGGGACCAGAGCCCTGGGGAACGCGATCGGGATCGGATCACGGTCGCGGGATCGCGATCGTGAACCGAGCCAAGCGGGATCGGAGCGAACGCAATGGAAGCGCGTCGCAATGCATACAGTCACCACCCTCGAGTGCTGACTGGGCATGCTCCTTACCCAAACAAACAACACAAAGAGTGTGAGTATCACCTCCCGTTAAATAACGCGGACAGGGATGGACACACACTCTAAACTGCTGCTTGCTCGCCATACTGAATATATATATATATATGTGATATAGACAGACAACACCAAATATACAGACAGATTTCACACAGAGCGCAACTGAAGACTCAGAAAGCTTTCGTTTTCTGTTTTGGGCCGGCTTTTATAGTTTCCTGGTACGTGACGTCACCCGCCTCTGACGTTCCGCCACACCATTGGACTGATTTTACATGTGCTTCAAGACGTCATCACGCAAAGCGTTCCCCATAGCGTCATTCTCGACGCAACGGGAGTTCCCTTGAAAGGGAACTGTAATGGATTTTTTCCCCCCGCATTTACAGGTTACCTGGCATATGTAAAAGTCACAAAATCATTCTTTAAAAATGGTGCAGTACATTTGGACAGGCTCTTTATTAAAGTCATAAAAGACAAAAGAATGACAGGAATGCAGGATTCTAAACAACAAAGAAATGCCACAATTTATCAAGACCTCGAAGCAGATGGGAGAAGGGCTTCCAGAAGTCATGGCAAAAGTTACGCTCCAATTGGAAAGCTCTCAAACCGGAAATAAATAATAAACTTGGAAAAGAGAACCTCTGCAAAAGCAGTGCTGGTGGGAAAGTGAAAATAAAATTCAAGTATTTCAAACTAATGGACGAAATACTTGGCCAGAGACCAATATCATAGGTAAGGCAAACATTCTTTTTGGCATGAGCTGATATAACGAACACTAAAATACACCAGGCTAATGACGTTAAGTTAACCTCAGGCTTTGCGAGAGGAAAAATTACGTTTTAGTCGCATAACATCGGGTAAGAAAAACGGCATCAATTTGCAATAGTTTTTTTTTTTTTATCGGCATGGCGTATGTCAAAAAACTCTCGCGAGCGCAAGGCAGACGTGTCGGATTCTGCAGTCGAGCGCAGTTGCTCTCCACCCCTGCGCTGATCAAAAGCATGATGGGAAACGACTTGCTGACAACACAGCTTAATGCTGATTGGTTTAAACAACCGTGATGTATTGTTCTCTTTTAAACTGTTTGATTTTAAAACTCTGATCTCATGTTTTTATGTGTATAAATTATGTTTTAGTAGCCTATTCCCAAACTCTATTAAAAATAGAATATTATATATGTATACATGTTTTATATGTATATCTTTATAAATATGACAACAATCAAATAACCCATAGATAACACTATCAGAGAGTTTGGGAATAGAAGTAAAGTACATGCATCTGATGAGTTTTATCGAGTTGATGTCAATAGCGCTCTCTGTAGGCATATTCATATTTTGCCGCTATGTGAAAAAATACAGCAAAATGTGCCGGAGCGTTTGTCGACCCCAGAGGATTAACTTAAAGGATTCTAGGCAGGAACTCACAGTCTTCCAGGCCAAGTGCATGCAACCACTGGCGCCTAATTTCCAAGTCTGTTGGAAAGCTATGCAGTCCAGCAGTGCTGTTGCAACCAGCAACACTACACCTACGTACCCTCCCGACCACTGTACTAAATACAGATAAATCTATGCTAACTTGAAGCGATCCTAACTGATGCAGTACTATGCGTGGTAGCTCTTACCAAGGGCGTGGTGAGCTGGAACCTGCTTACGTCACGCAGTACCGCTTACGTCACGCAGTTCCGCAAACATCCAATAGGAAAATTCAACTGCAGTAGCCACCGTTCAACCTGAAGAGGGCAGCACTCAGACGTTTTTACACCATATATTGTAGAATTAAAACACTTTATACCCAAATGTCAAAAAAGTTACTTGAATCAATGAACAGCACTAATAAATCCCCATTCTTACAGATCATTAACTAAATAAAGTTGGTTTAGGGTTTAGTTACCCTTTAAATACAAATTACATTGCATAACCCATAGAGATCGCACTGTCAGATAGTCTGGGAATATTCACATATAACATATACACATAAAACATGATATCAGAGTTTTAAAATCAAAAATTTTACGTAAATACATTACGGTTGTTTAAACCAATGAGCATTAAGCTGTGTCGTCAAGCAAGTCGTTTCCCATCGTGCTTTTGATCAGCGCAGTCAGTGGAGAGAAACTAGGCCCGACTGCAGAATCCGACACGTCCGCCTTGTGCTTGCGTGATTTTTTGACATACGTCAGCATGACCTCAGAGTAAGTGGGACCGCACTCTGACACATTTCTAACCGGCATGCATCTCGCGCTGATCACCGGTGATCGGTTCTGCGCAGATTTTGCTCATCTCAAACAAGCCTCATGTTATGAGATTGCTGCTTCGAATTCTCCTGTGGAAAAGGTTATTTCTGTTGAGTATTTCACAAAATATTGTGTTTTTCTGTTGAATTCATCTAATTTACGTTGTACTTAAAAAGGTTACGTAATGCATGATATGCTCCGAGGAAAAAGAGTTCTTAATTTTTTCCTTCCTAGTCACGAACTGTGATTGTTTTTTTCTTTTCCGTTCCCTGTGGTTTTCGACGCCACAATTGGATCAAAGATGGTGAGCCAGTGAAACTCCAGAGAAGAAATATCGCGAGCAAGTGATGTTTTCTATGTTCTATCGCTTCAGTGAATTCAAGGATCTTCAGTCATTGAACTTTTCCCTGAGTGAACCTACAAAAGGATCAGATAAGAACTTTTTGAGAAGACAATTTTATTTTCCTGGTTTTCTTTTATGGGCCCAAGGTTTATTTAGTTTATTTATTATTAATGTAATTTATTATTGAAATAGTAATTTCCTTTTACTTAACAAAATTGCACTTTTATATTCTATAAGAAATTATGCAATAAAACTGTGCAGTTGTTTAAATCTGATTTACGTGTTGTTGTGACTCACAAATGCTGCTTCCTAGAGCCTAGGTCTTGAATTTCAGTGGTTCTAATATCTTTGAGCTAGAACTGAGTAGAATTGCTATCCCGTTCACACAGCAACTTACAGTAGCCTAGCCTCTCGAATACTGTCTGAATGGACGACGTGCAACGGCAACAAGAGGCATTTTCACTATGGTTGCTGTTTAGCGATTCGCTAAACAGCAACCATAGTGAAAATGCCCAAAGTAATTTCAAAGATGGTGATGTCCATAAAACTGAAGAGTCTTTAATCACTTTTGACACAACAAGAGTCCAATAGGGGTTATGCGCAACATACTTCCGGGTTCTACAAAACAGATATAACTACTTCCGGTCGTCAGCTACTGAGGTAAACACAGCGTAGGAATGGCGACCTTTTATAGCCGGTGTTTACAGGAGCTACCCATTCTATCCATTTCAGATGTACATTGTATTGTCAAACGGACTTCCAGAGCCCCGAGTACTCCGTTAGATAAAGGATTTAAGTTTTTACGCCTCCTCATATTCATGATTATGAAGGTATGTAAGTTAGTATATGTAGCTTTTGCTAATGGCACCCGATGTAGAGTTAGCTAACTATCAGTAAGTTAGTTTAGACTTGTATGCCATCATAGTAGTTTAACCTTTTATATTTACTTGCAGACGATTAAAACAATCAAATGAAGACTGCATTTTATTTTTTTATAAAAAAAAAATTCTGATACTTAAGCATTCGTGACATTTTAATTAAAACAGAAATAAGAATTGTATTCTGAAAAAGCGAAAAATAAGTTACCTCAGAGATCACCTACTGCTGCAGATGCGTACAGTAGTGCAAACCGGAAATGCTTATACCTGTTTTCCGGTTCGAACGTTGGGCGATCCACATAACCCCTATTGACCCTTCGCAGGGAGTTTGATTGACAGGCGATCTGACCAATCATAATCCGCCATCCGCCAAATCCGCCATTTTTGTCCGACAAAGCAGTTAGGAGTGTAAGTAGATTAACGTTGGAGGATTTGAACTTGAAAAGCGGTGTGTACTGACGTCTTTCCACGGTTAAAACAACATTTCTTCTCATGTTCTTTCATGTTTATTTGATGCTATAAATGAACTTGAAGGAAAAGATATCGGTTCACGAACAGCTTTAAGAGGCTCTACAGTGATCTGTCAGACACATTAAAGAGCCACAAAACGGTATTTATTGTTTAAATTTTTTTACAAAAATTACCAAATTTCAAAGTTGAGACTTTGTTTCATATCAAAAGTAACCTGGTCTGTCCTGTCTGTCAGTGCATTGTCAGTGTCCTCTTTGCTCCGCGATGTATTTTTCACTGTGTGAGAACATGGTGGGGCATGGCTTGTCGGACATAGCAACAGTAACTAAAGGGGGCGGGTCTTTGCGAACGGTCAATTGAGCCGCGAGTTCATCCGTCAAATCTCCATTAACTGAAAGTAGCTTTTATATCGGTGTGGTGGAGAGTGGAACATGTGAGTCACGCCACTTGTGCATAGAAAAGCTCTATATATGTAACGAAAAAACAACTCTGTCACCTGACTCTATCCGGTCCCCATACCACGTTTTGTCACGAAAATACACGTGAGAAGTGGAACGGGAATTGACGTGAAACAGGAGTTGTCTATTTGAAACCGGACGCTGGGACAAAATTGGCGGTGCAAGTTGTTTGCGCAATAATCTGTTCAGAACCCCCAGTTTTTGATACGTCGTTTAGTATTTTCACACATAAAGATTGGCGAGAGCGGATCACCCACAGATCTGCACGCGATTACAGCCCGACCTGTCGTTGAGCTCGTTAACTTGCAAATCGGGCTTAAAATCCTGTTGTGTGAACTATAGGCTTAAGTTGTCCAGTCTGCTTCGTTCACACAGCATGTTTTCCGAGAATACAGTTGTGAGTCCTGAAAATGGACTTAGGTTATAAAATGTGCTAAGCCAATCTCATAAAAAATTTAACTGTGTGAACTTAACTGTATATAAGGTCACTGTGATTTTGCCAAGTAAGACATGTTCCTGGATTAACATTTGTTGATCTTGGAATAACATTCCTGTCCCAAAATTTAGTCCTTACCCTATCCCTGTCCCTAAACCTAACCCATACCCATAACTTTTCCCTAAAATCAGAGGGAAATGATAGAATTACACTGATGTTGAAGCACCTCACCCTGGTTCTAAGCCTAAACTTGACATAAACTGTAAACTTGTCCCTCAAATCTGATTGGTTGATTGGAAAGTTGTTCCAGGATCAACAAATATGTTGATCCAGGAACATTGGTGAAATCACGTTCACCATATAGGTCCTCAAATACAGGAGGACTGGTGACCGTATTGGGTTGCTGTGTGAACGTGGATATGTAAGATTCCCTGTAAAAGCAGGTACTGAACCAATCAAACATAGGCTACTCATACTGCACAACATGTTAACATCCTTACTAGCATATTAAAATAATTTTTAATCAATAAGTTTCATGAACTGGAAGCAGAAAAGTAGAATTCCTTATGATTCCCATCGCTTATCTTGATGCCGGCTATGCATATTACACTATATCCACATAAATAGGCCAACCAGTGCTGTTCAGTTTGATTATGAAAGGGGCATATAACAACATTTCTGTAACTTGCACGTTATTCATTGTGACAATTTCAAAAACATGTTACAAGATTATCAACATTATCAGGTTTTCTGTAACACATTTATGTCTTTAATCTGTCATTATGTTCCTAAAGATCTGACAGGAAGTCTTAAGGCTTTAATACAGTCTGTCTTTAACCGTCAGTCATTATTCAGTCAGTATGGAGCTCAGTCAACTTCCTCTTCTGCTCTGTGAGTATTATTTCCTCTGTATGTGTTTCAGTGGAAGTTAATTGATCCTAAATAAGAATCAGTTTTTTTTTATTTATTTTTTTTTATTCCACTCTCCGAGTTGACAATGTTAGCTTCAGATCTTCACTGAAACCCACTCAACTCAAACTGAACATTTAAGAAGAAATGCAGCTAAACCACATAATCAACAGTTGATTATTTCCATGTACAGTACACACTGTAATGATTTTTTCTCTTATTGTTTTAGTGCTGATTTCAAACATCCACTCTGGACAAACTGAAGGTGAGTGAATTTGATTAGTACATTTGATCTCATATGGGAGATTTTACAAACCATCTTAGAAAATGAGGGTTATGATTGAGGTTAGCAGGGTTTAAAAAAAAAAAATCACAAACCTTGTTTGAGTAAAAATTAAACAGCTCATCAACATAATATACAGTCCCGATTTTCTGGAAGTTCTGAATCTCCTTTTTTTAGGCCACGTTTTACCATATTCTTGTAAATTGCCATTCATCTCAATTTTCTTTTTTCCAATCATAATTTGTAATACATTTATTAATCTTCATTTATATTGTTTAAATGTTCTCCAAATGAATTCATATTTGTATGTTACCTAAACTTAGGGGAGTAATCAAACATGTCCATTAATGCCTTCATAATATTTTTTAAAATTTTTAGTTTTGAAATATGAAATTGCACAGATAGTTTGCAACACTTGTTGTAGAATGATCCATGTGTCTGTAAAAACACCAGAGGAAACTAGCCTGACATTGATCAATGGTCACTGACCAAATCGTCAGATTAATCTTTTCATCTTTTTGCTCCCAAATTCCCATTGATTTTATATTGACAGATTTTTCCAAACCAACTCTGACTGTTGAGCCACAGAGTTCAGTGTTCACTGGAGACTCAGTTACTCTGAGATGTGAGCTGGATAAAATAACTGGATGGGAGTTTCTCTGGAGTAAAGACTCAAGCACTGAATCTACTGAAGCTGAAACTATAACAATCAGTCGTGTGAAAGTCTCTGATGGAGGAGAGTACAGATGCAGAGCAAGAAGAGGAGGAAATTACACAGATTACAGCGAACCAGTAGTGGTGACAATACATGGCAAGTATTTTCATAAGTATTTTTCACACTGCGCTATCTTTATTAACCCTGGGAAATGACTAATAACGCTGTAGCCTATTATGCATGCCAGACAAGTAGTTGGCAATGTCACTTTGTTAAGAAAGACTACGTGCCTAGGCACATACACATTCTTTTACTACAGTGTACTCTAGCCGAACGCACAATATAGACACAAATTACATCATCTATCATTGTTTTGTTCGATTTTCATACTAAGGGTGTTAATCTTGATAATACTGTGTTATTAGGCTACTTCGTCTTCTGGGTAATTTTCATGTTTACGTGAATTTTCATTTTCATGTAATTTTCATTGTGCCTGATGAAGACCTTATGTTTGAAACGTTGTAGGCTACTATAAATTCAGCTATTATTAGTAGGAGCAGCTATTTTCAGTGTGCGGACTTCACGCTTCTTTTTTTAATTTTCATGTTCACAAAGCCAGAAACATTCACTGTAATCCCAATTTTAGAATGTTCTCATCTGATATAAAGTCCCTTTTTACTTCCTTTAAGAAAATGTCAAAACCTTTGAACACAAACACTTCGAAAACATATATCATCATTGAGTCTGTTGTAAGGGACCTTCATTTTTTCATGATGAAAATGTTTTATATTGTGTTGATTTGTGTAATTCTTATAACGCAAGCCCCCCTTTCTTTCTTACTGTTAATATCTGCATCCTTTCATTTGCAAAAAGAAAAAAAGAGACTAAAATAGACTAAAAACAAAATACGCATGTGCATTACGTCACCGTTTTCACAGATTTGCGTTTCTGTAGATGATGATGGTGTCGTTTTCTAAAACCTGTACTTTTAAACCCGTTATCAAAACGCATAAAAAGTTTTCCGTTTTTAGTTGAAAACGATGTCTCGTAAATGGCCCCTTAGAAGCAGGGTTAGCATCGTTTGCCTCATATTCACATGCTTTGGACAGTCACAAATGTCAAATGGTGACAGAAAACGTGACAATTGGAATACAAATAAAAAAAGACTTTCATTCTGACCTTTATAGTCCGAAAAGTCCATTGATGATAAACGTAAAGTCAATATGAAGATGTGCAATGCTAGAGCCTTTATGTAAACATATCGTGTGTGCCGTCCATTCAGTAAGTGACACTGACACTGCAAATATGCAAATAAGGATATTAACCCAGGATTTAGGAATGAACAGTGTGAAACAACAGTTTAATACCCAGGATTAATTGTAACCCCAGATAAATTATGAGCAATGTAACATATGAAGCAAGGTAATCAATCCCATTTACCTGGAATGAAACAGGGTTAATCATTTCAGGTGTGAAAAGCCTTAATAACTGGCTATAAAAGCTATAGAGAACAACACTTTAGTCTAACCTGATTTAGCATGTTTTTTACAATCAAGTAACAGTTTGTACAGTGAAAGCAGCACATTTTAGTATTTACTTTTACTTTTTATTATTTTATCACATTATTTTCATTGTGAATTGTTATTGTGCAGAAAAACCAAAACCCAGAGTGACCATTAAACCTGATCGACACATATTTGGTGGAGAGACAGTCACTCTCAGATGTGACATATATGGTGAAGGAGTCACTAGCTGGCGGTACAACTGGTATAAAGACGGTTCAACCAGTGTTTTCAGTGAACGACAGGAACACACATTCAGTTCTGTTACTGAGTCTGACTCAGGGAAATACTCCTGTTATGGGACAGAGACTGAAGGATCACGCAGCTCACATCTCAGTGATGATCTTACACTGTCAGTATCAGGTGAGTTTGATCATCTCTTCATACAGCTATGAAGTTTATACAAGTTTAAAGGAATATTCCAGGTTCATTACAAGTTAAGCTCAACCAACAGAATTTTGGATGTTGTGGATGCTATAAGGGGTGCTTAACAGTTCAGAGAGGGTGCTAATAAGATTCGTTGAATTGTGTAGTAATGAATGCCTAATCTGCAGGTATCTAAACAATATGCAGTGTGTCAAGAAGCTATGAGGTTTAGATCCTTAAAATACATGCCACAGCTGGGGTTTTGCTATTTGAAGAGATACATGTTAAATGCACAAATAACTTAAATAGCCTTTATTTATTACATATAATTTACTTTACCCTTAGAGCTATATTTACAAGGTCACATTGTACAGATATTAAGCACAAAGAATAGGCACCGATTTAAGTTTCTGCAAGGTGACATTCATATGCAACAAATGCTTATTACACAATAATAATTATATTATAGTTATTAGTTGTTCAAGAGTAGCCTACTGTATTTTTCTCCCTCCGATGGATTAATTACTCAAAACTGATTTGTGTCTTGTGAAAACAAACACACAGACCGCAAATATATTATCAACCAAACAAAATCATATTCTTTCCTTGAGTGTTGTTGCGAGTGTAACAATATATACAAGGGCAGACAGGCAGAGACAAAGGATATAAGTGCTAAGAGTACATTAATGAACAAACAAAAACAAGCTACATCCAATGACTGACAAGCAAAAAGAGAAACACAGGGGCCATTTATACACAAGGGGTAATGAGACTACCAAGACACACCTGGGAACAATTAGGGACTAATTAACATGAAAAACTGCGAGGACTACGAACATGGCGATGGCACTGAAACAAGAAATAAAACAAAAGTCCAAACCAGACATGGAGAACATATTAAAGAGCCCCCCTTATGACCAGCTTCCAGATGTTCCCAAGCCAACAAAACCCCAAAACAAGTTTCCAGGTGGGTGGTGCTCCCACCACTTTGGAGTGGAGGTGGACCATGGGAAGGGACGGAGGGCCAGGACCGTGGAGTGGCGGAGCAGAGAGCCAGAGCAGAGTCGGAGGATCAGGGCAGATGGAGCAGGAGACCACCTCGACAGAGCAGGTGGAACATAAGACCACCCCGGCGGAGGAGGAGACTGTACATAATTGGCCTCTGTGGCTGCAACAGAGCCGACTGGGACCATAAGGAGTTCAGGAACGGCCTCTGGGGCTGTAACAAAATCGACAGATGGTGCAGAGAGTTTAGAGTCGGTCTCCTTGGCTGTGGCAGAGCCAGCAGAGGGCACACTGGTAGAATTTGATTGAGTGATCAGCTGGTTACTTGGCAACAAACAAGCCACCACACACACAGACAACACCTACAAACACACCCGACAAATACGCAAAATGAACACACGGATCTATGAACCGTGACAATAAGGATTCGTACAATTTTTCACTTGAACTGAAGGGAGGCTCACACTCTGGAGCTCAAGAAAAAATCACGTCCTTTTGATTTTTCAAGTCCTTTACATGAAAATCAGTTTACAGGATTTCAGAGACAACCTAGGAAGTTGGGGAAGGTCTCATTTCATAAGTTTCATTGTTCACACATTGGCAGTACAAATACAATACATATAGCCCCTATTTACATATGTTTAGAAAGCAACCTTTTTTCTTTTTCCATCACCACCAGTCTAGGATAAAACAAAGTGCAATAATTCATATTAAAATACATCAGGGGCTTAAGCCCCCCCGGCAGCGCTGGATGATTCTGTCAGCATTAAAGACTTTTAAAATAATTTAACTCGCGTTCATGTTTGAATGCCTTGTGTTTGTGATGCAAAAGACTATGCGCGCTAACCATTACCATAGTAAACATAGTAAACGCTTGAAGATATACGCATAGTAAAAAAACATAGTGAACGCTTGAAGAAATCAGACCAATCATAAAGGCTATCACAATCATGTTTTCATTTTATCTGTCAGTAGCCTACGTCTCGTCTCATTATACCGGACTATCATAAAATAAAGCAACTTTTTTTTCGGGAGCTTCCTGTTTCTCTGACGGAAAATATCTGTATGGGAGTCGAGAGAGTGCTGCTAAAGCTCCTCAGGTCGTATTTTTGGTGGCATATATTTGTAGAAATTATCATTCTTTCTAAATGTGATGTAAATATGTCCTGTAACTACCAGATAAACAGTAACAGACGCGACTGAAGAAGTAAGTGTACGTGTCCTCTTTCTTTTGTGAAATAGACCTAACGGTAATTTATTTCTGAGTGACTAATGTGCAATTTTGACATAAATTAATTCATTATGATCAATGTATCACTTTTTATTGTAAACCTGTGGTAAAACATCGATGCTTGGGTTTTAAATATTCAAGTAAACAACAAAAATGCCAGCAAACGGCCGCTTTTATCATGTTTGTTTTCAACGCTGTTTCCAGTGATTTCTGATTCGTTTTCTGATAAAACTTCCATTTGTTGGTGAATGGGTTAGTGTGACGTTGTTCCAGAGAGGCGTGTGACGGGCGTGTTTTAGTGAAGCGCTGTGGAGCTTCTGGCCCGACAGTGGAAACGCAGGCCCGGTTTAGTTTTAGTTTTTTTTTATGATAGTGACAGCGTAATAAAAAAAATAATAAAAAAATATATAAAAAAAAGGAAAATCATTAGGAAATGAAGACATTTCTGTGTGCGTTAAAACCTCGGGAAACCACACCCTAGTGTCAGTGTTGGTTGAAACAGATGAAACAGGATCTAAGTGCAGCAGTCTTTATTTAGAAATAAACTCAAATCTTCAAAAAACAGAATTTTAGGAACAGGAACAGAACAACCAACTAAATACAACGTAGAACGGACCATGAACAGAAAGACACAAAGGGCCCTATCTTGCACCCAGCGCATTTGACTTTGTACACCGACGCATGTATCATTCCTATTTTGCACCCGCGCAAAGCGCGCTTTTCCCTCCACAGAAGCACGTCGGTAAACTAGGGAATGAACTTGCGCTCCCTGGGCGGTTCAGCGCAAAAAAGGAGGCGTGTTCCGGCGCAAACGTTCCTTCATGCTATTTTGCAGGTTTAGAAAACAATTGCGCCACTAACCAGGAAAAAATAGTTTAAAGTCAGTGGCGCGTTGCGCATGTTATTCATATGCTATTTTAAGGGCGCATGCTTGGCTATAATCAATGTAACGTGTGCACAACGCGCATACACTTTGATTCTCTCATCTACACAGAAGCAGCAGTTTTCATTTTTGCAAATCATACATTATTACGATAAATAGATAGATAGATAGATAGATAGATAGATAGATAGATAGATAGATAGATAGATAGATAGATAGATAGATAGATAATTTATTATAAAAGCATACATCTAGCTTACACATTTACCCAAAGTATCATACGCCTTTTTAACCGAAGTTAATTTGGGTGGGTTTCTCCATCCCCAACGTCCCTGACGAGAGCGTTGCTCTCCTTGGCTGTGAACCGCTCCTGGCGCGCGCCTGGCAAATCCGCCGTTATAATAGGAATCCGCTTTAGAACAAACGCGCCTGCTCTTAAAGGGAATGTGAGATGACGCTCTGATTGGTTTATTTCACGTTACGCCCAAACCACACCTATGAATAATGAAGATACTTCAGACCAACCCATTTTAGATTTGCGCCTGGCGCAAGAGTCATTTATCCCGCCGAGAAAATAGCAACAGCGCCAAGACCCGCCCACAAAGTTACTTGCGCTTTGACACTTGCGTTTCAGATCGTTAAAATAGGGCCCAAAGGGCTTAAGCACACTGCAAACAGAGGAATTAACAAAACAAGAAAACCAACCTAGAAACAGACATGAGCACACTCAAAACGTGACACCTAGGCTAGTGCCACCAGCAGCTCCTGACCATAAATTCAGGTCCCAGTCACTTCTAATGCAAGTGGCTCCACATAACCAATACGTTTTTTTTGTGTGTGTGTGTGTTAAGCAACAATACAAATGCTGTTGATTGAGCTTAACTTGCACTGAACCTGGAAAATTAAACATTATTGATTTCTCCCTTCTAGATCACAGAGCAGTTTTAAGCGTTTCTCCTCAGAAGTGGTTGACTGAAGGAGATCCAGTGACTCTGATCTGTGAGGTTAACGGCTCCTCTACAGGCTGGACATTCAGCTGGTTCACTGAAACTGCAGGTCAAAAAAATTATTAGTTATTAGTATGATTGAATCAACCTAACTAAATTGGATTAAATCAATAAATGTCATGTTTAAAGGTAAAGTGTGCAATTCTAGTGTTCTAGTGTCACCAAACAGGATGTCAAATACTTGTTAGTTGAGCGTTGCTGTGTCCTTCTGGTTAGGAAGCTGCATATTATGCAAAGATATAAGAAAATATTTTAACATTTAATAAAGTTATATCAAATTTAAAGGGCAAATCATGTAAAAATAAATTTTTAAGGTGGCAACTTCACATTTTCCGTTTTCTTTTACAGACTACAGAGATTTTTTTCAGTTGCTCTCAGACAGCAGCAGAGGAGCTGGAGGAAAATACACTGTCAGTTCTGCTGAACTAAATCACACAGGAGTTTATGTGTGCAGAGCAGAGAAAGGAAAACCAGCCTATAAAACTGGGTACAGCAACATACAACAACTATGGATCACTGGTGAGTTCACACATAGTTTAAATGATTGATTCATATTTAATAAAGACAATTTCCAAATTATAGCTGTATTGTCTTGTCAAATTATTGTCTTGTCAGGCGTTTCTCCTCCAGTGTCTCTGATCATCAGTCCCAGCAGAACTCAACACTTCACATCTGTCTCTCTCTCTCTGAGCTGTGAGGACCAGAGTAACTCTGATGGATGGACAGTGAGAAGATACACAGACATCGGCCGGCTGGAAGATTGTTCATCATTACGCCAGGGATCACAAACAGGATCTACATGTACAATCAGATCCACCAGCACATCAGACACTGGAGTTTACTGGTGTCAGTCTGAATCTGGAGAGAACTATCATCCTGTTAATATCACTGTACACTGTGAGTCTGTGTTTATGTTTTTATTCATTTCACTGACAGTTTACAATCAATACACAGGTTTATTAAACAAGAGCAGGATATACTGTAGTGTGACGTTGACCAGTAAACAACCAGCCAGACCATCATAGCAATACACTAAAAACAGAAACCATGTGGGCAGTGGAAAATATAAAATTATTTTTTTATTTTGTCTAGTTTTTATTATGTTACAATTTTGTTCAAATATTACATGTCTCCTTGGTTTCTGTAGCTGGTGTGATTCTGGAGAGTCCTGTTCATCCTGTGACTGAAGGAGATCATCTGACTCTACGCTGTTTATATAAATATACAACCGTATCAAACCTCAGTGCTGATTTCTATAAAGATGGATCACTCATCCAGAATCAAACTACAGAGATGATCATCCCTACTGTCTCAAAGTCACATGAGGGTTTCTACTACTGCAAACACCCAGATAGAGGAGAGTCTCCCAAGAGCTGGATCTCAGTCAGAGGTGAGAGTCACTGAAACTGTGAGCTGATTTATTTCTTCATATGCCCTCGTTCAGATATAGTGCATGATAAAGGGTTTGTGTGTCTCTTTTTCAGGGTCTCATTCAGACTCTCAGATCTCTGTCCTCCACATACTCAGTTCTGCACTGGCAGCTTGTCCATATCTGATAGTGACAGTCGTGCACAAATGCTGCAGAATGAGAGGAAAAACACCTGAGTGATTTATTAGAAGACATTGTAATTAATCTAAAAAATTATATTTTGTTGACCAACATCTTAGTCACTATATGGACAAACATTTATATGTATTTGTATTTATATGTGTTTTTATACACTTTCCCTTTCCACACTCGCCTTTTGCTTGCACACCGGGGATTTATTAGGAACTTACATATATGCATAGCTGCTTTGAAGAAATATGAATTGTGAAAATTGCTATACACATCAATTGAATTGAATTTGTCTCACTCTTCCTCTGTATCTTTCTCTTTATAAATATACACATTTCTTAATGACAAAGATGTTGTCTGTCTTTTTCTGTTTTCAGTTTTCAGTTTCCTGTTTTGTATTGCTGCAATGCTCAGAAGATTTTTCAAATTGTAGCAAACAGAGAAAACGATAGACTCACTTAACAGTTTTGAGTCTTCTTTCTTTATTAACGTGAGATCCTGTTTGACCAATGCTCCTACCTCAAAGACCTGCAAATTCCAAACTTCGGGAAATGGAAGCTTTAGCTAAGTTCTGCCAGGAAGACTCAATCACTACGTCACTTATTACCTTCATCTCTATCCAATCACGTCTTCATACTTTCTGTATAAAAGATGGTACTTACTCATGTTTGAGCTCGCAGATGCCGACGCGACATCAACCTCCATCCTCCCCACCACCACCAGGATGGTCCTGTCCATACCTTCTAGGGGGGTCGGCTGCGCCCCTGCCTTCGTCTCCAGGCAGGAGATGCAGATCCGCTACCCTCGGATTACGAGCTATGGACGGGGCCTACGCCAAAGAACTTTACAATGCTTGCCGGGCTGCCAATAAATATATGCTTTGTTACATCACTTTATCTTCCGAGTCTTTCTGGTAGAACTTTTCCCCCAGTTCTTCAGAAGAACACCCCACCCCTTAAAGACCCACACAAACAGAACACAGGAACAGAACATATGAAATTAGATCAAACCTGAACCTGAATGAGAAATTCAGTGTTGTTTTATGGATGATATTTGGCTAACATAATGGAATCTAGTGCGAACTTTAATAAGGTTTATTAAAAACAATACATTTTTATTTAAATAAAAAGATCTGAAGACCACTGGTGTGAGCTTTGTAATCTTTAGTCTGTGGTTTATGTTACATCATAGTACCAGTAATGTTGATGCAATTGTTTTATTTCTACAGTAAAGACTTCTTCCTCTTCCACCCACCGTCAGTGTCCTCAGATTTGTGTTACATGTTTTACTGACGCTGTTCAATGTACAGTGCAAAACACACAGCAAATCAGCGACCAGAGTAGACTGTAGACTGATTCCCTAGTGAATTACTTTTATGAGTTAGTTCTTATTAAGTGAATCCAAAAATATTTAAAATTAGTAGGTGCAAATACTTAAATGCAGAACTCACTGAACTGCTAATTATTAATTTTTGGTGTTGTTTTATTATGTTGTGTTGTACTTTAAGTCGGCATGAAAATGGACCCTATTACTTTGTTAGTGCACATTACTAGTCTTATGGTGAACAATTCATGTTGTAAATCAAGTCATTTGATTCAAGTAAATCCCTAAAAAATTTACATTTTTTTATCAAAATCTGAAAATATACTTCCTCTCCGGAATGGTCTTCCTTCTCTGTTGGCATCAATTTGATGGCATACAAAAACGTCTCGGGTTACGAAGAGGGAACGAGACGCTGTGTCGAGACACTGTGGGGTGTCATGTGAGGCGTCACATGAGACACGTCACTGTCATGTGATGTCATCGACCAGGAAACTATAAAGCATACCTGGGAACAAACAGTCACTAGCTTCTGATAGGCTGTGGCAAGTCGCTCACAGGCATCCAGGGAGTATGGCAGGGCGACGAAGTGTCTCTTTCCCTCTTCAGGGAACCAGGGTTACAGTCAGAACCCGAGACATTCCCTTTTAAGGGAACTCGAGCTGCGTCGAGAAGCTGTGGGAACAATATCCACGACGCCATAGTAACAAGTGCCTGTCCGTGTGAAATCTCTGCGCACACTAAGGGTGCTTTCACACTTGGTTCGATTGCCTGTTCCGAACCCGAGTTCGATTGCTCCTCCCTCCCCCTGCCCCCGATGGACTGTGTTCACATTATATTATTTGTATCCGAACCGCGGTACGCTTACGTCATCAAGCTGCAGCTGGCGCGTACTCATGTTGCTTGGTAACCGCTATGAAAAGGCGTCAAAATGGATAGAATTGCTCGCTTCACATTTGTTCTTCTTTTTTTGAACCTTTGGTTTTGTTTTCAAAGAAAAGATACAGAAACACACTTGCGTCTGTCTGCCGCAAAAGTATTAAAACCGTTCCAAAGACAGCGGGATGTCCGCCCGCCCGCCCGCCGAAGACAATTTTTGTGGAGGCAAGCAGAAATCATCTCTCTGCTTGCAGTGCGTCAATCCCGCTTTTTGTCAAGGTAAGTGTATATAGACCCTTTTACAGTTGTTAAACACACGCACGCAGGCACGCACCAGATTATACGTCATCAATAGCGGTTCACTTCCACGATTTGGTACGATTGCGTTCATATCAGCAGCGAACCGTACCCGAGTTCACATGAACCGTACCCCAGACCACCTTTTTAAGCGGACTCGAGTACGGTTCACGAGTGCACACCCGAGTTCGGAAAACAGCGTTCACATCATCCAAACGAACTGAACTCTGACGTCATTCGAACCCAGGTGCGCACCAAAAGTGCTAGTGTAAAAGCGCCCTAAGACAAAAACATATGCGCCTCTGGAGTGGAGCCGAGGTCAAGGTCATAAACCTCACTAATGTGTGCTGCGAGGCAATATCCCAACACATCACAAACATATTTGAGGGAAACTCCTTACGATAATGTTTTAGAAGCAACCATACTCCTAGTCTCTTGGTCTGACGCCTCACAGTGCCACAAAGGAAACATTACTAGTGGGTGTCTCCCCAAGGATACACATACAGAAGAGGCCGCCATGTACACCTTTAGTGTGGAGGGGGGTAGACCTGCGGAGAAACGCCCCTGCAGGAACTCCAGCACTGCACCCACTGGACAGATAACTGGGTCCGGCTGGTGCTCTCCACACCAGGAAGTGAAAAAAATATCCACTTCAAGGCATAGAGTTTCCTCGTGGAGGGAGCTCTGGAATGGAGGATGGTCTCAACAACCTCAGTTGAGAGACCTGAACTTATGAGCTGGCCCCCCTCATACCCCTTTTCCACCAAGGCAGAACTGGTGCTGGTTCGGAGCCAGAGCCTAGTTTCAAATCGGTTCTTTGTTTTTCCACCGCCAAAGCACCAGCTCCGAACCAGTAAAACTGGTTCTTAAGTAGCACCAAATCATTGCAGGGTCTAGAACGGAGCCAAGAAAGAACCGCTTGCGTCAGAGGCTGGGGGCGGGGTTACCGTGGCCAACAAGACTGAAGAGAAACTTGTGACCGCCATTTTTAAATAGCAGCTAGTCGAGCTAATAGCAGCTCGATTATAATATCCGTCTATGTAAGTTACGGCGAGCTGCACGAACGCGTTGGATTCGCCGTGTTTGGATGCCGATTTATTTTCGCAAACCCATGAGCATCCATAGTAACGCAACGTCTATTATTGTTGATGCCTTGTTCGAGATGCATCGGAGCAGCGTGGACCGATCAGAGCTGCGGGAGTGTTGGGAGATCATACGACTCCTTGTGCTTTTTGATCGCTTTCGCAGTGCTTTGATTTCATGTGCTGATCGTTCTGCGAGAAGCCGATGCATCTCGAACAAGTCTGGTGTGTTTGTGTTTGGCGTTGCCGCACTAGCGTTGCTGGGCAACATGATACGTATGCAGTGACGTAAGATATAGCTCTGTTGTGGCTCTCTGGCCGGTGGAAACGCAAACCGGTTCTTAGTAAGCTCGTCAGTCGAACCAACTCCGAACTGGCAATAGCTCTAGCTCTGACCCAGCACCCGGTTCTTGTTGGTGGAAAAGGGGTATCAGAGGCCAAGCCCAAAGTTTCTGGGCGGGGGTGAAGGATTAACCCGCTCATCTGAGAGAAAAGGTGAGATGAGAGACTCTAGGTCCGAGAACCATACTCTGGCCTGCCAAAACGGGGCTATTAACCCTCTGAGTCTTTATACATCTTTATAAACTATAAAGTGTCTTCTTTTATTTGTGTACACTCACAATACCAACAAATCCTTGTGTTTTTGTAAAATAAAGAAAATAAACAGGGTGCGATTTCAGCTGTCGCAGTCTCCGCAAGAAACTTTCTGAAAGACGTCTGGATAATGAACGGAAACTCAGCGAATACTTATGACACAAACATGAAACGTACGTCTAAAGAAAGCTTGAAATGTCTACATTTAAATAAAATGATTCACATTTAAAACAAATATTCTCCTGCAATGTAATCTGTATGAAACTAAAGAGATGTACAGTTTCTCCTGGCTCAGCTAATTATCGTTAATGGGGTCACACCCACGAGCAGAGCGCGCTATTCATAAGATAATGTGTTGAGGAGATCTATGCAAAATGGTAAACGCCCCCAACAATGCCTTAAAAATCATTAGTTTCATCATAAGTTTCATTCACTTTCCTGCGCGTTTGGAAGATGGCACGCTACACCGGTGAGGAAGCTCTTCAGCTCGTCCTGGATAGTGACGAAGAGATCGCATTTTCCTCAGAAGAAGAGAGGGACTCCGACAATGAACGTTTGCATTTTAAATGGCGACTTGATCCAGCCGTGGATACAATTTTGGATGAGAAAGTTTTTATTTATGTTCGTTGGATTATTTCCAGACTTCTATTTGGATATATTTTTAAAATGCAATTTATTACTGTGATGTTAATTTTTACTCCAGTCTTCAGTTTCACATTCACATTTCACATTTCTCAAGAAACATTTAATATTATTAAAAATGTTGAAAACAGTTGTGTAAATTTTTTTTCAGGATTCAGGATGATGAATAGAAATTTAAAAAGAACAGCATTTATCTGAAATAGAAATCTGTTGTAACATTATTCACTACCGTTCAAAAGTTTGGGCTTAGTAAGAGTCAAAAACGGTAGTGTAAGTTTTTGTGTAAAACAAATGTATAGTAAAATTACTTTTTTTAACTTAAACTTGATTTTGTGAATAAGCCAAAACAATACATTCAATCATTAAGTCTACTCACATTCATTCTCTATAGTTCCCTCTGTCACCTTCCTCATTGATATTCCCTAGGGAGGGTCTTTGTCTCTTCAGGTGTGAATCTCAACATTATTTCTGGAAAAGAGCAAACTCATCCCCGGGCAGAGGATCTCTTTTCTCGGTATGGAGCTGGACTCGATCAACATGACAGCATGCCTCACGGAGGCCAGTGGCCAGTCAGTGTTGGACTGTGTGAGCTCGCTCAGACGCAGGACAGCGACATACGATATGGCCACTGATACAGCATCTGCAGCAGCTTCAAAACACCACTACTAGGCAAGCATGTACTGGTCCGTACGGACAGCATTGCGGCCGTTGCGTACATCAACCATTTACGCTCCAGCCGCATGTCACAACTCGCCCGCCATCTCCTCCTTTGGAGTCAGAAGCATCTGAGGTCGCTTCGAACCATTCATATTCTGGGCCTGCTCAACCGTGCAGCCGACAAGCCAACAATTGAGACTCCTTCCCCAGGTGTTCCAGCTGATTTGGAGGCGCTTCGGGACCGCACAGGTAGATCTGTTTGCCGCCCCGGACACGTCTCACTGCCAGTTGTTCTATTCCCTGACCGAGGGCGCCCCTCGGGACGGATGCTCTGGCACACAGCTGGCCCCGGGGCCTATGCAAGTATGTGTTTCCCAAGTGAGCCTTCTTACACAGACACTGTGCAATGTCAGGGAGGACGAGGAGCAGATCTAGCTAGTTGCACCATATTGGCCCAACCTACAGGTTCTAGGTGACCTATGCTCTGGCACACAGCTGGCCCCGGGGCCTACGCAAGTATGTGTTTCCCCAGTGAGCCTTCTCGCACAGACACTGTGCAAAGTCAGGGAGGACGAGGAGCAGGTCTTGCTAGTTGTGCCATATTGGCCCAACCTACAGGTTCTAGGTGACCTATGCTCTGGCACACAGCTGGCCCCGGGGCCTATGCAAGTATGCCTACGCAAGTATGTGTTTCCCCAATGAGCCTTCTCGCACAGACACTGTGCAAAATCAGGGAGGACGAGGAGCAGGTCTAGCTAGTTGCAGCATATTGGCCCAACCTATAGGTTCTAGGTAACCTATGCTCTGGCACACAGCTGGCCCCGGTGCCTACGCAAGTATGTGTTTCCCCAGTGAGCCTTCTCGCACAGACACTGTGCAAAGTCAGGGAGGACGAGGAGCAGGTCTTGCTAGTTGCGCCATATTGGCCCAACCTACAGGTTCTAGGTGACCTACCCCAGGCGGTAGTTGACACCATCACTTCCACTAGAGCCCCCTCTACGAGGCGCCTCTATGCGTTTAAGTGGTTTGAGTGGTGTTCTTCTCACCAGGAGAACCCCCGAACTTGTTCGATCAGAGCTGTGCTTTCCCTACTGCAAGAAGGATTGGAGCGAAGGCTGTCTCCCTCCACCCTTAAAGTGTATGTTGCCGCTATCGCCACATCACAATGCAGCTGAGGGTGAATCGTTGGGAAAGCATGACCTGATCGTCAGATTCCTGAGGGGGGGCGAGGAGACTAAATCTGCTTCGGCCACTCTCGATACCCTCTTGGGATTTGTCTCTGGTCCCTTCGGCACTTCAGAGACCACCTTTTGAGCTTTTGCAATCAGCAGAGTTAAGTCTGTCCTGTAAGACAGTTATAAATACAGTTATAAATATTTGGGTATAATCATTGATTCTAAACTATGTTACAGAACCCATGTTAGCTATCTGGCTTCTAAGCTTAAGATAAAGCTTGGCTATCTTTACAGATCAAAATCATGCTTATCCATTCGTGCTAGAGAATACCTGGTGATGGCCACTTTTCTTCCCATATTAGATTATGGTGATCTGATATATATGAATGCTTCTGCCCAATGTTTGAAGAAACTGGATGTTGTGTATCATTGTGCATTACTTTTTTTCACTGGCTGTGGTTATAGGACACATCATTGTATCCTTTATTATACAGCTAAATGGTCCTCTCTTTATGCAAGAAGGTACACTCACTGGCTATGTTTTATTTACAAGGCACTTCTTGGACTAGCTCCTACTTATTTGAGTGTCCTTTTAACAAGAAATCACGGCCATTATGGATTACGTTCAAATGATGTTTAGATTAGATTAGATTAGATTCAACTTTATTGTCATTACACAAGTACAGGTACAAGGCAACGAAATGCAGTTTAGGTCTAACCAGAAGTGCAATAGCAGCAAGTGCAGGCTTCCATAAGTGCAGGACATGGATATGTACTGAATAAATATAGAGTTAAATACTATTATAAACAGAATTTTACAGATAGATTAGTCCTATGAATATAATATACAGATAACTATTACTGTGAACAGAATTTACAGCTAGATATGTACTGAATATAATATACAGATGGCTATTACTATAAACAGAATTTTTACAGATAGATCTGTACAATGAACATAATATACAGATGGTTATTACTATAAACAGAGTATACAGGTGAATATGTACTATGGATATATATACAGATGGCTGTTACTATAAACAGAATGTGAGCATAATATATAGATGGCTATTACTATAAACAGAGTTTTACAGATATATATATAAGTTAGGCTAAGATGAGCAGTATAACAATGGATTTAAAGTAGTGCAAATAAAGTTTGGACAGAAGCTATCCGAGTAAAAGTGCAGTGGAAAGTAATTGCATATTACAGTTAAAGTACGGAATTGCAAATGTATATGTAAACAATTGGTACTGTATAAATAAACAGTCGGCAGTGCAAATTGAGCATATTCCAGTCAAGGTAAGTAGGTAGTAGTGCAAGATGCATATGTAAACAGTTGTTACTATAATAACAGTCAGCAGTGCAAATGAACATTATAGTATTGCAAATAACAAAATGGAGGCAGGTGTGAGGAGGGAGAGGAGAGTCAATCAGTATATGAGGGGAGTGGGATCAATTAGGGTTAGAGTTTAATAAAGAGACAGCTCTGGGGAAAAAAAACTGTTCTTTAGTCTGCTGGTCCTGGTCTGGAGGCACCTGAAACGCCTGCCGGAGGGCAGGAGAGAAAACAGTCTGTGGGCTGGGTGAGAGGAGTCCTTAAGGATGCTGCGAGCTCAATGCAGACAGCGTTTCCTCTGGATGTGCTCGATGGCAGGTAGTGGAGTCCCAGTGATGCGCTGGGCGGTTTTCACCACCCGCTGCAGTGCCTTGCGCTCTGCAACAGAACAGCTCCCATACCACACTGTAGCACAGTTGGTCAGGATGCTTTCTATTGCACAGCGATAGAAGTTCACCAGGATAGTCGATGAAAGCTGATTCTTCCTCAGTGTCCTCAGGAAGAAAAGGCGCTGGTGAGCCTTCTTGACCAGGCAGGAGGTGTTGGTTGTCCAGGACATGTCCGCCGAGATGTGGGTCCCCAGGAATTTGAAACTGGAGACACGCTCAACAGCCATTCCATTGATGTGGATGGTGTCGTGTGTGCCTCTTGACACTTTCCTGAAGTCCACGATGAGCTCCTTCGTTTTGGTGGTGTTGAGGAGCTGGTTATTTTCAGTGCACCATGTGGCCAGGTGCTTGATCTCCTCCCTATAGGCAGTCTCATCGTTGTTGCTGATGAGACCAATCACCGTAGTGTCGTCCACAAACTTGACGATGGAATTAGATCCGTACACAGGCTTGCAGTCGGAGGTGAAGAGGGAGTAGAGAAACGGGCTTAGCACACAGCCCTGTGGTACACCAGTGTTGAGTGTGATGGACGTGGAGCAGTTGGAGCCTGATCGAACATTCTGGGGTCTGTTGGTCAAAAAGTCCAAAATCCAGTTGCACATGGAGGTGTTGATGCCCAGGTCTCCAAGTTTGGCTATTAACTTAGTAGGGATGACAGTGTTGAATGCTGAGCTGAAGTCAACAAACAGCATGCGTGCATAAGTGTTCTTATTGTCCAGATGTGTGAGCACAGAGTGCAGTGCCATGGAAACTGCATCCTCTGTGCTCCTATTGCTACGGTAGGCAAACTGGTGTGAGTCCAATGTGGATGGTGGAGAGTCTTTTAGGTGTGCCAGGACCAGCCGCTCAAAGCACTTCATTACGATGGGTGTGAGTGCTACAGGGCGGTAGTCGTTAAGGCACTTCGGGCTGGAGTGTTTTGGCACTGGCACAATGGAAGTGCATTTAAAGCATGTTGGTACAGCTGCTTGGGCAAGAGACAGGTTGAAAATGTCTGTAAAAACCCCAGCGAGCTGCTCCGCACATGCCCTGAGTACGCGTCCAGGGATGTTGTCTGGTCCAGCAGCCTTGTGCGCGCTGATCCTGCTCAGTGCATTGCAGACATCTGTGGAGGAGAGTGTGATCGGCGGGTGGTCAGCTGAGGATTTGAACTTGGTGGCAGTTTCTCTGTTGTCTCTTTCAAAGCGAGCATAAAAGTAATTTAGCTCGTTCAGGAAGTTGACATCAGTGGCTGCGGGGGTGGAGTGAGTGGGTTTGTAGTCACTGATGGCCTGAATGCCCTGCCACATGCGCCGAGGGTCAGCGTTGGAAAAGTGTCCCTCTATCTTAAGCTTGTAGCAGTGCTTGGCCTCTTTGATGCCCCTTTTCAGATTTGCTCTGGATGTGCTATAGGCTTGTGCATCTCCTGATCTGAAGGCAGTATTGCGTGTCTTCAATAGGAGTCGCACTTCCCCGTTCATCCATGGCTTCTGATTTGGGTATGTGGTGATCTGCTTCTGGGTTGTAACACTGTCAATGGTGGTATTAATATAATCCAGTACAGAGGAGGTGTAGCAGTGATGTACTACACTTGTTGGTCCCCCGTGTCAAAACAGAATTAGGCAAAAAAGCCTTTATGTTTGCAGCACCTTCTGCCTGGAACCTTCTTCAGAAATCGTTGAAAATGACTACCTTTATTTCTTATAGACAGTTTGTTTCAACTCTGAAGAATGTGGAGCAGGTGAAAATTGGTCAGTGTAATTGTTCATAAAGTTGTATTAAGCCTTATTCAGCATAGGGTCTTGTGATATATATGTATGTGTATTTGATGTGTTTTTTATATGTTGGAAATTGTTCTTTATGTTTTTTATGCTGCATCTTGGCCAGGTCTCTCTTGTAAAAGAGATTTTTAATCTCAATGAGTTTCACCTGGTTAAATAAAGGATAAAAATAAAATAAAATAAAAAGACAATTCTGTATTTTTGAATCAAACCACCACACGACCGTACAGCAATTTGCTGTATTATTAGAAAACAGCCAGCTGCTGTAAAATAATGCTGTAATTTTTACAGCAATTCAACTAGGTTGCACATGCACTATTGTAATCTTGTATTGCACTTTTGTTTTTGCCATTTATGTGCTTGTTGTTGTTGTTTGCATTCATAGTTTGCCTCACAAATATCAGTGTTCAGTTTTCCACCTCGTGAAAACTATGCAAATGACAATTAGGCAAAAAGATAGCAAAAAATGTAATTCCTTTCTTGCCCTCAGCAGTCATTTCAATTCTTGCCAAAGGTCACAAGCTAAAACTTTTTTTCCAAACGTTACTTTCTCAAAAGTACAAACAAAATTGTTATTTGAATCGTACAGTAGCTGAATTCACTAAATTAAGAGGAACAGGCATAAATATTGTTACATCCCTTGTGTTGGTTTATGAATATTAAACTTTTCACAGGTACAAATATATTAGTGCCAAACTCGACACATTTATTGTTAAAGGCCTGAATGATTAGAAATAGATAGAGATGGGCTCATAGTTGTGGTTTGGTTTCTTCTCTTTCAGATCAGTGGCATTAACCAGTGTGGGAGGAACAGCAGCTGTTCACCAGTTTCTGCTTCTTAACTTATAAAATTATAAATACATCGAATACCATCATTACAATAAAGATCCATCAAAGTTATGATTCCTTTTCCATTAAACTCAAGAACATTACTTCTCATAATGGCAATTTTCTGCTGTTCACTTTGAAATTGAATGAGTCCTGACAACATTTCAGTAGGAAACTTGCGTGACATTTTTGAAAATGTGTTACAAGATTATCAACTTCTTAAAAAGGTTTTCTGTAACACATGAGGTACATTTGTATGTCTTCTTTAATCTCTCATTATGTTCCTAAAGATCTGACTGTATCAGGAAGTCTTGAGGCTTTAACTCAGTCTGTCTTTAACCGTCTGTCATTATTCAGTCAGTATGGAGCTCAGTCAACTCCCTCTTCTGCTCTGTGAGTATTATTTCCCTTGAAAATAATTGCACTTATGAATAGGATTGTGTTCCTGGTGTGTTTTTTTTTTTTTTTTTTCATTTTCTCAGAGCTTCAAATCCAGCTTTAGTTCATGATATATGAGTTAAAGATGAGTTTGAGAGAGGAAGTGTGCAGTTAGTGCTGTTTCTGAAAGAGAAATGGGTCAGTCTGTTTGTTCACTCACTCGGTTTAATGCTTGGTGTTTGCTGTATCGTTTGTTAGTTTTGTACAGTTTGCTGTCAAGATGCACTAAGTAGATTTTCACTTGTTAGTCTTCAGTAGATGTTCAATAGTATGAAGTTAGTAAGAGTTAATATGAGTTAATTGTTTTTATTGTCACTGTTTTCAGACTCTAGAAAGGTTTTTACAGAAACACTCATCAGTGCCACTAGATCTACAAATTAGAAGAAAGACTTAAAGAGAAATTAAACATTTCTGTGTTGTGAAGCTGAGAAACGTGTGAGAGTGAAATTATGCTGTTTCACAAGCAAAGAAAGAATATGCATTTATATGCAAGTATAATAGAAAGTCAATCAGCTCCATGTTCACAGTGTAATAATTGTCAGATTTTCCTATATTTGGCTGAACTGTCACTTTGGATGTTTGCCAGTGTAGTCAGTTTCTCTTGTACATAAAATAAGTTGCCTTTCGTGGTCACTACGAGTTACGTCAGTGACCACGAAATGGGGTTTCGCATAGAAAGCCTATCACCTTCGAGATTTAGAAAACGAGCCAATGGCAATGGAAATGCCTTGGGTCTGCGGATTTTGCATGCGTAACTCCGCCCTACCTCGTGGGTATATAAGGAAGTACGTTGGCATAGCGCAGTATGTTTTCTCTTCGGAGCCAAGAGCATCTTTTCACTCTTTTCACAAGCCATTCCTGAGTTTTCTCTTGCTCTCATCACCTCTTCGAGACGAGCGACTCTCCGGTGTTGGTGTGACGGCAATTTCAGCGAGTTCACATTGCCTGCTGATCTGTGCAGTGATCTGCCAGTGAGTGTGTTCTCCCTGTCCGCTTCAACATCCGCAGAGTTTTCCTCTCACAAAAAGAGCTTGCACGCTGTCTTGCGTGTTTGGGCATTGATCATGCTAAGGCAGCGTTTGTGGATGAGTCATGTTCTCACTGCGGGAACATGACCATCACAACATTACGGTCGAGACTCAATGACCTCTCTCGAGGGAGAGTCCCCTCATCCACACCCCGATCTACGGTCTCCTCTGGAGGTCGTACTTCGGCTGGTGGCCAGGGTGACCTGGGGGTGACAGTGTGGA
Organism: Leuciscus leuciscus; assembly: GCF_965113295.1. Taxonomy (NCBI): domain Eukaryota; kingdom Metazoa; phylum Chordata; class Actinopteri; order Cypriniformes; family Leuciscidae; genus Leuciscus; species Leuciscus leuciscus. The sequence goes on along the minus strand of NC_138725.1, from coordinate 41,554,796 downwards.
CGGATACGCCGACGATACGTCCTCGGCCCACACCCCCCTCTCCAGTGTTGCAACCCATGAGAGCTCAGACTGAACGCGGTGGTCCCTCCTCGGAGGCGCCCCGCATCTCTTTCGGCGCTCCAGATGATGATGCCATGTCCATCGCAGCATCACAAGGTGGGTATGAGTCCTCTGGAAGTGAGGATTCAGCTGTGCTGCCGCCCTCGGGCGTGCCAGCATTGCCCGAGTCTGATCCCGAGCTGACGGCCATGCTTTCCCGGGCCGCCGCGAGCATTGGGTTAGAGTGGAACACGCCACCCTGTCCTCAGCGCTCGCTGTAGGACGATTGGTTTTTGGGTGCGGCCGCTGATCAACGTCCACTCTCGTGGCGAAGTCCTACAGCCGCTTCACTGCATGCCATGGCCACTCTGCAGGTCTACCAAGCCCAGATGCTCAGGGATATGCACGAGGGTAGGACTGACCCAGGGCTGTTCGATGAGCTGCGTGCCGCCACTGACCTCGCTATCTGGGCGACGAAAGTGACTGCACGCTCCCTGGGTCAGGTGATGGCCACTAACGTGGTCCAGGAGCGACATCTTTGGCTGAACCTGGCCGATATGCGGGATGCCAAGCGGACCCGGTTCCTCGACACCCACATTTCCCAGGCCGGCCTCTTCAGCGGTGCGGTTGAGGACTTCGCCCAACAGTTCTCAACCGCTCAGAAGCAGACTGAGGTGATCAAGCACATCCTGCCCCGACGGCCTGCTGCTGCCTCCACCCAGCTGTCAGCACAGGTTCCTCAGTCTGCTCGCCGCCGAGGGCGCCCTCCCACGGCTCCTGCCCCTCCTGCACGGCCCCAGCAGCAGCCTCCACCCGGGCCGCATCGTGGAGGAAGCCGCAGGAAGGCACCCCCGCCCTCTCCAGCCCCGCGCCCTGCTAAACGCCAGGCTAAGCGGCGCTCCTGAGACGGGCCGCTCAGGGATGGCTGTCAGTTCTTCGCAGAAGGTGGTAGCAGGACCACTCCTTCCCCCGGCGGAGGGCCGGGGGAGAATCTTTTGTTTGAAGACAGCGCTCCTGGTTGCATTGGCCTCCATTAAGGGGGTAGGGGACCTGCAGGCATTATCCGTTGACGAAGCGTGCCTGGAATTCGGGCCGGCTAATTCTCACGTGATCCTGAGACCCCGGCCTGGATATGTGCCCAAGGTTCCCACCATACCCTTTCGAGACCAGGTGGTGAACCTGCAAGCGCTGCCCTCGGAGGAGGCAGACCCAGCCTTGGCATTGCTCTGTCCAGTACGCACCCTCCGTGCTTACGTAGACAGAACGCAGTGTTTCAGGACCTCAGACCAGCTCTTTGTCTGTTATGGTGGGAAGCTGAAGGGAAAGGCTCTCTCCAAACAAAGGTTGTCTGACTGGATAGTGGACACCATTGCTTTGGCATACCAGCAGCAAGGTCAACCGTGCCCCCTTGGTGTGACGGCCCACTCCACCCGGAGTGTGGCCTCCTCTTGGGCTCTAGCGCATTGCGCCTTGCTAACAGACATCTGCAGAGCTGCAGGCTGGGCAACACCCAACACATTTGCGAGATTCTACAATCTCCGAGTGGAACCAGTTTCTTCTCATGTACTCGCTTCAACCAGCCGGTACTAGATTCTGCTCAGGTGTCTTCGCTTGCTCGCCATTCCACTCCATGGACGGGATACGTGCGATATTCTCCTCAGGTGAGCCTGATAAGCCCTGAGTTCCTCCAGCACTGTTGACGTCAGCGCCAGAGTTATGTCACCGGCAGCTTTTGCACTTGGCTAGGTGCCTCCATGTGCATGGTTTCCCCTCTGGGCGACCCCCACATGTGTATTTCCACTGTAAGCCTCTCTGAGCATGTGTCTTTCCCTTGGCAAGCCACCTTGCCACCCCTGGGGTTGAAATGTTCCACCTGCGGCTGGACACCCCAGTGATTCTCCTTATGCAGCCCCCTCCGGGTCATATGTGTATTCTTAAGCATATGTGTATTCTATGCAAAACCCCATTCCCCATTTCGTCGTCACTGACGTAACGTCTCCGTTCCCTACTCAGGGAACGAGGATTACATATGTAACCGAGACATTCTTGTGGTGAGAAGAATTTATTGAAGGTATCAGAGCAGCACCTTCTTCAGCAAAGATGTTAGTCTGTCTTCAGAGAGTCTGAACCCAAATATCTGTATGTGGGACAGACCTTTATACCTAAAGCTAATTTACAAACAAAAGACATCCAGAGACCCCTAAGAGAAACACAGCCAGTTACTTCACGGGAAGAACTTTGCAAATAACCCCCCCCCCCCCCCCAAAAAAATCAGGATAATCAACGGATGAGTTTGATGATCTTTACTAGGAACATTTAAAATACACAATCTTTCATGAGTTTTTAAAAAAATAAATAATGTACTTTGTGTTTTTAGTGCTGATTTCAAACTTCCAATCTGGATACACTCAAGGTGAGTGAATTTGATTCATAAATTTCATCACAAATGTGTGATTCTGTTACAAACCAGGGGCCGGATTCATGAAACAATCTTAAGAATAAAATTCTTACACCTTTGTTGTCCTTTAACTCTTTGCATTGCGCTGGCGCTGCCGGCGGCTCTATTACATTGTTTGTGAAATAAAAATGCACTAATGATTTACCAGTGGTAGAATGAGATCTGCTGAAAAACTTTCACATCTCATGCTCACACTGACTTTATATTGACAGATTTTCCCAAACCAACTATGACTGTACGGCCACAGAGTTCAGTGTTCACTGGAGACTCAGTTACTCTGAGATGTGACATATATGATGGAGGAGTCACTAGATGGTGGTACTACTGGTATAAAGTCGGTTCAACCAGTGTTGTCAGTGAACGACAGGAACACACATTCAGTTCTGTTACTGAGTCTGACGCAGGTAAATACTTCTGTTATGGGACAGAGACTGAAGGATCACGCAGATCACAACGCAGTGATGAAGTTACACTGACAGTATCAGGTGAGTTTGATCATCTTTTCATAAACACACACAAGTTTAACGTTATTAATAAGGGATTTTTTTCAGAGCAGTTTTAAGTGTTTCTCCACAGAAGTGGTTGATTTTGACACAGTGTTCAGATTTTTAGGGGTCAAGCAATAAACGTGTGGCCTCAGTTTTCTTTTGCTTATAACTTTGAACCCTTTGAACTTAAAAACAAGAACATTTCCCTGATCTCAAATTGAAGATGATGATTTCAATTTCTGAAGTCTCAGTGAGATATTGTAAAATATTTTGTGAATTGTTTTCTCTTCTTGACAACAGGTTGATATGATCTTTACACCAAGCCTCCCAAAAGTTATTGGCTAGATTTTATTTATCATTTTACATTTTTCAATTTAAGCATTATCATTTTACACCCTAACAAAGTAGTCATGATGTGTTTCATCTCTGCAACTCTTTTTCATGTAAACTGCTGCAGTTCGTGACTTTGTTGAATGTTGTGTCTCTTTGACTGCGGCTGTAGATGTTGCTGTTGTGAGACAGTGGATTGAACTATAAGAGGACAAGATCTTCTGCTGAAAAACTTTCACTACTCAAGCTTTTTGCCAGTTTTATACTGACAGATGTTTCCAAACCAACTCTGAATGTGCAGTATTTTGCTTTCATAATGCCCAAATGATTTCATAAGCTAGAGAACAACACTTCAATCTAACCTGATTATGTGTTTTAAATGTTCAAACACAATTTATTGTTTTTATTTATTATTTTATCACATTATTTCATTGTTTGTTGTTGTTTTTCTACAGAAAGACCAAAACCCAAAGTGACCATTAAACCTGATCATCATGTATTCAGAGGAGAGACAGTCACTCTCAGATGTGACATATATGATGGAGGAGTCACTAGCTGGCGGTACAACTGGTATAAAGACGGTTCAACCAGTGTTTTCAGTGAACGACAGGAACACACATTCAGTTCTGTTACTGAGTCTGACGCAGGTAAATACTTCTGTTATGGGACAGAGACTGAAGGATCACACAGCTCACATCTTAGTGATGAAGTTACACTGACAGTATCAGGTGAGTTTGATCATCTCTTCATAAACACAAACTTGTTTAACATTTTATTAATGAGCGATTTGCTTCTCCACATTAAGATACATTTTTAAACCAAAATTATCTCACATGATCTTCAAACCTAGTCTCAAAGTTGGCTGATTTTTGGATTTTTTACATCCATTACCAAATAACACCCTAAAAAGTAGTCATGATGTGTATCGATGATGATTTTTGTTATTATTATTGTTTTTCAACTATAAGTGCTTACAGACTGAGATATAATATTTGGTAACACTTTATTTTGATGGTCCCCGTTAGACATTCTGTTGACAATGAGTAAAACAGCTCCTACATGTCAACTAACTTTCATTAGAGTATTAGTTGAGTATTAGTAGACTGTTAGTTTAGGGTTAGTAGAATAAGTTGTATGTATAGGCTACTTGCAAAGTTACTTATAGTCAATTGAATGTCTAAAGGGGAGCATCAGAATAAAGTGTTACTAATTATTGATAATACATGATACAATAGAGAAACAACAATCAAAAGCAAGAAATAGATTTAAAAAAAATATATATAAAAAAATTAAGATTCAAGATTATTTATTGTCACTTTACAAAGGTATAGCAAAATTGAAGCTATCCTTACGGTACCATCACATATAGCTTTGTGCAAACTAACATTTAATTTAAATAAATAAAAGTTTAAGTATAGAAACAATGCGATACTAACCAATATACAGTACAATACATCAATAAACAATATGCCAAAATCAAGACAACGCAAAGACAATATAAAACAATACATACACACAAAACCAGTGCAAGCAAGGCGACAGTCAAATATTGCACAGTAAGCAGTAAGTACTGCATGATATTGCACACAATGAAAAGAGAGGTAAGTGCAACAGAATGTAACCCAATTTAAATAATATAGTATATACACTGAAATATACAGAGGGTGTTGTTAACCTTGTATAGGTCGAGATATAACATGCCCTGTCAGATTGGTACATTTCTCAGTTTATGAGTATGTGTATGTGTGTGTGCTGGCAGTGTTCAACTCCCTTATGGTGCTGGGGTAAAAACTGTTCTTGTGTCTATTGATCCGCGATTTGATGGACCTAAAACGTTTACCAGAGGGCAGCAATTCAAACAAATGATGACTTGGATGGAAAGGATACTTTAAAATGTTTCCTGCTCTTCTGAGACGGCGTGCAGTGTAAAGCTCTTTTAGGGAAGGCAGAGGGCAGCCAATGATGTTTTTTGCAGAGTTGATTACTCTCTGGAGAACTTTCTTATCTGCCGCTGAGCTGCTGGCGTACCACATAGAGATGCAGTAGGTTATCACACTCTCGATGGAACAACGATAGAAAGACACTAGCGGTTGCTCTTGTCGGTGGTTCTTTCTGAGAATCCTCAAGAAATAGAGTCGCTGCTGTACTTTTATTTTGACTGCTGCTGAGGTGTTTGTGCTCCAGGAGAGATCCTCGGCGATGGTCGTGCCGAAGAATCTGAAGGCTGGAACCCTCTCCACGCAGACCCCGCTAATGTGCAGTGGTGTGAGATTCGTGTTGTGCTTTTGGAAGTCAATGATGATCTCTTTGGTTTTAGAAGCATTCAGGGCCAAGTTATTTATCCCACACCACTCTGTCAGTCTCTGAATTTCATCTCTGTAAACTGCTTCGTCTCCTCCTGAGATGAGTCCAACTATGGTCGTGTCATCTGTGAATTTGATGATAGTGTTGGCAGAATGGGTTGGGGTGCAGTCATGAGTGTAAAGGACGTAGAGAAGTGGACTAAGCACGCAGCCTTGTGGGGCACCGGTGCTGAGAATCACGGTGGAGGAGGAATGGGGAACTAACCTAACCGTCTGGGGGCGGTTGGTCAGGAAGTCCTTAATCCAGTGACAGATAGATGAGGAGAGACCTAAGTCCAGCAGTTTGGCTGCCAGCCTGTCAGGAATTTCTGTGTTGAACGCTGAACTAGTCAATAAAAGGCATCCTCACACAGCTGCCTTGGTGTTCTAGGTGGAGCAATGCTGTGTGCAGGGCAGTAGCGTGGACATCTTCTGTGGATCTATTGGTTATGAATGCGAACTGATGTGGACTGAAGGTGTCTGGAAGGCTGGCTTTGATGTGCTGTTGAACCAGCCTCTCAAAGACCTTCATAATAACTGGGGAAAGTGCAACTTATAACGGTAGTCGTTAAAGCGTTCACCCAAAAATGAAAATTCTGTCAGTAATTACTCACCCTCATGTTGTTCCAACCCCGTAAGACTTTTGTTCATCTTCGGAACACAAATTAAGATATTTTTGATGAAATCTGAGAGCTGGCTCACTCCTTCATCGTCTGCTAGGTAATTGCATTTGCCGGTCCAGAAAAGTTAGTAAAGACATCGTTAAACCACTGATGACTGTTTTCTTCAGTAGTGGGATAACTGTTGCTGAGTTCAGGCAAGATGGATTGGTGGCTGTTGACAGGGACAGGTTGAAGATCTTTGTGAAGACTGAAGAGAACTGGTCTGCACATTCTCTGGGCACCCTTCCCATCACTCCATCTGGGCCTGCAGCCTTCCTTATATTAACAGCTTTGAGCACTATGGAAGTAAAATAAGGACAAATGTTTTTGAAAGAAAAAAGCTGGTTGAATTGCACTACTTGAAAAAATATGCATTGCATTAACCCTGCTTGCATTTTTATGGGCTGAAATTCAACATGGTTGTATATTTAAGCTGTGAATATTTTAAATCAAAACATTTCACACGTTTTCATTCATTAAAATTCAATAACCATTCACCTTTCAAATTTCACTTTCAAAATATTCATTCCGTTTAAAAATACAACTTATAATATTCGACGGGCAATATTCCATTTTATTTCGCTTTACAAATTTGCTTCCACAAATTTAGTAGTTCAAATTCGAAGGAAAATTCAATATTTGACATCCGGGAACGGCAGGAATATCGGTAGATTGCCGATTGATAATCTCCATAGCTGTTAGTCGACCTCACCAGCAGGGGGTGCAAGCGGCTGTTGATGAAGAAAACTATAGAGCAACCGGTGAGAGACTCATTCATTCATAAAAACGGATTTACAGAAATGGAGCAAGTGGTAAGTATTTGTGATGATGATCAGGGCCAGTGTGTATATGGAAAGGCTTATAAAGACACAAAAGACACTTTACATTTAAGTCTTCACAGATAGTTTTGCACATATAAGCAGCTTTCTCTACCGTGAACGAGATTATAATGTTATTCACCGATGCGGATGTTCAGATAAAAGTAGACATTTATCTCGGTTAGTTTTCTTAACTTTATATCGTGGCTGTGCTGCAGAACTAGGATTCCCTCAATACATCATTCTCCAGGATTCCCCTGCGGTCAGGACACTTAACGCTTAATGGACTAATACAGTGATTTAAAAGACCAAACTCACACCTTATTGGGGATGTAGGCTATACTAAATAGTGGGAAGCGGACTTCAATATCCTCCAAACCCAAAGATTTTCTTTGAATTAATACTATAATTATAGCTTTGCCTGTCCATTTATCTGAGCAGATGCAGGTTTGGTTACAGCACCACCTACTGGTCAGAAACTATACCAGTTTATCCAACACTATCATCTACTGTATCATTTTAAATGTTCATGTGAACTGCACCCGCACAAAACTTTGTTGAATGGTGTGTCTCTTTGACTGCTGGTGTAGATGTTGGTGGTGTGACACTGTGAGTCGAGCTCTGGATTATTAACACAAAGATTGTGGCTTTGAACCTCTATTGTCTTAAGTTTTTGTATTGTCCCATAATGTTGACCTTTTTGACCCTGTAATGTTTCTTACATTGTCTATGAAATCAAAATAATAATTTACCAGTGAGAGAATGAGATCATCTGTTGAAAACGTTTCAGAGCTCATGCTCCCAAATTCCCAATAATTTTATATTAACAGATTGTCTCAAACCAACTCTGACTGTACGGCCACAGAGTTCAGTGTTCACTGGAGACTCAGTTACTCTGAGATGTGAGCTGGATAAAATAACTGGATGGGAGTTTCTCTGGAGTAAAGACTCAAACACTGAATCTCCTGAAGCTGAAACTAAAACAATCAGTCGTGTGAAAGTCTCTGATGGAGGAGAGTACAGATGCAGAGCAAGAAGAGGAGGATATTACACAGATTACAGTAAACCAGTAGCAGTGACAATACATGGCAAGTGTTTTACCTCGCATAATGAACTACTTTGAAAACACTATATGAAAATGATTTATAAGACACTAAATAAACATAGAGAACAACACTTCAGTTTAACTTGATTTAGTGTTTTGTAACTGTTTGTACAATAAAAAACAGCACATTTTATTATTTGTAATTATTTTATTATATTATTTATCACATTATTTTCAATGTTTATTTTTGTTTTTCTACAGAAAGACTAAAACCCAAAGTGACCATTAAACCTGATCATCATGTATTCAGAGGAGAGACAGTCACTCTCAGATGTGACATATATGATGGAGGAGTCACTAGCTGGAGGTACAACTGGTATAAAGACGGTTCAACCAGTGTTTTCAGTGAACGACAGGAACACACATTCAGTTCTGTTACTGAGTCTGACGCAGGTAAATACTCCTGTAATGGGACAGAGACTGAAGGATCACGCAGATCACAACACAGTGATGAAGTTACACTGACAGTATCAGGTGAGTTTGATCATCTCTTCATAAACACACACAAGTTTAACATGTTATTAATGAGTGATGTCTCTATTTCAGTTCCCAGAGCAGATTTAAGTGTTTCTCCTCAGAAGTGGTTGACTGAAGGAGATCCAGTGACTCTGATCTGTGAGGTTAACGGCTCCTCTACAGGCTGGACATTCAGCTGGTTCACTGAAACTTTCTCATCAGGTCAGTTATAATGTGCTTCATCTGAATTAACAGGGTTTTATTATTATTATATAATTTATAGGGGTGACCCCGAATAGTCGAAGATTCGATGCTTCGATAGGAGGAGCCTGATTCGACTACCGATCTCACGGTCGAATCGCAGAGGTGTTATGAAACGAGGATCATGCCACTTTGGCTATATGATGGCGCGCTCAATGTTTGATTTCACATAGAACTAGCTTTTATGTCAATACGTTAATATTCAGCCTATTATGATAATGCTGTAGGCCTATATAAAAATGTGCAAAGAAAGAAGCTTTTAATAAATATTTTTTTACGTGCGTGAATAAATCCAAACACCCCGTGACAGATTTAAGTTTCACTTTCAATCCGTGACCGACGGAGGAGCGTCTTCGCGGCAAGGATTTAAATCTTTATTCTTTAACAATGTCTGGGATAAGAAAATCTAAAGTGTGGATGTACACCATCAGAAAGGATATTCTCCAAGGCTGGATTTAGCATCAGGAAAACCATGATCGCACTTCTGCCGGCCAACGTTAGCAAGTTTCACGCATAGACTGGGTTTCACGTTAGAATGTATTTTATCCGCGCGCACAATTTGAAAAGACTCCAACGGACAGACAGAGTGAAAGACTTTCAGGATTTGTTCTCTTGATCGGGTAGGCTACAAGTGATTTCAAAACTTTTCAGCCGGTTCTAATTTTATTTTTGGATGCTGTGAACATTTTTAGCTAAAAAGACTGCCTCTCCAGTTTAGCATTTATTGTTGTTTCTGCAGTTAAAAAGACAAAGTTGAACATTCTGGCTACTATCGTTATTTTAATCATTTATTTATTTTTATTTTATTTATTAATCTGTCAGGGTTATCTAATCTAACTATTTGTGGCTTGTGTTTTGAATATATGTTCCCCTGCACTTTAGGCATTTTGCACACATTTGCTCCTCATCCTGTGACTTGATTCTGATTTATTTCGTTTTGTATTTTTATTTATTAGAAAGGTATATTCTGTTCTAATTTAATTTAGTAAATTAATTGTTTATTATTTCGGTGCATCGATGTTGTGCTGTCGGCTGGCCTGCTCACACAGGTAATTTAGCCGATTTAATTTGATTTGCATGTGAAATGCAGATCTGCAGTGTGGCCTTTCTGGAGTTATTTATGTTATTTCTTAGTTTTATTGATCAAAAATGTTTTTATACATTTTCTTCTATATCTTTGTGTGATTTTCTGTACATCGCGGCTTTGAAACGTTAAAGCCCCGCCCCCAGCCCCACCCCCATACACATGATTCGACTATTAGTCGACTATAGGCAAGACATGACGATTCTGATTCGACTATGAAAATCCATAGTCGGGGACAGCCCTATTTAATATGTCTGAAACCAGACACAAACTGGGTATTAAGGGCAACACTTCCATAAGCACCAAGCAGTGAAACCTAGTTTGAGAAACCAATCCCTCATTTACAGTCACTCCTCTGTATCTGTAACACCAAAGAAGACGAAGATTATGAAGATAATAACACAGGGTTTATTTATACAACACAAAAAGAGATAGCCAACATGGAAGACAGCGTGTACACATAAACACGAACAATACTGGACAACTGAAGAGTGCACGAGGAGGAACTTAAATACACATGGTTATTAAATAAAAGACAGACAGCTGTGATGATTGGTGTTAGTATCCATGGTGACTGATGAGAGAACAAGGAACACATGTGACGATATAAACAAAACAAAAAGTCCAAAAAACTAAAACAAAATAAACATGAACATAAGGTGTTAACTATGCATTCTCTCGTTTTACAGAGAGCAGGAATGATTATGAGCTCCTCTCAGACAGCAGCAGAGGAGCTGGAGGAAAATACACTGTCAGTTCTGCTGATCTAAATCACACAGGAGTTTATGTGTGCAGAGCAGAGAGAGATAAAACAGCCGTTTACACAACATACAGCAACACACAACCACTGTGGGTCACTGGTGAGTTCACATATATAGTATAAATGATTGATTCATCTTTAATAAAGACATTTTCCAAATTATAGCTGTAATTGTCTTGTCAGGCGTTTCTCCTCCAGTGTCTCTGATCATCAGTCCCAGCAGAACTCAACACTTCACATCTGTCTCTCTCTCTCTGAGCTGTGAGGACCAGAGTAACTCTGATGGATGGACAGTGAGAAGATACACAGACAGCGGGTGGCTGAAAGATTGTTCATCATTTCTCCGGGGATCACAAACAGGATCTACATGTACAATCAGATCCACTGTCCCATCAGACACTGGAGTTTACTGGTGTCAGTCTGAATCTGGAGAGAACTATCATCCTGTTAATATCACTGTACACTGTGAGTCTGTGTTTCTGTTTTTATTCATTTCACTGACAGTTTACAATCAATACACAGGTTTATTAAACAAGAGCAGGATATACTGTAGTGTGACCAGTAAACAACCAGCCAAACCATCGTAGCAATACACTAAAAACAGAAACCATGTGGGCAGTGGAAAATATAAAGTTATTTTTTATTTTGTCTTGTTTTTATTATGTTACAATTTTGTTCATATATTGCATGTCTCCTGTGTTTCTGTAGTTGGTGTGATTCTGGAGAGTCCTGTTCATCCTGTGACTGAAGGAGATAATCTGACTCTACGCTGTTTATGTCAATATACAACCGTATCAAACCTCAGTGCTGATTTCTATAAAGATGGATCACTCATCCAGAATCAAATTACAGAGATGATCATCCCTACTGTCTCAAAGTCACATGAGGGTTTCTACTACTGCAAACACCCAGATAGAGGAGAGTCTCCCAAGAGCTGGATCTCAGTCAGAGGTGAGAGTCACTGAAACTGTGAGCTGATTTATTTCTTCATATGCCCTCGTTCAGATATAGTGCATGATAAAGTGTTTGTGTGTCTCTTTTTCAGGGTCTCATTCAGACTCTCAGATCTCTGTCCTCCACATACTCAGTTCTGCACTGGCAGCTTGTCCATATCTGATAGTGACGGTCGTACTGATTTACAAATGCTGCAGAATGAGAGGAAAAACATCTGAGTGATTTATTAGAAGACATTATTATCATTAACAAGTTTGTTTGCCCATAAAATCTTTAAGATATTAGGTTAAACTTATTTCGCTTGCTGTCCACTGATGAGGGGCTCGATGAAGCAGCTTCAACTCAAGCTCTGATATACCCCCCACAGTGGCTAAAAGTGGATGATTACGAAGGGCAAGGTACCTAAGATGAAGGTGGAGTATGGGGAGGTGGAGGGATGCTGGAACAGCTGATGCTAGAGAGAGAGGTAACAGTTGCTTATATACTCTGGCTGTTGATTGAAAAATTAGATGGGCTCGCTCCTCCCTAACTCACCTTTAGGAACTTCATTTATTTTTAACTGACCAAAAAATCAGTCAAAACAATCATTAAAATTATGTGACGTCACATTAGGCTTTGCTCACTGTGGGTTTGATCTTTGTAAAGTTGCTTCAACAAGTGTTGTGAAATCTGCTTTACAAATACTGAATTGTCAAGTTTGGTTAGGTTAATATATTTAAAAGCAATAAAAAGGAGTAAATGCTGAGATTGTTCATGAGTGTTTTTAACAGTTGGTCAGAAAACTTCAGCAAGAGTGACTGTCAGTTTATAAAGTTTTGAATGTTTTATCTTACATTACTGCTATTTATCAGCATATTTCAGTATAGCTTTTCAGTATATATTTTTGAAAGTTAAAGTTTAATATATGTTATCTTGTCCTGCTTTTTGTAATACAGTGCAATTCTTTACAAATGTAAGGCTTGTGTGATATTTGCATGTTTCACATTATAACCACATGAACACACTGTCATTTTTAAGCGTGTATATTCCTTATTTTAGTATAAGTCTCCTGACTTTTATTGCTGCAATATTTCTATATTTTTTGTTTACTTTTTTTTTAAATAAAGAAACAGAGACTTTATAAGATATTCTGGATCTTATGCTTTGTCTTGCAGTGTCACAATAAAAGCAGAAGAATCGTGACCTCTGACTATAATTTATCAAGTTTTGATCTCTCAGTAGTTTGGACTCTTCAGCCTAAAACTACTGTAATCTACAGACATTATTACATTTATATGGAGAGAAAAGAACTAGTTTTAAACAATACTTGAACATGCTTTATTTTTGAACAGCCAATGATTTCACACATGATTATTTTAACTCATCCTGTGGTTATTGTGACTGTTGTGTAAAACTGTTGCATACTAATGTTCTCATGAGAACTGCTGGTCATGTGACATTGATGGTTTTTAACGCTACTGAACATAATGCGACCCCCTTCAGTCTCTCCGTTAAATGCGTCATTCTACAATTTAGATGATTCTATATTCTACAATTATCGATGATAATTATGTCTTTTCTAATCATTTTCTTCAGTTTATATTTTATTCATTAAGGGAAAGCAGATTATAATCTGACACAAATGTTTTGTGCATCAGCTGTACAGCAGCTTTAAAAGAAAATAGTGTCATTGTCCCCTTTAAAAAGTGTTACAACAATCCCCTTACATGTTTCTGTTTTATAATTGTACAGAATGATCAGTGGAAAAGAAAGACAGATCGAGCTGTGCCGGAGAGTGTTTTAAAAAAGGAACTGAGGAAGTTTCAAAGAAGGGCCGGTCAGTCAGATCAGTTGCGAAGATAATGTTGAAAGCCAGTGGTGAAGTTTCTGACGCCTCAGTCATTGAAAACTTTTGTGTTATCTGTATGAAGCTATTTGGCAACTCAAAGCCAAAGGAAGTGAATGTGAAATGTTTCTTCTGCATTTTCGGGCTCCATATACACAAGCAGGAACTCCATGTGTATATGGCAGATATTTGCATTATGATTGGTCAGATCGCCGGCGAAAGGTCTCAACACTGAGCTCTTAAATTTATATTTTAACCTTTGCAAAAGGATTGCAATGTACAGTTGCAGTCATACGTTTACCTACTGTACATCTTTCAGAATCTGCACGGTAATGCTAAAGAATGCAACACGATAAGAGCCAGGGGTAAAGATGATGATTATGTGTTAATTTTTCTTATTTTAATATCTTATTTAGCCTCTGAAGGGCAGTACTAAATTAATAAATTAATTTTTAAACGAAATAAGAACAATTCTGTTCAAAAGTTTACAACCCCTGCCTCTAAATGGATGTTTCATTCTTGAGCATCACTGAATGTTTGTAATAGTTGTTAGAGTCCCTCAGTTGCCACCGGTGTGAAAATATGGATCTCAAAGTTATACAATCACTGCTAGTAAGGAGTCAAATATGCAGAAGATGCTGGAAGAGCAAAGAATGTGCAGGAGCTGGAGGATTTTTCTGAAGACCATTGGGCAGTTTAACTGTTTGGGACAAACAAGGGACTCATGAACAACCATTACAAAAAAAAAAAAACACATTTGTGGTTCATTCAGGTAATGACACCCAATATTAAAAATCATGCATATGTGATTTGTCTTGTATTTTGTGTTTGTATTTTGTCTTGGACTAGGCATCTGTTATGTGAAAAAGCTTTTTCAGGGCAGTACTAAATAAAAATCAAATGTTTGTATGATCCTTATTAAAAATAAATAAAAATAACATTTTGGAGGTTCTGCAAGGTGTATGTAAACTTATGACTAAAGTGTAAATGTAACAAAAATCATAACATTATGGTTATTACATTCTCATCTTGCTAGGGTTACTATGTCAATCATCGCGATTTCATGACTCTCAGGACTATAGTTTAGCGGATTCACTCCCACATTTAAATGCAATGATCATTTACCAAGTCTAAAATGTCCGAGTCCGTGTCAAGTCCGAGTACAAATTCACCCGAGTGCGTGACAAATTCCGAGTTCATTCAAAATTGGACTCGAGTCCGGACTCCGAGTTCGAGTACCCCAAGTACTCTACAATAGACTACAATAGTACTTCGTTCAGTACCTGATTGGGAATCGTTATTTAAAGGGGTCATTAACTGAGAATTCACATTTTCTTTTGACAGTTAAATTAATTTAAAAGCAAAACAAAAAAAGGAGTAAATGCTGAGATTGTTCATGAGTGTTTTTAACAGTTACATGAAGAGGAAGAAACTTTAATTTGATAATAATTTGTTGTTCTGGTCAGAAAACTTCAGCATCTTCTATAGAATCTCTAAATGTAATTTATCCACCTGGAATTGATGGTAACAGCAGTTTAAACTGTGGAATAGCCAAGAAAGGGTCAATTGTGGTTTCATATTGACTTTAACAAGGTATATGGATGTTATCCTGTCAACACGTTTGGTTTTTGCTGTTTTTGACCAATAAAATATTATTGTTAATATAGACCAGACCTTCATTAATTAGGATCACAAGTACATCTCCGTCCCACTCACAGTTTACTTCCCATAATACCATTGGGCAACTTATTTTCCTCTTTTACTATATATATTGCTTTATTTAAAATAAAGCCTGACAAGACAGTGACTGTCTGTTTATAAAGTTTTTAATATATTAGCTTACATTTCTGCTATTTATCAGCACATTTCAGTAGCTTTTCAATATTCAGTATAAGTGAAAGTTTAATATTTTTTTATTTTGTCCTGCTTTATGTAATACATTGCAATTCTTTACAATGTAAGGCTTGTGTGATATTTGCATGTTTCACTTTGTAACCGAACACACTGTCATTTGTAAGCTATTCCTTATTTTAGTGTAAGTCTCCTGATTTGTATTGCTGCAATATTTCATATTTTATTTACTTTTCAATAAAGAAACACAGCTTTATAAAAAAATTATCTGGATCGTATGCTTTGTTCTGCAGTGTCACAATAAAAGCAGAAGAATCGTGACCTCTGACTATAATTAATCATGTTTTAATCTCTCAATAGTTTGGACTTTTCAGACTAAAACTGTAATCTACAGAAATTATTACAATTATATGGAGAGAAAAGAACTATAGTTTAAACAATACTTGAACATGCTTTTTATTTTTTTATTTTTTTACAGCCAGTGATTTCACACATGATTATTTTAACTCATCCTGTGGTTATTGTGACTGTTGTGTAAAACTATTGCATACTAATGTTCACATGAGAACTGCTGGTCATGTGACATTGATGGTTTTTAACGCTATGAACATGAACACAGGGTGTCAAGTGCGGATTATGTGTTTAAAGTTAAGAAACACAGAACAGTGTTAATAGTTGTGATGAATCTTTTAGAAAATGGTGTTACGATGATGAAATTTGGCTAATATATTTGATATATACTTCTCTTCACACCAGTTTATCTTTCTAGCACTTCCTCTTTCACTCTCAGTCTCTCCGTTAAATCTACAATTTAGATGATTCTATATTATCGATGATAATTATGTCTTTTATAATAGTTTTCTTCAGATTATATTTTATTAATTAAGAAAATGCAGATTATAATCTGACACAAATATTTTGTGTATCACAGCTGTACAGCAGCTTTAAAAGAAAATAGTGCCATTGGTCAGTTGAAGTCCCCTTTAAAAAGTGTTATAACAATCCCCTTACATGTTTCTGTTTAATAATTGTAAAGTTTCTGACGCCTCAGTCAGTGAAAACTTTTGTGTTGTGTCTGTATGAAGCCATTTGGCAACTCAAAGCCAAAGGAAATGAATGTGAAATGTGTCTTGTGCAGTTTCTGTCTGAACTCCAGGGTTAAAACATTCATCTGTGTCTATGTGTGAATATTCTCAATCAGAGTCACAATGGAGACAAACTCTCACACACACTGTGCAAATGCTGCCATTATATTGTTGATATAATTTATAGTATAATTTGTTCATTTTTTCTATAATCACTTTGATAATTTAGAATTTAAGTGGTTTGTTATTTATACATTTATATATTATTTATTTATTATAAGTTGCAGTACCTTTATTTTGAAGGATTGGTTCAAGTTTATGCGAAAATACAAACTTCACGTCAGATTCATAAGCTGAGTCCCAATTGGCATACTATTCGTCCTAAATAGTATGCGAAACTAGAATTAGTACGTCCCAAATCGTAGTATGTTGAAATGAGTATTCCAAAGATAGCCTACCCGGATGGTCTACTATTTCCGGTTAGAATTCAAAGTGCAGACAGAGAAAGTCTAATGAGGGGAGAAGTGCCACTCAATAAACTTCCGGTTTCAGTTCCACTCTTGTTCCATATGAGGGCGCTCACAGGGCGAGTGCAGAATGAATGGAGGTCTATGGCGCTATACCCCTCAAAATCCACTTTTCTCAGGATATAATTTTTGTTTTCGAAAGGGTATGCAAAGAAATTACACATTGCTTGGTGTTAGATTTTTTAGAGTCACTTATTTGCTTTAAAAAGTCTTTCAAAATGCCAATGACGTCATACACATCGTACGACCAGAGATACTGCTTTGCGGCAATCCTTCAGTCACTTTGGTGCTTTCGCGCTCTGCACTTTCTTTTCTCTCGAGGCATCGACAACACAGCTGACACAGGACGTGCTAGAAGAGTTTTTGTTTTGTTTGTTTTGTTTGTTTCTGGTCCCGCTTCGGATGCCACGATGCCATCAAGCGGTATCTCTGGTCGTAATTAGTCCTTCACTGACCAATCAGCGTTCATTAGCAGAATGCTAGCGTGTTAGAAATCGAAAGGACATAAGTACTCGTTCATTCAACATTCGACCTACCGGTATAACCCATGTTGAACTTGCAAAACCTACAATCAAATCTGAGATTTCTCAACGGCAATCGGGTGAAAGAGACAAATTTAGCCGTCTAGCCCCATTGACTCCCATTCATTTTGCACTCATGGCGAGCGCCCCCAGTGGAACTCTGATTGGAACTACAACCAATAGGACTTAATAGGGCGTTGGAGTGAACAGGCTTTCCGTAGACGGGCTTTGGTGCAGATCAATGCACACTCTAACGGCTAATATTGCCCACAACCCATTGCGTGCGGGAGGGAGGAGCTTTGTGGTGATGGTGGTGATGTAAACATGGCAGACGGATGCAGCGGAGATGCGCCCTCAGTTTTTAAGTGTAAGAATTCAAATGTTTAACCCTAATTAAAGTTATATTTAAAGTTATCAGGCTACAAAACAATAAATAAAAAGGCTCTAGTACAGTGTCATGCAAGTGTCTTTTTTAAATTTATTTCGTTTGATGTTTCTGTCTTAGATTTATACCTTACTATAAACCCTTATGAAAATAAACACCTTTTACTACACTAACCATAGTTTAACCACACTGACTTATTTGTAGTAATACTGTGGCTGTACAAATGTTAACTTTATCAGTCCAACCAAAGAAACATGGTTACTACACTTTTACTTTAGTAAAAGCATGGTTCATTTTCATCGGGGTATTTTTGAGTATTATACATAAGTATAAAATTAAATATAAAATACGTTAAACTATAGTTATACTATAAACTTTAAATATTTTAACTCAGAAAATAAGTAGCTTTCGTTACACACATTGCACATGAACGTCAGAACCAGCCGCCTCACAAACGACCTGCGTTTGGTTGATCTACGACGACGCCCTGCTTCACTCCTACATTTGGTAAAACACATTGTAAATGTATTGTGGAAAAAAAGATGTGAATAGTAAATAAATGTAGCGTAAATGCCTATGGGTTAATGCGAATTAGCTCAAGAATATAGGGAATTTTGGCAATATTAATATTTATAAAGCATGGTCATAATTCATAAATCGCATATGCATTTACTTTATCAATTATAGGAAATGCCTCGTTCTGTACGGTCTGATCATTACAGTTAAGAAGAAGTATTCCTGTTTACAAAACTCCAAGAGAGTTTGTCTTCTGGCCACGAAGACAAAACCTCTTTGGGTTTATAAATTAAAACTACTCAAAGTAGTTTTATAATATAGAGCCTGTAGCTTTATAGATCTTTTGTTTCATTGACTTTATAAAAAGTGGGTTTTCAAACACAGAGACAGTTAAAAGTATAAATGGGTTTATTAAGAAAATGGCACACACTAGAGATTATATAAACTACAAACATAAGCGTACGTAAAAATGCAAACAACGAATAAACATTTAACCGAACAAAAACATAAACATAGCGTGATCAGAATGAAAATGGAATGAAAGAAAGAAAGAAAGATATAGAGGGAAGATAGAGGGTAACTTAAATCACAGACCTAAGACCTAGACACCTGGAACAGCTTTTATAGGAATCAATATACTTGCGAGATGTGGTACTCTTTCAGGGTGATGCTGAAAAGGGGACGCGCGTGCGCGTGTCCGGCTGGTTTGCGTCTAGCTTCTTCTTCTGGGTCGTTTCGAAAAACGATGTAAAGGCTCACTTGAATTTAACGTTACCGAGAAAGTTCAGATTCGTCTCCCGGGATGGGAGAGGCTGGAAATCTTAGTTGCAAAGACCGGCTGTTACGACTCGAACATGGGTTCGTTCGATGGAGAAGGCCAGGGCCTCCTCCAGATGTTCCTTTGGAGAAGCGCTGCGCCGGGCAGGAGGGTCCAGAGAAGTTGGATGAGTTGAGAGGAAGGAAGAGAGCGAAGAGAAGAGATTTTGGACTTTTATCAGTGTCCCAGGTGCCGTCCCCTCCTTCGTGTAGGACGAATCAGCTGTCGAGATTTTTCGAGCGGGAAGATTCCTTTGTCCGGTTAGACACGCCCACTCGAATGAGTCATGATTGACTTTAACTGGAGAGGATTTTCTCCAGACATATGAACTTATAAAACAATGCGCATCACTGAATTCTGTTATTGGAATTCAACTCCGTTAGCTGGAGAGGATTACAGAGATATCAAAAATAGAATCTAGGCGTTGTAGCCATGCAACGATACATTATTATGCATTTGTATAGGCAATAGCAGTTCTATTAAGGTCACAAATAGGACATATGCTTTCCTATGGGTTACACACACCTCTTAACACACAAATTTATATATTTAGTACCTTTAGGAGTGACTTTATGGGTAAAAGTCCTTTTCTGTAGGGGGTTTCTGTTTCACAGTCCAGAGTGTGTTTGTATGTGTGTGTGTGTTGGAATGTTGCGACCCTGTTATCTCATGCATAGGGCTGGATAGCTCTGTGGTCAAATTTTATGACCTGCCAATGAGCTCGGGTTACGGGATGCGATTCTACTGGGAGAACATTCTTCAAAAATACATTTCAGATCCAAACACTCGAAGATCATAACTGTATGATCACAACAACATTAATCACACATACATACAGGAAATTCAGATACCAGTCTGAGTTACACACATTTTAAGTTAAACACAAAAGGATGTTGGTGTGTGTGTGTGTGTGTGTGTGTGTGTGTGTGTGTGTGTGTGTGTGTGTGTGTGTGTGTGTGTGTGTGTACGTGTGTGTGTGTTCTGGAATGTCACGAGTCTGTGAGGTTGTAAAAGTCACAGGGAGTCCAGAGCTGAAATGGGGGTTTTAGAGGGGATTCTAAGAAAACAGGGTTTCCTTATGTGACTCAAATGTCCCTCGGGGGAGCCACAAAGATGCAATTTTGACCGTTCAAGCAGACTTGGAGATCAGGATTTACTAATTTGAACAGCATGTGACCGCATGTCATAGTCATTGTCGTTACATAAAATTATATTGGACATATAAGAATGAATGAAATGTAAAATGTTTTGTTAACAGTCGCGGTGTGCGTAACTAGGCAACCACGTTCTCGTTCACGTTGCATGACGTCATCGAAGTATGTCCCAGAACGTGCATACTCTTTTGCTACACACTCAGAAGTATGTACTTTTTCCTCACAAAAAAAGTACATACTTTTAGGTTGTAGTATAAGTAGGCGAATTGGGACTGTCTCGTAGTTCATGCAAGCAAGCGGCAAGCACAGACATGTGTGCTCAGATAAAGATTTATTCTCGTCACAAAGGACTTGAACGTCCGTAAGGAGATTAAAAGACTACAGGTATTTTGTTTTATTTGTCTGTATTTTGTGTCAGTAAAATGCCATTACATCTGTTGCACGCGCTTTTGCGCAGGCTATCGCTTTGTGTTAAGCTGATCATTTCTGAATTTTGTTGTTTATACTGTTTAGTTTTCACGGTGGATTTGGAGAAAAGTCTTCAATTAAACCAGTAGCAAGAGAACGCCTCGGTTACGACTGTAACCTCGGTTCCCTGAAGAGGGAACGAGCGTTGCGTCGAAATGACGCTATGGGGAACGCTTTGCGTGATGACGTCTTGAAGCACATGTAAAATCAGTCCAATGGTGTGGCGGAACGTCAGAGGCGGGTGACGTCACGTACCAGGAAGCTATAAAAGCCGGCCCGAAACAGAAAACGAAAGCTTCGTAAAGTCTGAAGTCGCGCTGACAGGCATGAAGGAGATATGGCAAGGCGACGCAACGCTCGTTCCCTCTTCAGGGAACCGAGGTTACAGTCGTAACCGAGGCGTTCCCTTTCAAGGGAACTCACGTTGCGTCGAAATGACGCTATGGGGAACGTCTATACCAACGCCACCATAGCTACAAATGTCTGTCCTGTGTGTAATCAAGTGAGCAGCACTAGGAAGACAAAACCTGAGACCCTGGAGTAGAGTCTAGGTCTAAAGAGTAGAACCTGACGAAGGTGTGCGGTGAGGACCAGCCTGCCGCATCACAAACGTCCTGTAATGATATAAGGGCCTTAGAGGCCGCCATACTCCTAGTAGAGTGCGACCGGACAGCCAAAGGAGAAGGCTGTCCAGCCGCCTCATAAGCAAGTGAGATAGCCTCAACCACCCACTTGCTCATCCTTTGCTTAGACACTGGACCTCCTTTGTTAGGGGACCCAAAGCAAACAAACAATTGATCACTCTTACGCCACAGGGCAGCTCTGTGGACATATGCGTCTAACGCCTAAACAGGGCAAAGCAAATTATTCGCCTCCTGGTCCGCTTTTCGAAAGGGAGGAGGACAGAAGGCCTCCAAGTGCCACGAGGGAAACGAGATACCAAAGGGTCTTTCCCCACAGACAGTCCACCCAAAGGAATGTGGTAAGCACCTATGGCCGCCACATAAACCTTTAAAGTGGACGGGGTCAGACCTGCAGTGAACCGGTCCTGCAGGAACTCCAGAACTGTACCAATTGGGCAGTTGACTGGATCCAACCGACAGTCACTACACCAAGAAGTGAATACTCTCCACTTCAGGGCATAAAGTTTCCTCGTGGAGGGAGCTCTGGACTGTAGAATGGTCTCAACAACCTCAGTTGAGAGACCTGACTCTATGAGCTGGGCCCCCTCAGAGGCCAAGCCCACAGGTTCCACAGTTCTGGGCGGGGGTGAAATATTGAGCCCCCTGTTTGGGACAGAAGGTCCCTCCTGACAGGAAGCTCCAGAGGATGCCCGTCGAGGAGGGACACAAGATCGGGAAACCATACTCTGCCCGGCCAGCGCGGGGCTATAAGAAGCAGGCAAACCCGGTCCCTGCGAACTCTCTCCAGAACTCCCGGGAGCAGAGCCACTGGGGGAAAAGCGTACAGACGTAGCCTCGGCCACGTCTGTACCATAGCATCCAGTCCCAGAGGAGCTGGATGCGTGAGGGAGAACCAAAGTGGACAGTGAGACGTCTCTCGAGACGCAAACAGATCCACTTGTGCTTGGCCAAACTCCCTCCATATCAGCTCCACCACCTCGGGGTGGAGCCTCCATTCCCCGGGCCTCGGCCCCTGTCTCGACAGAGTGTCTGCTCCTATATTCTGTACCCCGGGGATGTAGGCTGCCCTGTTTTAGTGACAGCAACTTCCCCTGGGACCACAAGAGGAAATGGCGTGCCAGATTGGATAATGGGCGCGAGCGCAAACCCCCTTGGTGGTTGATACAGGCGACTACCGACGTGTTGTCCGTATGTACTAACACATGGTGTCCCCTGAGACCTGTGATAAAGCTCCTCAGAGCCCGGAAGACAGCTAACATCTCTAGGCGATAGATATGCCAGGAACGATGATGGTCTTCCCACAGACCTTGAGATGAGCGACCCTCTAGGATCGCTCCCCAACCCGTGAGGGAAGCATCCGTCGTTAGCAGTTTGCGACGACAAGGAGCTCCCAGCACTGGGTCCTGGGACAGGAACCAAGGTTTCTTCCACATAACCAAGGCACGTAGGCATCGCCGCGTGACCTTGATTGTGCGAAATGGGTTGCCCCTCGGGGAAAACCCTCTGGTCCTGAGCCACCACTGCAGGGGTCTCATGTGCAGTAGTCCAAAAGATATCCCGTTGGAAGCTGCTGCCATGAGACCCAACAGTCTCTGGAACTGTTTGACAGTGAGTAGCTGGCCTAGCTTTACACTTTTCACAGCTGCAAGGATGGAATCTACACGTGGCGGTGACAGGCGCGCCTGCATCGACACTGAATCCCAAACCACGCCTAAAAAAGTGGTCCTCTGAAGTGGAGAAAGCACACTCTTCTTGGCGTTCAGCCGTAACCCCAGCTCTTTCATATGGGCGAGGACGACATCTTGATGCCGAATCACCTCCTGATGCGACTGAGCTAAAATCAACCATTCGTCGATATAGTTCAATATGCGAATACCCTGAAGGCGCAAGGGCGCCAGGGCTGCATCCACGCATTTGGTGAAAGTGCGGGGTGATAAAGCCAGGCCGAATGGAAGAACTCGATATTGGTATGCTTTGCCCCCGAAAGCAAACCTCAGGAACTTCCAATGACAAGGACGGATGGAAATATGGAAATATGCGTCCTTGAGGTCTATCGTGACAAACCAGTCCTCGGACCTGATCTGTGACACGATTTGTCTCAATGTTAACATTTTGAACTTGAGCTGAATGAATGACTCGTTCAGAACTCGAAGATCTAAAATGGGACGCAATCCCCCGTCCTTCTTTGGAACTATGAAGTACCGGCTGTAAAACCCGGTTTCCCTGTTGGAGGGAGGTACATATTCTATGGCCCCTTTCTCTAACAGAGTGTTTACTTCCTGTTCCATAACCAGAACCTGCTCGGGGCCCACCACTGTGGGCAGGACCCCCATAAACCGAGGTGGGCGTTTCTAGAATTGTATCTGATACCCTTTTCCCACGGTCTGCAGGACCCAACGAGAAACATTTGACAGTAGCTTCCACGCTGTCAAAGATTCTACTAGAGGTACCAGCCTCTCGAGACTGGTTTCTGGATTGTATTGCTGTTGAGTAGTCGGTTCGTCGCCCTGTAACGGCGCACCGGCAGGGAACGACCGAACAGACTGCTCTAACACCCTCCTCAGAGGGGGCGGGCATCCCGAGGCCACTACGTTTCCGGGTGGACCTTGAGATATGTGCTCGCCGGAGACCGCTGCGCCCTGTAACACCGGAGGCGGCAGGGTTGGCAGAACGGTCCCCTGAGGGCACCGAAAAGAGACGGGCACCGTCTTTTCTCCTGCTGTTGAGTAGTCGGTTCGTCGCCCTGTAACGGCGCACCGGCAGGGAACGACCGAACAGACTGCTCTAACACCCTCCTCAGAGGGGGCGGGCATCCCGAGGCCACTACGTTTCCGGGTGGACCTTGAGATATGTGCTCGCCGGAGACCGCTGCGCCCTGTAACACCGGAGGCGGCAGGGTTGGCAGAACGGTCCCCTGAGGGCACCGAAGAGAGACGGGCACCGTGAAAAGAGGTGTTAACCGCTCTGCTTCGGGGGGGACTACCCTCATTTGTCCTGAGCCCTCAGACGTCAAGACTTTTTCCCAGCAGCCTTCTTGGCGGTAATAACGGTCCGCAGATCCGTTTTACCCCTCGAAGACTGCTGGGTTTGAGAGCGCCCTCCGTGTCCCCGAGATTTTTGTGGGGGAGCACGGGAGGAAACGCTCTGTTTCTGAGTGGCACGGTGCTCAGCGCTCTTTTTGGAGGAGTGAGGCTGCTCCCGCTCAGCAGCCTCAATGAAAGAACGGCGGGGGAGAAGTTTCTGAAGTGCAGCTGCCTGTTTTGAAGCTTCTTGTGACTTCGCTACAGCACTATTAACTGCGTCTCCAAATAAACCTTCAGTGGAAACCGGTGCATCCAAAAGAACATGTTTTTCTTTGTCCTTTATATCACTTAGATTGAGCCACAGATGCCTCTCAGTGGCCACCAGGGCTGCCATAGAGCGGCCGATGGATTTAGCCGTCTCCTTGGTGGCCCTGAGAGATAAATCTGTGGCTCTACGCAGTTCGGACACAGTATCGGGACCAATACCCCCGCCCTCTTCACAATCACCCAATAATTCTGCCTGGTATGCTTGCATTAATGACATAGTGTGCAAACATGCTGCAACTTGGCCGGCAGCGGCATAAGCTTTATGAACCAGGGAAGAAGTGAATTTTACTGGTTTGGATGGTAATGCAGGAGCCTTCAGAGAAGAAGCCGTCGCTGGAGAGAGATAGCTCGCAAGCGTCTCTTCCACCTTCGGCATCTCCCCATAACCATGCTCTTTATAATTGTGTATAGAAGAGTAGTGGGACGTTTGTGCAGTATATACTCTGTATGACACTGGTTTCCCCCACGATCTCGACACCTCGGTGTGGAGATCGGGGAAAAACGGAAGGCTTCTGCACTGAGGCTGTGCACGAGATGGCAGGAAACGTTCGTCGAGCTTGCTTTTCGAACGAGCGCCCTGCCTATCTTCTGGCCACTCAATAGATAATCGCTCGACAGCTCTAGTGATAACATCAAGCAATTCTTCAAACGCATGAGACTGAGGTGGCGAATCCTCAGACTCAGCGTCAATACTAACAACGTCCAACTCCTCAGAGCTGGACAATTGCAGTATTGGTGCCTCCATCGGGGGGGAAGAAACCGCAACGCGTGCTTCCACACCCTGATGAGAGGCACTGGATCTATCAGAAGGAGGCTGAGATAAGGCAGAGCCCGTCTCAACATCCACTGATAGATCCATTTGCGAACCCCAGGTCTGTGATTGCCGCCGTGCCTCGGCAGCGGCGGGACCAGAGCCCTGGGGAACGCGATCAGGATTGAACCGAGCCAAGCGGGATCGGAGCGAACGCAATGGAAGCGCGTCACAATGCACACAGTCACCACCCTCGAGTGCTGACTGGGCATGCTCCTCACCCAAACAAACAACACAAAGAGTGTGAGTATCACCTCCCGTTAAATAACGCGGGCAGGGATGGACACACACTCTAAACTGCTGCTTGCTCGCCATACTGAATATATATATATAATATAGACAGACAACACCAAATAACAAGGACAGATTCAACACAGAGCGCAACTGAAGACTCAGAAAGCTTTCGTTTTCTGTTTCGGGCCGGCTTTTATAGCTTCCTGGTACGTGACGTCACCCGCCTCTGACGTTCCGCCACACCATTGGACTGATTTTACATGTGCTTCAAGACGTCATCACGCAAAGCGTTCCCCATAGCGTCATTTCGACGCAACGCGAGTTCCCTTGAAAGGGAACTCAATCTGTTCAACGGCACGAGTAGATGACGCAGCAAGTTCATAGAACTTTATAGATCACGAAGTATCCGCATGCACCGCATGGATCTTCAGCGAAGGGTTAACAGATGAGCTGAAAACACGCACACACACATAAAGACCAGGTTCAACGGTCTGAGGCCCTGTCCACACGGAGACGCGTTTAGCTGTATATGTACAAATTTTGCATCGTATTGGTGTTTCGTCCAGACGGATCCGGCGGAACGCCACCCTTGCGTTTTCGTGTGTACGGCCAATCCGTACTTTTTGTGAAACGATGATGTCATCACACCAAGTGTCAACTGTGACCCTGGATCACAAAACCAGTCTTATGTTGCACGGGTATATTTGTGGCAATAGCCAATAAAACATTGTATGGGTCAAAATTATAGATTTTTCTTTTATGCCAAAAATCATTAGGATATTAAGTAAAGATCATGTTCCATGAAGATATTTTGTAAATTTCCCTCCTTAAATATATAAAACATTTATTTTTGTGAATGGATGCAGCACTATCGCCAATAGAAATGGACAACTTTAATGACGATTTTCTCAGTATTTCGATTTTTCTGTACCCTCAGATTCCAGATTTTCAAATAGTTGTATCTCTGCCAAATATTGTCCTATCCTAACAAACCATACATCAATGGAAAGATTATGTATTCAGCTTTCATATGATGTATAAGTCTCAATTTAAAAAAAATTACCCATAAGACTGGTTTTGTGGTCCAGGGTCACAACTAGTAAGACACCGCTAAGTCACAGCAACAATTGCCGAATACATGCTTGTGTTTATGCTGCAGAAGCTACTGAGCCTGTTTTATTTCTTTATTTATTATTTACTTGAATGTATTTTTCTTTCTTTTTTTTTTTTTTTTACTTCTTTATTTGGGCCTATTTAGGCTATATTTTCTTTCTTATGCTATGATGTTTGTCTGTTGTCTGATTAAGACATTTCGTATTTTGTAGGGATGGGCGTTTCAAGCAAAAATAATGTTCGACGATCGCTGGGAATTATTTGATTATTATTCAAAAAACGCACCTTGCCCTTCATGATCACCGGTAAAACGGTGTTCGCTCAAATTCCACTCTGACATTAAATTTCTCTGTATGTATTTAGTTTCATATTTATGTGTAAATATGTGATTTTTTTAATTGCATCCATGTTGATTATATGAAAAGTGAACAGCATGAGTAATCATAAGATGCGCAATATATCGGAAAACATCATTTTGACCACATTAAGTTTTGTTTTGTATAAAACCTTTCTTTAAAGTGAATTTCGTTTTGTATAAATTGTATCTTAATTATAATCAATGTTTCATCAACCAATTGCCTGGATTTAATAAATAAGAAGCAAATATAGCAGACAATTTAATCAGGACATGGAGGCACCGGCGCGAAATAACTTGCATTGCTCGTGAACTGAGCTTGTCTCATAAATGAGCCGAAACTCAGAAATATATCTATAGAAAGCTTGAAATATCTATTTTTAAACAAAACAATTTAAAATGAAAAGAAACAGACAACTCTCTTATGTAATCCGTATGAAGTGTGCATTTCTCTCAATAGGCACGTTCACAATAGGCTACTGCGAAGGTGGCAAGTCAGCATCGTCAACATCTTTAGCCGAGACTGACACAGAAAACACTAGTTTATTAATAAACAATTAAAATATATTTGACACATTCATAATGATTATGAGCTTTATGAGATTATGCTTTATGTGTCTATGTGTCTTTTAACTATCGAATATCGTGACTCATATTTTGTACCAGGCCATTTATGGTTGTTCATATTGTTCAATAAAGTTCTTGGTAAAAAAGAAAAAAAGAAGCTAGGCTACTGTGCCTAATATTACTGTTGTAGGCCTACAGCACGCAAGGTTTATACGCCTGCTCTGTCTTCTTCTCCGGTTTTAGTGTATGTCTGTGGCAGAATTACAGCGCCACATACTGGTCTGGCATGTATACTACATCGTTTTGAGACGGTTTCAGTGGTTTCGTGTGTACGCAGATATTTCTTGAGACGACGCCGTGTTTACGGAATTTTTTTTGAACGGGGAAAAAAAACATGGGATAGGGAAAGCTCTGGCTTCGTGTGGATGTGGCCTCAGAGTCATAAAGAACTTGAACACTCAAGAGTGGCTCAAGAAGTAGATTTGCAAAGCTTGCTAAAAGATTTTCATTGTGAATGAAAGCAATGTTGCTGTAGTGTGTATAGTAAATGTTTTGACTTATTTTCTCAGGTAATTTAATTGAAGCTTGCTATTTAAAGACATATTTAAAGGTTCATGGAACTTTCAATTTTTTTTATTTAAAGTGTTTTTGAAAATTAGAAGAGAAGGTTATTCGCCATTTGATATCAAAGTCTTCTAAGTGTTTTGAAGGGTAACATTGAAGCTAATATAAGCTGTTTTGCACATTTTAATTTCCTGTAAAATATTGTTACTGAAAAGCATCACATTTGCTTTAAGTTTTTGAGGTTAAGAGTATTTACATTCAATTGACATTTACGTTTGAGCAAGTTTTGAAGGTTGATTTAGATGTTTTGTTACCTATGCATATGTGACCTTATGGAATTTTGACCAGATCTGGGTTTAAAGGTTCTTGACTACGCCACCTGGTGCCTCTCACACCAGGATATACTTTGCACCTTAACTGCTAAACATATAATCTAAGGCAAGCAGGTTCGTAGAAATACACTAAAGATGAACTAGACAGAGACGTGCTTTCAGTAGAAAAGCAATAACAAAACTTTATTGTACAATGGTATAATTAAAAGAGCCACACCGTCATACTAGAGGCACAGTACTAAAGCGAGAGACCAGACCTGGTATTGGCTGTTACAAGGGACAATACGATTAACAATTTAACTGGAAAATACTGATTCACTGTCAAGGCAGGTTACCTGTCCGGGATACGCGTGACGTTCAGCGCCCGTGCTCTGGAATCTGGTGCCCACGATCAGATGCATTCACACACACACACATGCGCACACACACGCACACACGCACACACACACACACACACACACACACACACACACACACACACACACACACACACACACAACCGCTACAAGCAAATGATTCAATCAATATTGTGAAGTGCAGTTTACCACTACAATACGTGGTGCAGTGCGCGAGGACGGAACCAGGAACCTCTCTTGTGAGCAGCTACTCTAGTACTCTAGAAAAAGGAAGAAAAGGACAAGAAAGTTATCACTAGCAGAGTGGATAGAGAATGTAAAACTATACACTACTAGAACAGCCAATACCACATCAGTCAAACAGAGCATTAGACGGAGGCTACGGCAAAATAACCACAATAAAGAAAAGATATATATAAAACTTAATTTCTGGTTCTGTCACTTCCATCTTGAAAGGTGCCTCAGAGCATTCAAGTAGATCTTCTGTAAAGCGACAAGAAGCTGCTGCTATGCGCCAGAAACACAGAGACCACAATGTTGCATAGTAAAAGAAAATCTGGTTTTCAAAAAAGGATAGAGAGAAAAGAGAGAGAGGGAAGACAAAAGAAAGGGTGTCAATCTGTAACCCAGTTTTTCCCTAAGAAAGGTGGGTAGCCTTTAGTCTGTGAGTGGTATTAACCTGTTGTCCATAGTGAAATAAGCTAGCTAGCCGCAGGCTAGTGTTAGCCTACATTATATCAACATTTAATCAGTGCAGGGAAACGTTTAGCAAGATATTCATCTTAAATCATTGTCCATGCCCATTTTAGCAGACTTAATAACAGATGAGTCAGCAGCACCCCAGTCCCCCCATAACTGCACAGTGAAGAAGGTGAGCAACTTTGTGTTAATGACATAGCATCATTCCAGGGAGTCTGTGTGGGGTTCTCTGACTGTCTCTCTTGCTCTTTTTACCATAACAAAAAAGAAAAAGAAATATTTATTAATGGCAGAAATCAAACACAAATTATTTTCTCACATAATGACCATTATAAAAAAATAAAAATAAAAATAAAACCCTCCTGTCTGTACTGGATGCAGTTAGAGTAGCTTACCTCAACCTGCATGTTACAAGTTACAAGTTACAGACAATATTAAAATAATCCAGTTTGATGCGTTCATTTAGACTGAATTTTGGCCGTTAACTGACATAGATACAGACTTTATTATTCCCATCATTCCAAACTTCAAAACCTATTGATTTAGTGATCACTTGATCTGTTTTGTAGCACTATAATAACCTTGATGTGGAAATTCCGTTTTACACGTCAACTTTATTTTGTTGTTGGCATATACTGTATGTGCAGTTAAGTTAAAAAAAAATCTGCTGTTTTCATTGTTTTGAGATGATGTTAATTTATTTTAATTAAAAAGTTAATATATATTTGGGTTTTTTCTTTTTTTGAAATCTGTCATTAATTTTACAATAAAAATACATATGAGACTGTAAAGGATTGCCTTAAGGACATTTTAATGGTGGCTTTTAATCTTGCATCAAATAGTGAACTGCATACTATGCAGACTTGCATTTACAAATCACCAGCAGTAAATATTGTGCTAGTACTAGTATTGAACTACAAGAAGCAAGACAGTTGCAAGCCTTTGATTAGAGTTATGTAAAGCTTTTGATGGGACAGTTAAGTCCTAGAGATGGGGTGACAACAGCTGCGCAGAGGGGGCCCAATTTGATTTTTTTGTCATGGGGCCCAAAATTCCTGGCGGCGCCCCTGACTGCAACAGTAGGGAGTGTTTGCGACATGTGCCATAAGATGCATCCAACCTGTCTGCACGACGAGCGAACCAAAGAAAACCAAAAACTACCACAAGAAAAGCCAAGAACAAGTCAAGAAAGATCTCAATCAAAACAAAATAAAGAAACAACAACAGCTGTTACTTCAAATAGAGTAATACTTGATGAAGCTAACGCACAAACAGCAGCGATAATTCCTGTCTGGATTTCATCCATAACTCAACCAACACAAGAAGTTCTTGTATATGCTCTGTTGGATTCTCAAATTGACACAACATTCATTTTAAGTGAAGTAGCTGAAGAATTGGAAGCAAGCAAAGAACTTAAGCTGAAGCTTTCTACTATGACATCAAGACACAGTGGTAAGCTCTCAAAGAGTAAAGAACCTACAAGTCCGAGGCTTTTATTCTAGTAAAAGGATCTCTTTACCACCAGTCTACACTCGAGAGTTTATTCCAGCCAACAGAACTCACATACCAACAAATGAAACTGCTAAAGCTTGGTCCCATCTAGAGCACCTCCAAGAAGAGATAGCACGTCTGCAGGATTGTGAAGTAGGTCTGCTCATTGGGTACAACTGCTCACAAGCCCTACTTCCAAGAGAAGTAGTTTCTGGCCAAGAACATCAGCCTTATGCACAGCGTACGGACCTTGGATGGAGCATTGTTGGTAACTGGAATCCCTATGTAGACTATGGGGACGCTATCGGAATCAGTCATCGCATAGTAGTAAGGCAAGTGATACCAGATATGGAATCTTCTGTCAATCTCAAAACTGAATTACACTATGTGAGTCGAATTAAAGTTAAATAAATTACTCCTTCAGAGATAATAAAGGTTCTTGAATCAGACTTCTCAGAAAAAGCTGTAGAAGATGATCCTGTGTCCCAAGAGGATCTCAAGTTCTTGTCAATTTTGAGAGAAAACATCTCACAAAAGAACAATGGTCACTTCGAAATGCCATTACCATTCAAAAGGAAAAAAACAAAACTTCCTAATAACAAGACTTGTGCAGTACATCGTCTGAAATGTCTTGAAAAGAGATTATAGAAAGATCAGAGTTACTATGAAGACTACGTGAAATTCATGGATGACGTAATTTCACGTGGCGATGCAGAGAAGGTCCCTGAGGAAGAAATTGACAACAGTCCAGTTTGGTATATTCCACATCATGGAGTTTATCATCCACAGAAACCAGGGAAAATACGTGTAGTATTTGACTGTTCTGGCAAGTTTCGGGACACATCCCTCAGTGACCATCTGCTCACTGGTCCTGACCTGACCAATATATTGGTAGGTGTCCTATGCCGCTTTCGAAAAGGTTCTATCGCAGTAATGGATGACATTGAAAGAATGTTCCACCAGTTCCACGTTAAAAAGGAGGAACAAGATTACCTGCGATTTCTGTGGTGGGAGAATGGCAACCTGGAAATGACACCATCAATCTACAGAATGAAGATCCACTTGTTTGGAGCTGCCTCATCTCCTGGTTGTTCCAATTTTGGCCTGAAACATCTAGTAACACAAGGGCATGGTTAATACAGTGAAGACACCATACGCTTTATTCAAAGAAATTTCTATGTAGATGATGGTCTGACAAGTGTTCAAACTGAGATAGAAGCTATCCAGCTTATCAAAGAATCAAGAGAACTTTGTTCCACTGGCAGGTTAAGACTCCACAAGTTTGTTTCTAACAGTGAGAGTGTGATGGCAACCATCCCAGAAGAAGAACGTGGCACAGTCAAAGATCTGGATATGGCTTTGAGTTTACCTCAAATGGAGAAAAGTCTTCCCTTAAACCAGTAGCAAGAGAACCACTTGTGTCTGCGTATGCTTTGGAGGGAGATACACACTGATTGTTTTTTGTTAGACTTACATGTCCTTTACACAGGTACACTGGAGTTGAGTGTATATTAAGCATAAATATTTTTTCTAATATAATAATTTACACACATGCACACACTCTTGAGTCAAACAGAAAGTGGATTTGAGTTATGGTCAGTCACAGAGAGAGAGATTTTTAGGGATTTTTCTTTTGGATTGTTTCAATAAATCTATTTTTGAATCATCTTGCATGACGTTTTTGCTTCTTTTGTTTAATTGTTCAAATTTATATTGTATTATATTTATATTTACTTATATTTATATTCAATGTGATTTTTTTATTATTATGAATAATTATTGCATACATGTTAATGTACCATGAAATTCTCTCAAAATACAAAAAAAAAATATATATATTATTGAACAAAAATGTATTAAATTGAATTTACATTTCACTTTTGACCGTGAACAACAGAAGTGTGACCCCCAAATGATCAATAGCAGAGTATTATGTAAATCATACAGTGTCATTAATGCAGATTGATTCCCAAATTAATGACTCTTATGATCCGATTATTTTTAGTCAATCAAAATCATTGAGCACAACCATTAAATACGATTCAAGTTGTTACATCCGTTGTCTTGGTGTATGAATATTAAACTTTTCAAAAGGTACAAATATATCAGTGCCAAACTCAACACCTTTATTGTTGAAGGTCTGATAGATTAGAAATAGATCGAGATGAGCTCATAGTTGTGGTTTGGTTTGTTTTCTTTCAGATCAGTGGCATTAACCAGTGTGGGAGGAACAGCAGCTGTAAACTTATAAAGTTATGAATACATATAATAACATTATTACAATAAAGATCCATCGAAGTTATGATTCCGTTTCCATTAAACACAAGAATATTCTTCTCGTAATGGCAAATTTATGCTGTTCACAACATTTCAGTAGGAAACTTGCGTGACATTTTTGAACAGGTGTTACAAGATTATCAACTTCTTAAATACTTCTCGTAATGGCAAATTTCTGTAACACATGAGGTACATTTGTGTGTCTTCTTTAATCTGTCATCATGTATCTAAAGATCTGACAGGAAGTCTTGAGGCTTTAACTCAGTCTGTCTTTAACCGTCAGTCATTATTCAGTCAGTATGGAGCTCAGTCAACTTCCGCTTCTGCTCTGTGAGTATTATTTCCTCTGATAATAATTGTGCTTATATTATGAATAGGATTGTGTTCCTGGTGGGTTTTTTTTTTTTTTGTTGTTGTGTTTTTTTTTTATGCTCTCAAAGCTTCAAATCCAGCTTTAGTTCATGATATATGAGTGAAAGACGAGTTTGAGAGAAGTGTGCAGTTAGTGGTGTTTGTGAAAGAGAAATGCACTCTGTTGTGTTTGGGTCAGTCTGTTTCTTCACTCACTCGGTTTAATGCTTTGTAATGGTGTTTGCTGAATCATTTCTGTTGGTTAGTTTTGTACAGTTTGCTGTCGAGATGCATTAGGTAGATATTCACTAGTTAGTCTTTAGATGTTCACTAGTATGCCGTTAGTAAGAGTTTATATGAGTTAATTGTTATAATTGTCACTGTTTTCAGACTTTAGAAAGGTTTTTACAGAAACACTCATCAGTGCCACTAGATCTAAAATTAGAAGAAAGACTTATGTGTAAAGTATAATAGAAAGTCAATCAGCTCCATATTCACAGTGTAATAATTGTCAGATTTTCCTGTATTTGGCTGAACTGTAACTTTGGTGGCTTGCCAGTGTAGTCGATTTCTCTTATACATAAAATAAGTTCTTGTGGAGAGAAGAATTTTCTGAAGGTATCAGAGCAGCACCTTCTTCAGCAATGATGTTAGTCTGTCTTCAGAGAGTCTGAACCCAAATATCTGTGTGTGGGACAGACCTTTATACCTAAAGCTAATTTACACACAAAAGACATCCAGAGACCCCTAAGAGAAACACAGCCAGTTACTTCACGGGAAGAACTTTACAAGTACGATCCCACAGAAAAAAAAGAAAAAAAAAAGAAGAAAAGAAACAGGTTAATCAACGGATGAGTTTGATGATCTTTATTGAAACATTTAAAATACACAATATTTCATGAGTTTTATTTTTTATATATATTTTTTTTACTTTGTGTTTTTAGTGCTGATTTCAAACTTCCAGTCTGGACACACTCAAGGTGAGTGAATTTGATTCATAAATTTCATCACAAATGTGTGATTCTGTTACAAACCAGGGACCGGTGTAGTTTAAACCTGGTTAAAATATACTGGTTTATATTTGATTACCTCGTCTTCAGTCCATCTTCCCTCATCTTCATCTTGTGACACCAGCAATGAAATGAGTGTCATGATTATATATACAGCTCTTTAAACAAGTTATATAAATGATTCATGTGTTGTGAGTAACACCAAACAGACGGTTCAAAAACACCAAAAAAACATTCACTCATATGAATATGTTTTTATGCAGGATTTAGAAATATAAAATATCTTTTGACATTTGTCTACATATTTAACAGAAATGATTAGAGTTGCTGGACCTGCAACAACAAAATAATTTGAACAACAATGACAATTTGTAACCCTTTAGTAACTGATGTGTGTGTCTCTGACTGCTGGTGTGGATGTAGAAGGTGTGAAACCCTGCGTTGAGCTCAGCGCTACTAACCTAAAGGATGTGGGTTTGAACTCCACATAGGGGGGTCTTTACACCTTTGTTTCATTTGTTTGTATGGACTGCTTGCCTGTGTATGACCCTTGCCTGGATTTGGATCACGTCTTTGGATTACTCTGTTTAATAAACTGCATTTGGATCCTTTACCTTCGCGTCTCAGAGCAGCTTGTGACAGTAGTCATGATGTGTTTCATCTCTGCAACTCTTTTTCATGTAAACTGCTGCAGTTCGTGACTTTGTTGAATGTTGTGTCTCTTTGACTGCGGCTGTAGATGTTGCTGTTGTGAGACAGTGGATTGAACTATAAGAGGACGAGATCTTCTGCTGAAAAACTTTCACTACTCAAGCTTTTTGCCAGTTTTATACTGACAGATGTTTCCAAACCAACTCTGACTTTGCAGTATTTTGCTTTCATAATGCACAAATGATTTCTTAAGACACAGAATAAGTGACTATAACAGCTAGAGAACAACACTTCAATCTAACCTGATTATGTGTTTTACAATACAAATGTTCAAGCACAATTTATTGTTTTTATATATATTATTTTATCACATTATTTCATTGTTTATTGTTGTCATTATATAGAAAGACCAAAACCCAAAGTGACCATTAAACCTGATCATCATGTATTCAGAGGAGAGACAGTCACTCTCAGATGTGACATATATGATGAAGGAGTCACTAGCTGGCGGTACAACTGGTATAAAGACGGTTCAACCAGTGTTTTCAGTGAACGACAGGAACACACATTCAGTTCTGTTACTGAGTCTTACGCAGGTAAATACTCCTGTAATGGGACAGAGACTGAAGGATCACGCAGATCACAACACAGTGATGAAGTTACACTGACAGTATCAGGTGAGTTTGATCATCTCTTCATAAACACACACAAGTTTAACATGTTATTAATGAGTGATTTCTCTATTTCAGTTCCCAGAGCAGTTTTAAGTGTTTCTCCTCAGAAGTGGTTGACTGAAGGAGATCCAGTGACTCTGATCTGTGAGGTTAACGGCTCCTCTACAGGCTGGACATTCAGCTGGTTCACTGAAACTGTCTCAGGTCAGTTATAATGTGCTTCATCTGAATGGTTTTATTGAAGTTAAATATATAATTTAATATGTCTGAAACCAGACACAGACTGGGTTTTAAGGGCAACACTTCCATGGGGACCAAGCAGTACAGTCACTCCTCTGTAACAACATAAGAGCCATTGATCAAACCCTGATTAAAACAACCTAAACACAATGAGTAATTTGAGTTACACCAATGAATAATTTATATGAAATCTACACATTCTCACTTTATACAGGGAGCAGGAATGATTATGAGCTCCTCTCAGACAGCAGCAGAGGAGCTGGAGGAAAATACACTGTCAGTTCTGCTGATCTAAATCACACAGGAGTTTATGTGTGCAGAGCAGAGAGAGATAAAACAGCCGTTTACACAACATACAGCAACACACAACCACTGTGGGTCACTGGTGAGTTCACATATATAGTAAATGATTGGTTCATCTTTAATAAAGACAATTTCCAAATTATAGCTGTAATTGTCTTGTCAGGCGTTTCTCCTCCAGTGTCTCTGATCATCAGTCCCAGCAGAACTCAACACTTCACATCTGTCTCTCTCTCTCTGAGCTGTGAGGACCAGAGTAACTCTGATGGATGGACAGTGAGAAGATACACAGACATCGGGCGGCTGGAAGATTGTTCATCATTTCTCCGGGGATCACAAACAGGATCTACATGTACAATCAGATCCACCATCACATCAGACACTGGAGTTTACTGGTGTCAGTCTGAATCTGGAGAGAACTATCATCCTGTTAATATCACTGTACACTGTGAGTCTGTGTTTCTGTTTTTATTCATTTCACTGACAGTTTACAATCAATACACAGGTTTATTAAACAAGAGCAGGATATACTGTAGTGTGACGTTGAACAACCAGTCAGACCATCATAGCAATAAAGTTCTTTTTTATTTTGTCTTGTTTCTATTATGTTACCATTTTGTTCATATATTGCATGTCTCCTGTGTTTCTGTAGTTGGTGTGATTCTGGAGAGTCCTGTTCATCCTGTGACTGAAGGAGATAATCTGACTCTACGCTGTTTATGTCAATATACAACCGTATCAAACCTCAGAGCTGATTTCTATAAAGATGGATCACTCATCCAGAATCAAACTACAGAGATGATCATCCCTACTGTCTCAAAGTCACATGAGGGTTTCTACTACTGCAAACACCCAGATAGAGGAGAGTCTCCCAAGAGCTGGATCTCAGTCAGAGGTGAGAGTTACTGAAACTGTGAGCTGATTTATTTCTTCATATGCCCTCGTTCAGATATAGTGCATGATAAAGTGTTTGTGTGTCTCTTTTTCAGGGTCTCATTCAGACTCTCAGATCTCTGTCCTCCACATACTCAGTTCTGCACTGGCAGCTTGTCCATATCTGATAGTGACGGTCGTGCTGATTTACAAATGCTGCAGAATGAGAGGAAAAACGCCTGAGTGATTTATTAGAAGACATTGTAATGAATGTAAAAAATATATTTTGTTGACCAACATCTTAGTCACTAAATATGGACATACATTTATATGTATTTGTATTTATATGTGTTTTTATACACTTTCCCTTTCCACACTCGCCTTTTGCTTGCACACCGGGGATTTATTAGGAACTTACATATATGCATAGCTACTTTGAAGAAATATGAATTGTGAAAATTGCTATACACATCAATTGAATTGAATTTGTCTCACTCTTCCTCTGTATTTTTCTCTTTATAAATATACACATTTCTTAATGACAAAGATGTTGTCTGTCTTTTTCTAGTCAAATTCTATTGTTTAAACATTATTGTAGTTCATAAAAGCAATAAACAGAGAGAAGTTTTAAGTTTCCTGTCTTGTATTGCCGCAAAGCTCAGAAGGTTTTTCAAATTGTAGCAAACAGAGAAAACGATAGACTCACTTGATAGTTTTAAGGCTTCTTTCTTTAGGCAAGGCAAGGCAAGTTTATTTATATAGCACATTTCATACACAATGGCAATTCAAAGTGCTTTACATAGAAGAAATAAGAATAATTAAAAGTGTTTAGAAAAATAAAATACAGTACAGTACAAACAGTCGGACGAACAGCGGCACAGTGCTCATTCAGTAAATGCATAGCTAAACAGAAGTGTTTTGAGTCTGGATTTGAATGTGAATACTGTAGGAGCACATCTGATCTCTTCTGGAAGCTGGTTCCAGTTGCGGCTGGCATAATAGCTAAAAGCTGACTCGCCATGCTTAGAGTGAACCCTTGGTATTTCTAGCTGATATGATCCTAATGATCTGAGTGATCTGTTGGGTTTATATTCAGTGAGCATATCTGCAATGTATTGAGGTCCTAGGCCATTGAGTGATTTATATACCAGTAATAATACTTTAAAATCAATCCTAAATCTAACTGGGAGCCAGTGTAAAGACCTGAGGACTGGTGTGATATGTTCATATTTTCAGGTTCTGCTCAGAATCCTGGCAGCAGCGTTCTGTATGAGCTGCAACTGTCTTATGGTCTTTTTGGGAAGGCCAGTGAGGAGTCCTTTACAATAATCCACCCTGCTGGTGATGAAAGCATGCACAAGTTTCTCTAAGTCTTGTCTGGAAACAAAGCATCTAATTCTTGCAATATTTTTCAGATGAAAGTATGCTGATTTAGTTATTGCTTTGACATGACTACTGAAACTAAAGTCTGACTCCAGAATCACACTGAGATTCCTGACTTGATGTTTAGTTGTTTGACCCCTAGAGTGAAGGTATGCGTTCACCTTGAGAACTTCATATTTGTTTCCAAACGCAATGACTTCAGTTCAGTTTTGTCTTTGTTTAACTGAAGAAAGTTTTGGCACATCCAACTGTTGACTTCATCAATTCATCGGCACACGGAGTCAATGGGGCTGTAATCGTTAGGCGATAGGGCTAAGTACAGCTGTGTATCGTCTGCATAGCTGTGGTAAGCAATTTTGTTCTTTCTCATTATTTGGCTCATTGGGAGCATATACAGGTTGAACAGGAGTAGCGCAAGAATCGAGCCTTGAGGGACTCCGCATGTCATGGTGTCCACTCTTATGGTCTCCTATACTCACATAATAACTTCTCCCATCTAAGTGTAGCATATACACGGGGTATATGTGTTAAATAGCAGATGAATATAGCTATAGAAGGTTAAATAATAATTGGGCTACAGAAGATAGAGTTCGTCTCAAGGAGGTGTTGAAAGAGTAAATAATAAGAAGACAAACAACAATAACAATACCCAAAATATTTCCAATCTGCAGAGAAGTTCAGTAGTTCACAGGAAAAAACAAAACAAAATACAACTCAGGAAAACTGGAGAGTACTCAAATTAAAGACAGTCCACAACACATTATAGGACTATATTCTTTGTTCATAAGAGATGAACACCACATCCAAATAACGCGAATGGTCCGTGAGACGCAAATAGTCCATGAGCCAGAGCTTAGTGAATGGCTGTGTGTGTGTGCAAATGAGAGTGAAGGGGGTGAGCAGAGCTGCAGAGCCTCCTACCAAACCCACAGGGGGCGATGATGTTGTTGGGGCAGGTTCTGTTCTAATAGCTCGTCATCAACTGGCCCGCAACTGGCCGCACCTGGCCTGTATTAAATAAACAGGACCCATGGTTTAGTCACTACTCATAATATAATTTACCTACTAGCTAGTTTTATATTCTATATTTTATATTGTGTACACAATAGTATTCAAAATACTGCATAAGTAATTGTCATAATTATATTAAATGACAATAACAAAATCGTACAAAAATACTCAAATGCATGGAAATTACCACCCATAAATATTGGGATTATTTACAACATAACATTCCATTCAATACAATTGATAATCTTGTCATTCAGTATGTAAATGAACCATTTAAATACCTAAAGCCATAGCATTGAAAACAAAATGCTAGGTTTACATTATAATTCATTGAACCCAATAGCAGGAACCTGTTAGCATTAAGCTAGCAGAAACCGTCATTATATTACATAAGGATGCCAATGCCTAGCGGACACAACAACAAACAGACTCACCAATTCCCGCAAATATTCGACACACCACGGCACCAGTCGGCTTCTAAAGACAACGGTGGTGGACACTACAAATACAGAATCGCATGCTAGAGTCAACCAAGCATTTAAGATGGAAAATAAGCGAAAATAGCATTGTTTGTGTAGAGACATACCGAGTGCAGCTGCTCCGGTGGCTTCCCCCTCACACTACTTATTGGGGAAACTCAAGTGATTGATTGAAAGCGTTCACTGAGACTACCATGTGACTCCTGCACAAAGATGTGAATGAAGGTGACTGTTCAGGTGACTGGGAAAAATAAAACCATGGAATTTTACCCTGGGTTACATATGACCTGAACCATTTTAGGACTATCCCAGAAAGCCCCACTCAGTTCTCCAGCCTGTCAAGAAGTATGTTGTGATCGACAGTTTCAAATGCAGCACTGAGGTCGAGTAGTACCAGCACTGATCATTTGCCTGAATCAGTATTTAAGCGAATATCGTTTATTATCTTTATGAGCACTGTCTCTGTGCTGTGGTGCGGTCGGAAACCAGATTGAAAATTGTCAGTCTCTCTACAGTAGCAAAACGAGTGCGTGTGTTGTTTAAATTGCAGTTTATAATATTTGAGAAAAAAGTCTGTCTAGCTTTGCCTAGTTCCATATTGAAAGCATGCAGGCTGTCTTTGTAGATGTTATAATGGACTACAAGTTTTGTCTTCCGCCACATGCGCTCTGCTTTTCTGCATTGTCTTTTCATATTTTGCACTGCTGTTGAGTTTCTCCAAGGTGCTTTTTGTCTGCCACTCTTCTTCCTGACTTTCACAGGAGCAATATCATCAATTACACTTTTAACTTTTGAGTTAAAAGAATCAAGGAGAAAATCAACAGAGTCAGCAGATATGCTTGGTGTTAAGGATATGGCCTTCATAAATAGTACAATAGTGTTCTCATTTAAGCATCTCTTCTTGACAGACACAGATCTAGCTTCAATGGCAGGAGAGATCAATATATCAAAGAAAATACAGAAATGATCAGACAGTGCTACATCCTTAATAACAATCGATGAAATGTTTAGACCCTTACTGATAAGTAAATCTAGAGTGTGTCCACGATTGTATGTGGATCCATGTACATGCTGAGTCAGATCAAAAGTTTTAAAAATAGTTTTGATTTCTTTTGCCATATTTGTTTCTGCATTATCTATATGAATGTTAAAATCTCCAGCAATGGCAAAACAGTCAAACTCTGAGGAAATTGTTGATAACAGTTCTATAAAGTCCTCAGCAAAGGCTGGAGAGTATTTTGGAGGCCTGTAAATAATAAGTAAAATCCTACTAAATATTAATCCAACTTTTTCTTGTTTATACTGTAATGACTGAGGGTCCGACCTATAGTGTTGGGGATGAAATGACAGAGCTCGTTCGTCTAGCCCGGTTTCAGAATAAACCTTTATCTGCTTGCTGTAAAATTAAGGGCCTATCCTTGGGAAAATAGCCTGAGCTTATTTCATTTTAATCTTTTTTCCAACTAGTTTTAATTTGAATCTTTTTGCCTACTAAGTTTAAGGGTATGATCAGTTATATGAAATTCAGAAATGAGAACTATAAGGGTGATGTAAGACTTAAACTTGGTACGTTTCATTATAATTTATACTGTGTGAGTGTTTTGATGAAACAATTATCAATGAATGATAAAAAGGGAGGAGTGTAATGGGAGATTTTTGATTTTCATTACTTACTTTGATTTTCATTAACATAGACAGGATTGACTTCTATGTGTGCTGCTGACCATGTGATATAATGATTGATGTGAAACGCCTGCGAAGCAGGAGAAGAGGGGGAGAGCTTTGAAGGCTGAAGGACTTGCAGGCTGCAAGTTAAGCTAAACTAAAGTTCAGTGTATAATAGGATCACTGGTGGTGTCTTATCCATCTATGGAGTTTAAAGAACCTTGGAAGATAACAATAACAGAGTATAAAGACTGGCCTGCCTCTCTCTCCTGGTCGCACTTGTTCCACAGACTGTACTTGTGACTTCTGTGTGGCAACTGGGCCTTCTTGCAAGAATAAATGACTTTTTAATGATCATTTGATTCCAGACTGTCTCTTACGCCAAAGATGATTGTTTAGTGAATTAAACTGCCACAACACATTCAAGAAGCGTGACCCAATTCTCGTTCGCACAATATCGCGTTATTTATCAGCAGTTTACGCAGGCCGCACGCCACATCTCGGTGAGTATACCAGACGGTGTTTCGATAAAAAGTTCATTATATGTGCTTTATTAATCCATATCGGCTTCTAAATGTTCTCTGAATTGTATTGGAGCTGGCTCGTGCGAAATCGTACGATTTGTTCATTGCATTAACACATCCCAGTGTATCAGCGAATTCGTGCTAAATCATACGAATTGTTTAAATCATACTATATCATACGATTTTGTTCATCGCATTCAAGAAGCGTGACCCAATTCTCGTTCGCACAAACATCGCGTTATTTATCAGCAGCTTAACGTTACGCAATACGCACGCGGCACGCCACATATCTCGGTGAGTATACCAGGCGTTCTCTTTTTGTTCGATATAAAGTTCATTATATGTGCTTTATTAATCCAGATCGGCTTCTGAATGTTCTCTGAATTGTAGGTCATCAATATTACATTCTTTTTGTTCAAAATAAGTTCAACCCACCAAACACATTATCAATTAGCGGGTGACTGCTAGCATCAGCATTAACTTAACGTTACAGATCTTCGATCATTTTATTATATTCATATTTTTTGGAATTAATGGAAGTAGTAACTACCACTGTACTTCCACTGTGGTATTTGTGTTTGGTACACAAATCCTACCATGTTTTTACCGCAGTTAGCCTACTTCTACTGTGGTATTTTGTAGTAACTTACTTACAGTAACAGCAAACGTTACTTTGCTTTTACCACAGCCTTGTTAAGTTACATAGTAAAAACAGTTACAACAACACTTACCATGCTTTTAATACATTTGATGTACAATTCAGAAATCTTGAGACTTTCAGATCCTTCTTTTTTTGGTCAGTTTTATTTTATTTCCATATTATTTATTTATTTTAATATAGTCTTATGATTGTGGGGGGATCTCGGGATTTGTTGTAAATAGTTATTCACACAAAATGTTTAATAAATAAAGATTCAGAAAATAATATTCTAAAGTTGTAACTCATTTTTTTTTTTTTGTCTTGCAGTTTCTTCACATCTCTTACTCCATATACACACGCTCTACATTTAAACCAACGGCTCTTTTAAGAGCCATCACTTGCTCTCTCTCTCACTCTCACACACTCTCTCTCTCTCTCACTCTCACACACTCTCTCTCTCTCTCTCTCTCTCTCACACACACTCTCTATCTCGCTCTCACACACACTCTCTCTCTCGCTCTCACACACACACACACTCTCTCTCTCGCTCTGACACACACACACACACACACACACACACACACACACACACACACACACACACACACACACACACACACACACACACACACACACACACACACACACTCTCTCTCTCTCTCTCGCTCTCACACACACTCACCCCCTCTCTCTCTCTCTTGCACACACACACACCCTCTCTCTCTCTTACACACACATATACTAACCCTCTCTCACTCTCTCTCTTTTGTACACATTCTCTCTCTTTTGTACACATTCTCTCTCTTTCTCTCACACACATGGCACCTGGATCCACAACACGCCAGTGTAGTGCTTGCTACAAAGAAATCGGCAGTGCCTCCAAAACCTGCAAATACTGTGGAATAAACATTATTCAAAAGAAAAACTTGAAAGCCCAAAAAGAAAAATTTGATGATCAGTGGGCAGCCAAATTGAAAAAACATGGCAATTCTCACAAAATGATGAACTGTGTTGACTTGCTTGTAAGTTTCATTTCAACATATGAAATACATTTTTTTTATTTTTTTTAT
The DNA here is from genome assembly GCF_965113295.1 of Leuciscus leuciscus. Taxonomy (NCBI): domain Eukaryota; kingdom Metazoa; phylum Chordata; class Actinopteri; order Cypriniformes; family Leuciscidae; genus Leuciscus; species Leuciscus leuciscus. The sequence goes on along the minus strand of NC_138725.1, from coordinate 41,510,226 downwards.
TATAATTATGACTACAATTCAGCAAACAAAAAACACATTTTTATTTGAGTAGATAGTGGATAAGAGCATAGTTTTTCATTTGACTGCGTACTCTTGCTTAAAACATTTTGTTCTCTCTTCTCAGCTTCATAAGTTGGAATTACTGGGCTTCTCACCAATGCTCTTTATTACAACACAGAGATGCCAGCATCGCTCCAAAAAGTGTTTGTTAAAAACATCAACGTTCAGAGCCATCCCTCAGTACCAGTCATGCAGAGACTTTATGAGGCTGTTGTAAGAAGTATTTATTTGTATGTGCATTTACCAATTAAAAAGCTCTTCTTATTATAATGGTCTTTTTTCACAGACAGTGATGATGCATTTACACAGTTCCCTTTCGAAAGGGAACTCTACACTACGTCAGAATGACGCTATGGGGAACGCCTCAGGCGTGACAGGTGTCTGAAATCAAATATCAACTCACGGCAATCATGTTGACCGGCGACAGCCCGTGAATCATCAGCTTGATTGATTAACGCGCGACCAGGATGTATAAAAGGGAGCCTTGAAAACATGACAACATCTTTTCGTCTTCAGGGACTGTTTGTCTGTTTAAGAGAATATCGCTTTGAAGAGGCATTAAGAGCACGCACGGCTCTCGAGAGTGCCTCTTGTGCAAACTGTGAGCGTGTTTCATTTGAAGAAACGCTCCGCTCTCGTCTGACCCTTTTTTTCGAGGGAGGAGGGTCAGCATTTGAGCCCTATGTGCACGCGATCTGTGAAATAATACTGTTGGGTGCGAGGCATTCACAGCCAGCTCCTGAGGGTGCTGGCAGTGTTCATTGAAAATATCTCTGCGCGCGTGCATCCGTGCACTTTCGGATGTTTCAACCTAGCACCTGTTGACTTTCTTCTCGAGGGATGAAAGCCATATATATTTTACGGCTCGAATCTCGCGTTTGCCTAGGCAGTGTGTAGATTATGAGACCATAAATAATAATAATTAAGACAGTATTGTCTGGTGATTATGGCTGCATTTAATTCTATGGAATTAAAATGATGGAATTTTATCTGACTTTAAGAAGTTAGATATTTTAATTCAGCCTACCATCCAGACCGTGTTTCACTTATCCAGTGTTTTTGGCTGCATTTAATTCTGAGGAATTAGAATGATACACTGCAGGTGTACTGTCTGGTCTTTTTGTAAAATGTTTTTGTGCGCAAATAACATTGTCTTTTGTTTGTTTCTCTTACAGACCGCGTCTCCTGTATAGAGTGACGGTCAAGGAGTATTTTCCAAAAAAAAAAAAATTTGATGTGGTGTTCAGGTTATCAGGTCAGAGGCTTCACCAGGCCTTCCTGAATATGAGCTCCCACATCCTGTGGCAGGCCTCCTCTCCTTGGAGAGTCATTCTGCTGAGGCCTCCATAAATACATGTTCCAACTATATAGTTCGGCAGTTTTGGTCTGTACTCTAGCATGTGTCAGGCTTCCTCTCCTTCGAGAGTTATCCTGCTGAGGCCTCCATGCAAACAGCATTACAGTCGGAGTTGAGGAGTGGCCCCTCCCTCTCTGAGGGGGTGCCTTAGGCCCTTCACTCCATGAGCTCTGATGGTCCTACTATCTGTCAGGCCTCCTCTCCTTCGAGAGTCATCCTGCTGAGGCTTCCATGTGTACAGATGTTGCAGGTAGAGTCTTAGAAGTGGCCCCTCCCCCTCTGGGGAGGTGATTCAGGCCCTTCACTCCTTGAAGCTCTGATATATGTGCCAGGCCTCCTCTCCTTAGAGAGTCATCCTGTTGAAGCCTCCGTATACATAGTTAAGTCTGTAGCATGTGGTAGGCCGCTTCTCCCTTGAGTCATCCTATTAAGGCCCCATGCAACCAGCTTTACAGGTGGAGCTGAGAGGTGGCCCCTCCCTCTCTGGGGAAGGTGCTTTAGGCCCTTCGCTCCCTGAGCTCTGGTAGTAAATAAGCTAGTTATCATAGGTATGTGTGTTGGTTTCCTCTCCATTGAGAGTCATCCTGCTGAGACCTCCATATATATACAGTCATATGTGTTAGGCCTCCTCTTATTCAAGAGTCATCCTGTTGAGGCCTCCATGCCAACAGCTTTGTAGATGGAGTTTTAGAAGTGGCCTAGCTATATGTGTTAGGCCTCCTCTCCTTCGAGAGTCATTCTGTTGAGGCCTCCATATATACAGTGGCCATCATAAGGATGTGTGTCAGGCCTCCTCTCCACTGAGAGTCTTCCTGCTGAGGCCTCCATATTCATAGTTAAGCTGTCTATGGTTAGATATGTGTTAGGCCTCCTCTCCATTGAGAGTCTTCCTGCTGAGGCCACCATATACATAGCTAAGCTGTCTATGGTCAGATATGTGTCAGGCCTCCTCTCCACTGAGAGTCTTCCTGCTGAGGCCACCATATACATAGTTAGGCTGTCTATGGTTAGATATGTGTCAGGCCTCCTCTCCATTGAGAGTCTTCCTGCTGAGGCCACCATATACATAGTTAAGCTGTCAATGGTTAGATATGTGTCAGGCCTCCTCTCCACTGAGAGTCTTCCTGCTGAGGCCACCATATACATAGTTAAGCTGTCTATGGTTAGATATGTGTCAGGCCTCCTCTCCACTGAGAGTCTTCCTGCTGAGGCCACCATATACATAGTTAGGCTGTTTATGGTTAGATATATGTGCCAGGCCTCCTCTCTTTCGAGAGTCATCCTGTTGAGGCCTCCATATATACAGTTGGCTGTTTTTGGTTTATACTCTAGCATGTGTCAGGCTTCCTCTCTTTGAGAGTCATCCTGTTGAGGCCTCCATGCAAGCAGCATTTGAGTTGAAGTCTGAGAAGTGGGCCCTCCCTCTCTGAGGAGGTGTTTCAAGCCCTTCGCTTCCTGAGCTTTGATTATGGTTGCTAGAAATGTGTTATGCTGCGTTCACACCGGACGCGAATAGCGCGTCAAATTCGCGCCTGCCGCGTCTAGTTTGACGCTTGACCACTTTGTGTTAATTCGCGTGTCTAACGCGCGTAAAAACAAAAGTTTGAAGCGAAATTTACGCGCGTCAGAGGTGAAAGTTTTGGCGGCCATCTTTTTTAGATGTTTATCGAGCATTAGCGTTAGCATTAATCGAGAGTCATCGCTCGTATATGCTCTGGAGAGCAGAAACAGCTGCGTAGGGGACATCGTCGCTGTACTCGGGTCCACCAGACCCTCCAGAGGGTTTCAGGAGTTTCACAATTTGCTCCAGGAGCTAGGTTTGGTGGACCTAACGGTGAGGACGCTGACGAGGACAGCGTAGGCCGTGAGGCCTCGGCCTCGAGTGGTCGCTGCCTGACGAGCCCGCGCTCTACAGCCCGGCGCGAGGTTCACCCTCGCCCGCACCCACCTAATCTGTCATTTATTTTTGTTTTGATAATAAATGGAGTCAGCCTCCAAAAGTGAAACCTGTCCTGTGATTTTTGTTTTTATACACTAAATTGTGTTTGTTGTCTTTTACATTAGAATAATAATGTTTCATATAATCTAGAATAGATATGGAATAAATAGCATTCAATACAAAATGAGTATCTCTCATATATTGAAATCGAGTTTTTATGTGAAAGATTTGCTTTGTTGTGCATTTTAGTCATATTACAAAATAATTTATTGAGGCCAAACATAAAATAACATTATAAACTGTCACTTCACCACGTGACAGCAGCAAGCAGGCTCCTGATTGGTTAACGCGGCGCGAATTGACGCAGAAGTTCAGATTTTTCAACTCGGGCGGCAGACGCGAATTCGCGTCAAACACGAGAATGCACAAATAGCACTACATAAAACATTCGCGCGTAACGCGCTTAACGCGCCAGACGCTCAATTCGCGCCATTCGCGCGAACTTGACGCGCGAATGAGGCGTATTCGCGTCTACCGCGCCGCGCTCTACGCCTCATTCGCGCCGCAGGAATTTTTTACGCGCGTAACGCGTCTTTGCATTGACTTAACATTGAAATCACTCGCGCCTGACGCGCTATTCGCGTCCGGTGTGAACGCACCATTAGGCTTCCTCTCCTTTGAGAGTCATCCTGCTGAGGCCTCCATATATACAGTTCGGCTTCACTCCCTAAAAGAGTGCAGTAGTTATATTCTAGCATGTCAGGCCTCCTCTCTTTCGAGAGTCATCCTGCTGAGGCTTTCATGCAAACGGTATTGCAGGCAGTAGTTTAGAATAAGGGCCCTCTCAATATTGGAGAGTTGTTTTTAGCCTTTCTCTGTCTGAGCTCTGTATTATGAACTTTTCACTTTGAGAATAAGTTCTGGAGACCATGTTGGTGTAAATGTGCAGGCTTCCTCTGCTCTCTAGTCGTCCTGTGGAGGCTGCCGCTTCCCTTAGGTACTAAACAGGTTGTTGGCTTCAGCATTAAGTGTGATAGCCTCCCTGGCATGGGGGTCGTTTTTGGTCCCCCCCGAAAGGGTCAGAGGCCTCAATAGGCTCTCCTGAGTATAAGCACCCACATACAGTGGTTATCAGGTTATAGGCCTCACCAGGCCTTCCTGAATATAGCTAACCCACATGTTGTGGTTATCAGGTCAGAGGCCTCACCAGGCCTTCCTGAAGGTGAGCTAACTCATACTGTATGTGTTTTCACTCAGCATGGTTTTCAGGTTGTAGGCCTCTCCAGGCCTCCCTGGAGTTTATTTCCAACATATTTTGAGTTTCCACTTAAGGTGGTCTTCTGGTAACAGGTAGTAGGCCTCTCCAGGCCTCTCTGTAAGTGAACTCTCATGAACTTCCTTAGGCCCTCACAGGCCTCCGCAGTGGTTTGAAACACAAACACTGGGTAGATCCGTGGATCGAGTAGAGAAACTCCCCTCGCTGGCAAGGGTTGTAAAGCACTATGCTGAGTTATACTCTCCGGGATATCCCGCATTTCAGTCCTAGGTCCTCAAAGACCTCCTCAGTGTTTTGAAATACAAACACTGGGTAGATCCGTGGATCGAGTAGAGAAACTCCCCTCGCTGGCAAGGGTTGTAAAGCACTATGCTGAGTCATACTCTCCAGGATATCCCGTCTCTGAGATCCGGGCCGAGTGGTTCACTGCCTGCTCCGCAGTTCCTCGGGTTGGATGCCTTCCTAAAAGGCGAGTGTCCAGAGGCTCTGTCTTCGGACAGACAGGAAGTGGCCAGACTGTAGTGTCCTATGTAGTGACACCAGGTCAGGCCTGCCTGGTGGCATTTCAGGTGGCACGTTCCCCTGAATAGTGACTGGCTGGGGTTCCCTCGGGTTCCCTAGCCACATTCCCTAGAAGGGACCCCTTCTAAAGAGTGAAGTTGTGGTCCTAGGCCCTTGAGCAGGCCCAGGTAGACCTTTCACTAAACTTTGTTTTTTGGAGGTTTTCTGTGGTATCATATAGCTTGGGCTATGACCGTAGGGAGTGCTGTCACTGACAGCCCAGTGTGACCTGAGGGTGAGTGGTTCTAGCGTTTCATTTGAATTTGCTGGTTCTGACAGTTGTCACTGCCATTTGGCATGCACTCCCCTTAGCATGGTGGCGTTGGTATATCGTTCCCCATAGCGTCATTCTGACGTAGTGTAGAGTTCCCTTTCGAAAGGGAACGTCTCAGGTTACGACTGTAACCTATGTTCCCTGAGAACAGGGAACGAGACACTACGTCTTCCTGCCATGCCTCGGGGCCTGCCTGCAACAGTCCCTTCAGACGATAGGATGTTGTCATGTTTTCAAGGCTCCCTTTTATACATCCTGGTCGCGCGTTAATCAATCAAGCTGATGATTCACGGGCTGTCGCCGGTCAACATGATTGCCGTGAGTTGATATTTGATTTCAGACACCTGTCACGCCTGAGGCGTTCCCCATAGCGTCATTCTGACGTAGTGTCTCGTTCCCTGTTCTCAGGGAACATAGGTTACAGTCGTAACCTGAGACGTTATTAACATGGTTAATCTAACAAAGTTTATATATATATATATTAGAGGTGGGCATAGATTAATTTTTTTAATCTAGATTAATCTAGATTAATTTTGAAATTAATCTAGATTAATCTAGATTAAAATGGCTCATTTGAATTCTGCCGAAGACATTCAGAATATGTGTGCTACCCAAATAATGACTATAAAAGTAAGTCTTTGAGAACGGGTTTCTCAAGCCAGGTGGCGCATTAGACCAGTGCTGCGTTCCAGTCCACTTTTAGACACGCACTTGCGAACTTCCCTAAGCACTTCCCCTTGGGGGAATCCCTGCCGCCATTTTGAAGTGCGTTCCACTTCGTGAAGTGGACGAGGGAAGTTTATATGGACAGACCCTCGTTCCCTCGATTTTGACCGAGGGAGCGAGTCTGCTTCAAATGTACACTTCAGGCACCTATATGTCCCACAATGCAGTACGATTGTGACGTCACCACATATCTCGTCTAATCACCACCACACAGACAACTCTATGATATATTAATTATAATGTTTTAAATTTAAAACAACCCAAACACACCTATAAACATTTGGATGCTGCATTAAACAAATTATTAAAGGGAAAAAAATGTAAATAATAAATCAACTCCACAGCTGATTCCAAGTGATCAAGGGCTTAGGACGTTCCAGTTCAGCCCATTGCAGTTTCCGCCAGTAGTGGGCACTCGCAATGACGTACATCCGAGTGAACGAGAGGAAGGGAAGTTAGCGAGTGAAGGGCATGACAATTTTGGACTGGAACGCAGCACTGGGGCTCATCTCCTGTTTCCAAAATGCATCACAAACTGCTTGAGAAAGCTGTTCTACTCATTGACTGTAAAAGGTTACTACTGTACTGTTACCGTCCGTAGGCAACATTAGGTAGGCCTATGTTATTATCAACTACTATAGGCTATCAATTAGGGATGGGCGATATGGCCTAAAATCTAGATTGTGATATACATTGCAGCCTCTTGCGATAACGATATACAGTATATTATAATAAAACCATTTCAGAACAGATTACACAGACCCATGCTAAACAACTGCTAAATGTTTTTTTTTTTAAAGGGTGTATGTAGTTTTGAGAACATATATTGTGCAAAACTGTAAGTATACAACATAATTTTGCAGATAAATAAAATTTAAGTACACTAGCTGCAGAGACTTAAGTAGGTCTAATGTTTATTATGGCTTGGAGCTTATGAAACCCCAAATTTAAAATTAGAATATTGTCTAACTGATGTCTTTTCAGTTAAAAAGAAACACAACAACGATTCTTAAAATCGAGATTATGTGCTACACCACTAAGATATATTGGAATGGGAATAATAAGCGCGCGCTGGTATTCAGTGATATCATGTTTCGTTTTGAATTTGAGGTGGTCGAACGGATTAGTCGTGTGTTAACTTACCGAACTGTTACCCCACACACTCTGTATATAGTTTGCTGCTGCTCGTCTGACGGCTTAAACCCGAACCAAGTCCAAATAATGGATGTTGCACCGATCTTTTTTACTTAAGATGACGACGAATATGCGTTGCAGCCGGGTTTACCTCGCGGCCGCGGGTAGATTGCGTCATCATAGCTTGTGTAGTATAGAGCCATCTCCCAACCCAACTTGGAGAATAGATTAACGGCGATATTTTTTTTATCGCGCGATAAGAGTCTCGCGTTAACGCAGCACGTTAACGCCGATAACGGCCCACCACTAATATATATATATATACATACATATACATACATGCAGATCAGGCATAACATTATGACCACCTTCCTAGTATTGTGTTGGTCCCCCTTTTGCTGTTACGTAAGTCAGCCATGACTCATCGAGGCATGAACTCCACTAGACCTCTGAGACCTCCCAGCAGAACATTACTCGAAGCATCACACTGCCTTTAGCTCAAATTACAAAAGAAGTTAATGCTGGTTCTGATAGAAAGGTGTCAGAATGCACAGTGCATCGCAGTTTGTTGCGTATGGGGCTGCATAGCCAGTCAGGATACCAGACGCAGACCAGTCAGGGTGCCCATGGTGACCCCTGTCCACCGCCGAAAGCACCAACAGTGGGCACGTGAGCCTCAGAACTGGTCCACGGAGCAATGGAAGAAGGTGGTCTGGTCTGATGAATCACGTTTTCTTTTACATCACGTGGATGGCTGGGTGCGTGGAAACACATGGCACCAGGATGCACTATGGGAAGAAGGCAAGCAAGGCAAGATGCTCACGTGCCCACTGTTTGCACTTTTTGGGGAGGACAGGGGTCACCATGGGCACCCTGACTGGTCTGCGGCTATGCAGCCCCATACACAACAAACTGCAATGCACCATATTCTGACACCTTTCTATCAGAACCAGCATTAACTTCTTGAGCAATTTGAGCTACAGTAGCGCGTCTGTTGGATCGAACCATACGGGCCAGCTTTCATTCCCCACGTGCATCAATGAGCCTTGGCCGCCCATGACCCTGTCACTGATTCACCTCCGTTCCTTCCTTTGACCACTGATAGATACTGACCACTGCAGACCCAGAACACCCAACAAGAGCTGCAGTTTTGGAGAAGCTCTGACTCAGGCGTCTAGCCAACACAATTTGGCCCTTGTCAAACTCGCTTAAATCCTAACGCATGGCCATTTTTCCTGCTTCTAACAGATCAATGTTGAGGACAAAATATTCACTTGCTATATCCCACCCACTAACAGGTGCCATGATGAAGAGATAATCAGTGTTATTCACTTAAGCTGTCAGTGATCATAATGTTATGCCTGATCGGTGTATATAAGCTGTAATATTTGTAATATTACTTTGGAATAAAAAAAGTTAAAAAAGTTAACACTGCTGTGTGAGTATTTATAATACAACGGCTGAGGGAGAGATGGCAAATTAGCAAAGTCAGAAATGCTTTCATGATATATATATAATTATATAATAAAATATATTTGTTGTAGTTTCCATTCACCAATATTGCAATTTACCCAACTATGGCGATTTGCGTTTCTGAGAACCCCATAAATGGGAAAAGGTTCCATAACTACTCATTTACTCTGACTTGTCCAGAAGTTTGTTGTTATATGATGTCACACTCAATATATTTTTGCAGAGTGCATGCAGTGGCATAATTACTGTCAGTCCAGATGTTTTATTTTTATTATTATTAAACAATATAACTTACTGTAAAAAAAGAAAGAAATTCTCAATATACATTAATTCAGGTTTATTTGTATAGCACTTTTCACAATACATATTTCAAATTATGTTGCAATTAGGAAATATTATTTTATCAGCCATGGGTGATTGTGTCAAAGTAATGTATGGCATATGGCAGGAATATTCAGCTATAGTATATTGCATGTTTTGTGGTTAGTAAACATTGTGTATTCAGTTAAGCCGACACCATGCTGAAGTTGCTTGAAACTATTAAATCACCACTAGGATAACAATCTTATAATGAATAACGCTTTTATAATTTTCTAAGATGAATGTATTTTCTCCCTGGAACAACTCAGCCTCTACCGCCAACGACAACTCCTCTGTGATCGTGGACCCTGCCTCTATGGCAAACAACTCTACTTCTACGGCCGATGACTCCTCTGCAGCCACCAGCCCAGACTGTAAAACATTTTGTGATGTGTAATTGTAATAAATCAAAATATAATATATTTAATTATGAAAAATGAACCGTTTTTTTTTCTTAATGTTTTTATTCTAAACCTCTACAGTCAATGGCTCCACCTCTTCGTTTTTGGAGACCATCTCTGTGGCCTCCACCTCAGCTTCCAACGACGACTCCTCTGTGATCGTGGACCCCGCCTCTATGTCAAACAACTCTACTTCTACGGCCGATGACACCTCTGCAGCCACCAGCCCGGACTGTAAAACATTTTTTGATGTGTAATTGTAATAAATTAATATATAATATTTTGAATTATAAAAAATTAACCGTTTTTTTCTTAAGAATGTTTTTTTTCCTAAACCTCTACAGTCAATGGCTCCACCTCTTCGTTTTTGGAGACCGTCTCTGTGGCCAATGACGACTCCTCTGCCGCCACCAGCCTGGACTGTAAACATTTTTGTAATATTTATAATTGTAATAAATTTAACATTAATAAATTAAACAGTATTTTTCTAAGAATGGTTTTTCCCTAAATCTCTACAGCCAACAATTCTGCCACTGCTGCCAATGACTCTGCTTCAGCTGCCAATGATTCTGCCTCTGATGCCAATGACTCCACCTCTGCTGCCAATGACTCTGCTTCAGCTGCCAATGATTCTGCCTCTGCTGCCAATGACTCCGCCTCTGCTGCCAATGACTCCGCCTCTGCTGCCAATGACTCCGCCACTGCTGCCAATGACTCCGCCTCTGCTGCCAATGACTCCGCCTCTGCTGCCAATGACTCCGCCACTGCTGCCAATGTGTTCTACATGCCAAAGCAAAGGAAGCGTAGACAAACAAATAATGGTAATTATTTTTCCAATTTTATAATGCTGCTAATTATTAAACTACACTCAGCCCATTTTTTTGTTTAAAGTTTTTTCAATGTTATTTGTTAGTTTATTATTCTTCTTCTTATTTTAAATTCAGTTGCAATTACAGATGTGTATTGCTGTAACACAGTCCCACCCCAAAACGTCACATACTGACGGGTCTTGACCATACGGCAACATACGACGAAAAGGGTACCCCTTTAACGTCCATGTGTGACGATTCGGGTTATGGGTAGGTTTAGGTATGCGTTAGGGTACCGCTAGGAGGCGCTGCTGGTGCGCTTATGTCTTCGTCTCATATGGACGTTATAGGGGTACCCTTTTCGTCGTATGTTGACGTATGGTCAAGACCCGTTGCATTGCAGAATGCTCACACAACAGCCAGGATGTGTACCATGGAGAGGTTGTGAGGGAGAGAGTTAGGGAGGTTGGTCAGAATCAAAAAAGAAAAAGGCCACTTCATTACTACAGATTATTCCTCTTTAGAACCCTCAAAATAATTACAATATTACATGTGTCTTTTCCTAATGAAGCAGTTTCAGTAAATTATTGTAATTAGGAAAATCCCAATCCAGGAGATTATCTGTATTTTTGTATTATTGTTAGGTAGACAAATATAAGTATCATAAATCAGTTCCTTTTATACCTTATGCTGTATAGCCTGAAAAGGGCTTCAATTTGATTATATAACAGATATTGATAAATTGTTGTCTCTCTGTTCTTTAAAGGGAAGAAAAGAATTTCTTTTCCGATGGCAGCCTTGCGCATCCTGGTTAGTATACACATATTTTTAGTAGCTTAATTTAAAGGAATAGTTCTCCTCAAAATTAAAATTTTGTCATCATTTACTCACCCTTAAAGGTATAGCGGAGGATCTTTCCAAATTTTAGATAAGACCCGCCCTCTCCACTTTTTGAAAAGTTTGATTGATTCACCAGAATGATTGACAATTAGGAGGACCAATAGTTTAGACTACCCACCAGGAAGTAAAACATCCTCCGCTATACCTTTAAGTTGTTTCAAACCAGTATGAATTTCTTTCTTCTGCTGAACACAAAGAAAGATATTTTGAAGAACATTCTTCAAAATATCTTTCATGTTCAGCAGAAGAAAGAATACAGGTATGAAACAACTTGATGGTGATTAAATGATGACACAATTTTCATTTTGAGGTGAACTATTCCTTTAATAATTAAAAACTTTATTATTCATCTAAGAAACTACCCTTCCATGATCCTTAGGGTAATTTTGATCTAAATGTTTATCACTTTCTCTCTTTAAAACAAAAAAAAAATCTTTTGTAAATAATGAGAAGTATTCCCCCCTTAACACTGATTTTTTTTATGGTTCTTAAATGTATTTTAGTAGTTAAAAAAATACTGATTGAGTATTGAAATAACAGTATTGATGTGAACAAGTTTTTAAAGTGTCATTTTCTTTTTTTTTGTTTAGTTTTACAAATGGAAAACAATTATTCAGAAAACTCAGTTTTTTCTTTTTCACATATGGGAGGTACTAAAATGCTTCTTTCATCTGATTGGTCAAACAGCTTTATTTTCACCAAGAGTAGTTATGGCCCTGCTAGTATGCTTACAATTTAATAAAATATTGTAGTGGACCACCACTCACTGTTAAATACATATGCCATCTGACGAAAAATGCACACCAGATATATGTCGCTATGCTGACAGAGTTTTGTATATTGTTTTTTATTATTTTATAGTTAATAACATTGATAAATGCAATGAAAATAGTTCCTTGACACTGGATAAAAGTCAGTGGAAACACATTTAACATTGAACTACTCAAATCATAACATGTTATTAAATATAAAACTAGCCTACTACATACTACTGTAGCCTCTTGCTTGCGATGTTTCGTGTATCATACTTGAAGGCAATGCTTGGCAAGTCACAGCAGCACTATGTGCCCGACAACATATTCCTTTTTCTAAAAAAGTGTAGTTAACAGCAAGTGGTGGTTCACAACAATATTGTCAAGTGTAAACACATTGGCACTGACTTGTCCTGAACTTCGTAATTGAGTTTTCATAATTGATTCTGCTTTTTTGATGTTATTCACTGTGAAGATGCTTTGAAACAATCTGTATTGTATAAAGTGCTACACAAATAAAGATGACTTGACTTGGCAGTACCGTACCGTCTCGTCTCCCATTTGCCCGAGATAATTCATGCTGTAGAGAATATGGGGCAGTTTGACCAATAAGATAAGAGTATTTATGTCTCCTACATGTCAGAATGAAATAAGTCTTAAACCAATATGTATAAAAAAAAGAAAAACTGAGAAATTAAGCCAAATTGTAATTTTCCCATTGTAAAAAACAATTTCTCATTGTTACTTCCCAAATAGGAAAATATAAGGGTGAAGCATACACAGACTGTGTGGACACACCTTTTGTCAAAGGGTTATTTGATAATATCACTTCTGTCTGTTTTTTTTTTTTCTCCATAGTGGCAAGAAGTGGAGGAGTACCTGGGTCTCCGAGGAAGCTATGCAGTAGTTACTGTAGGGCAATACTGTCTGTTTAAATTCATACATAAGTATGACTATACATATAAAGAAATAAACAAAGTATGTGTACTAATTGTGCTTCTATACATTTAGTTTGCATTATTTAAACAACTTGTGTATCATAAAGTGTATCCTACAATAAAGTTCTGTTTGTGGAGTGTAGTGTGGTGAATATTGTGAATTGAAGTATAAAACCATACATACATTTCTTGATTGATTTCTTAAAAAAAAAAAAAAAATCTAAATATATATATATATAATTTTTAATTTTTTTACTTGAGACATTTTTTTATAGTCATAATGACAATTGGGACAATAATGCACCAATATTTTATAGCAAATATGCTAAGTTTCAGTTTCATGAATGGAAGGTGCTTAAAATTACACTTTTGTCACAACTTGAATAATCAACACACATCCTGAAAAATCAACACACATCCTATACAATCTAGAGCATGCATATTACTGATGTCCAGCAAAAGATGGAGATGGAGAGTTGATATTTTATAAACTAGGTCTTTGAAATCAGTTCATTGCTGAATTTGACACATCAGTTATTGAAATGAATTTAGCTGAATAATGAAACTTTTATAGTTAGAGCTGATTTACAGGAGATTTTAAATTTGTCTCATATTTGAACTGAATCATTCTGTTTTTTGTTTTTTTTTGCAGTATTGTTAGTTTATTACTGCGAGAGTGACTGCTTTGAAACAATCTGTATTGTATAAAGCACTATAAAAATAAAGGCTTTATTTCTGTTAAATATGAATTGGATAATGACAAGTTATTGCAGGTTCACCCATTACCATGTTAAATAAAACAAAGAAAGACATATAAAGAGATAATCTATCTGTAGCCTATACATTTTTTCAAAATTAGGTTAGAAATGTCACTCTATATGCTCATTTAAGCTAGCAGGTGTCTGTCAGGCAAAGAAATGCACTTCTTAACTGGCTGTAAATCAGATTCTAAGTGTATTTAAAAGAAACTTGGGAGAACAACTACTAATAGCCTACTATACTTGATAAATAATGTTGGACACAGTTGCCAGACATGTATGGAAAGGTGGTATAAATGTTTTTTTTAAAAGTGTGTACAGTAAAATACTAAATTTCAGCATACTTCTCATATATCTTACAGAGGTTTGTCCAATTAACATATATATGAAAATAATTTCTTTATAAAGGATATAGTTTATTTAATTGAATCCCAACAAATTCTAAACTACCTTACCCAAGGGCTTGGTCACTGTTCCGTGAACGTGATTTCACCAAGTACCACATGTTCCTGGATCAACATCTTTGTTGATCCTGGAACAACTTTCCAATCAACCAATCAGATTTGAGGAACAAGTTTACAGTTTATGTCAAGTTTAGGCTTAAAACCAGGGTGAGGTGCTTCAACATCAGTGTTATTCGCCTGTCATTTCCCTCAGATTTTAGGGAAAAGTTTGGGTAGGGTTAGGCTTATGGGTAGGAATAGGGTTAGGACTATATTTTGGGGCAGGAATGTTAATCCAGGATCAACAAAATATGTTAGAGATAAAACATATTTTACATATTGCCTGAACTGCATACAAGGTAAATAGCCTTTGTAATTTTCCATTCATACAGGACAGGACTGCCCCGTTGAAATGGGATTAGCTGAAGTATTTTAACCTGTAACCTTTTAATATTTTGCTACAAATATTTTTGCATTGTGTAAACAGTATTTTATGTTTTGTATAAATACAATTTATTTTTATAAAGACAAGTACTGTTTATTTTTTACTTCATCTTACAAAGACAGTTCTATAATTAATATAAAGAGCATTTTAGTTTAACTTATATTACCACTACTCAACGAAATATCCAGGACAAGATTCTGCTAGAAGGTAAGCATGAATTTGATCTATAGTCCTAACTTACAATGATATTTACTGTTTCACAATGGTGCAGGAATAATCCTAGATTTGCTGGTATGTGTTAAACGAGATGAGGATTTAATCCTAAAATCTGACCTGACAACACAAGGCTACCTAGATAACTGGTACTATGGGGCTAATCAGGAGTTGAGATAATACTAGAATCCCCCCTCCCCCTTCACACACACACACACACACACTAAACTTTAAACATAAAAAAGTAAAAAGTTGATAAGTTGACAAATAAGTTTTTATTTGTGGCAGATAATATGAATATACAATGACAAGTTGGTAAAACATTGTTCAGAGGGTCATGAATTTTTACATCAAAAAGCTTTTTAATTCAGTAAAATAATAGTGAGTGTAATCCTAGTAATGTTTTACAATGTAAATTATGAATTTGAATATACAAACATAAGAACTTAACTGAACAAATACATATTTGCACACCTTGTCAGTGTTTCATCACGTAACAAAGACAGATTTAATGGAAATGACAGTATATTCTTGATGTTCAGTGTGTGTTAGCCACATTCTGGTAAAAGATGATAAGAGAAAAGAAAAAAACACAAATTCAGCAAAGTTTTTGATCTTTGATAACTTTTCACAAGTTTTTGCTACTGTAGGAAACTTTTTCTTCTTCAAAGCAGAGACCAGGAGACGTTGGGATTACGTTCAAGAAGTTATTCTTTGAGGACTTCGCGTTGACGTGGCTGCAGTTCTTCCAAAGTCTGACTTCAACACAGGTGCCTTGCAAACTTATAGACATTTAGGGGGAGGGATTTACATTGAGGTTGAACAAAGCATCCAGCATATTAAGTATACAGGTTAAGGAACCCGCCCGACTCCAGCGTGTTACCAGTCTCAATCCAATCAGCATAACCATTCCAACGCATATGTGCTAATCCAATCAGATCAACGATTCAACGCCTGGGCTGTGGCTCTGAGTGAAACTGGGACCCCAAGAGCCATTAAAGACAATAAGGAGAAAACAGGAATTGCATCTTTGCTGAGGAGAATCATTATCTCAACCTTAAACTCTAAATACAATATTATTTACTGTGATGTTATGTATGGAAGCATATTTGAAATAGATTTAAAATTTGTAACCCTTCACTACCTACACCTACAGTAAAGGCTGGAATACACAATACAACTTTTGGCTAGATGTGTGTGTCGATTTGAAGTCTGGACAAGTTGACGCTAGTTGCCAAAAGTCAAGAAGTTTTATACAAAAAGTGGTTACTTTTTATACTGATTGTGAGAAAAAATCCTCTTCGTCTTCATCCTCCTCCTCCACACCATACTGGATATCCTCCTCATCCGCGTAATCGTCTTCTTTCAACTCACAATTGTCAAGTACACTACTGTACAGCTGACGAACAGAGGAGATGTGACATTTGAGGTAGGATAGTCTTTTCAGAAGTAGAGAGTAAAGTCCTAGAATTCCACTTTCAGAAAATCCACAGCCCTGTTCTGCAAGCAACACAAAAACCACAAAATAAATAATGTCATTTTAATGAAGTACTTCTCTGCTGTAATTTTCTGCTGAATTTACAGCATCAATTAACTTATTTACCAGTACAGAGCAGCAGTTATGGCTAAATACCACAGATTCAGTTAAAGAGCATGATATTGTGGATATACTGTATTGGTGTTATTATTGCTTACACAAGATAAACAGGAAATTATGTAGTACTTACTGTTCTTTTTCATTTCAATATCAATGTGTCTTGAATGATCATTTAGAACAGAATATTCTCTTTTGAGGCTTTTCCAGTGATTTTTGATCTCCTTCAAGACAATGCACTCCTCTTCAGTAAGCTGGTTCAGGATCATAACTTGGTCAAAGGCCTTCTTTTTGGTTATAAGATTATCTGTGAAGATGTTTTTTAAAAATAATGCAAGGAATAGTGTATAAATATACTTTGTACAAAGTCTGTTAAATATATAAATGACAAATTAACCAATATATATTTTGACAATTGCATAGCTACAATTGAGTTTTAGTGAATGTATTACATTTCATTAATGACTACTTTCAAAATAAGTTTATAGTATATTGATAGAAGTTGATATTATAGATACAAGTTATGATGGAAAAGTTACTGCATTTGGTCTTGGGGGACTATAAATGCTTACTCTGCTGCAGAGCAAGTGATAACTAGGTGTAGCTGAGACAAATGCTGATGCACAATAGGCATAAACAATATCTACTGTAAGCAGGTCGATACATATATCAGAATTTAAATGAGTAACAACAAGACATACCACGCTCATCCAGTAGCCATGGCCATGCATAACTCTCAGATGCCAGAATTGCATCCGCTGACTGCAGTTTTTCAGGTGCTGCATTGTTGTATTCTTCTACAGCTGCACTAAGTTTGGCTTTTTCCTCCAAAATTTTTCTGCGGAGTTTATGTCTTCTCTTGTTTCCATCTAAAAAGACAAAAGCATGCCATAATATGTTCTATTTAAGACTTTTCTAAAATAAAAGTTAAATATATACAAGAAAAGTATGTATTTAATATGCATTTTGCATACCGCTTTCTTATAATGAATGTTTGAAAGGCATAACTTTTTTTTTGCCCAAAGATCTTAAATGTAGTGCTATCCAGGGTCTCACTATTATAAAACAATGTAACCTAATGTTGAAATTGTTAAAAGCTTTAAAATGATTTCATGTTTAAAGTGCTCTTGCCTGTTTGACGGTAAAGGTTTTGCTTCCTCTGCCTGATGCTCACATAAAGCGTCTCAATCACCTTCTCCAGCCCCTGTTGACTGTCTGCGCTCTCCTCAATTGTTGCTAAATTATTGATAGAAATGGAAATAAAAATGTACATCTATGATTACATCAGAGGTATAAGGATGAAGCTTAAATCATACATGACACTACAGTCTGTGAAAAATAAAAAACAATACGTTTTTCTTTTAAGTACACTGATAAGGTAATCTAAAACATGACTACCTGTATCAGCCCACTGCTTGACTTCACTGATCCACCCTTGAAGCTCATCGTCTGTTACTGCCAGCTCTCTCTTTATTGCATCAAGGTTTAAGGACTCCTCCTGAATTTTAGCTTTTGTCTAATGAATAACAAAACACCATTAAGTGCATTTATTAAAACATAAAAACTACTGACAGATGCATACATGATTCATAAACATGGGCATGGAAAACTGCATAAAAAAATGATAAGTAGCAATTGAGTTTTGACTTTCTAAAGTTTTTTGCACATACCACTTATCTAATTGTTGGCACTACAAACTGCGACAGACATAATTAAAAACTAAAAAATAACTTCACCTGTAAAAGAAAAGGGCAATTTAGAAATATACCTTCATTAATCTTCGTGACAGCACTTTTGCGAGGTACTCAATCTTGCGTTTGTTCCATGCCATGGCCTGGATGGTAATCATGTCTGTTCTAGCTAAACAATACAGAGAAAAACAAATCAATAGTGTTAAAAAAAAATCAATTGTTACTTTATTCATTTTCGATTTATTTAGAATGCAAATATAAAAATGGTCTTGGACTTGCGCTAACACCTCTGGGCACGGATACAGGATCAGGCAAAAGTTTAATTCTTCTGTATTTCGTGTGTAGCTTTAACTTATATTTGTTAACTTTGTATTGTATTGTATGTTTGCAGCTTACATTTACCTCCTTTGGTCATGTATTTGCTGCATATAGCAGTTCTTGACAAGAAGCTATTAACTTGTTCTACCTCTTCACCCAGGGTGGTGCCTGCTCCATCTTGGTTTCGACCTCCCCACTTAATCTTGTTCATGGATCAAATATTTAACAGGGTTAAAATAATCTCAATATTGTGTTTTAGAATATAAGTAGCAATTACTGAAAAATAAATATAGAAGTCGCAAATTGTTATCTTTATTTTCTGTAAAACAGTTTACCTCACATTTCCAAGAGTGGGCCTTTGCATGCATCACTGACAGGAACGGCTTCATGTCCAGGAGAGGAGAGAGCTCTGGACAATCATTAACCACTCTCTGCAGGTATGGCCAGTACTTGCATATTACATCAGTGCACATGAACTGCACATTCCTTGGAGTCATCTCTTTTTGTAGATACATGGGATATGCAAATATTTCTCCCCTCATCATGTTTAGACTCCTCAGAAGCACACCATGTCGACAGACAGACACCTCCATGCCCTCCTCATCCAACTTGTTGACTTTCTTCGGGACGGACTCCCGTGCTGCAGTCCACTGACTCGTTCCACAGACACCTTTTCCAACTGACTATCAAGATGAGAATAAAGTGAAAGAAAAACAATGTGATGATTTAACACAGTATTAAATTACCTATAGTATAAATGTCTATAAGATATGTCAGCCTGTTAGCATTTTTCTACACATTTCAAATTCCCACAAGTGAATTTTTGCTTTACTGGAAATTCAAGCCATGCAAGATGGCAAGATTTTACAATTCAATGCATTGTTCTTAATTTTGCTATTGTAGTTAAGTAAAAATTTGCATTCCTATTTTTTGTTTAGGATACAATTTCAATGATCATTAAAGGGATAGTTCACTTTGAAATTAATTTTTGGTATGTTTTAGCTTACCTCAAGGGCATCCAAGATGTAGGTGTCTTTTTTTCCGCAGTAGTTTCAATTTTTATATTTTTAGGTCAAACCGTTCTTGTCTGTCAGTCATATAATGCAGGTCTATGGTCACAGTCTCAAAACACATGCACAGAGTCCAAATTAAAACAATTCCCCGTCGTCCAAATTAAACAATTCCCCATCGTAAGTACACATTGATGGCCTAAGACATGAAACGAGCGGTTTGTGTGAGAAAACGAACAGTATTTATATCGTTTTTACCACTTATACGCAGCCATGTCGAAGTGATCTGATCTGACGTGTACGCAGACTGGTGCATAGATATATACACTAGATGTCGCCTTAAAGACATTCGTTCAATGAACTGCCGTAGACAAGGCGACATCTAGTGTATATATCTATGCACCAGTCTGCGTACACGTCAGATCAGAGCACTTCGACATGGCTGCGTATAAGTGGTAAAAACGATATAAATACTGTTCGTTTTCTCACACAAACCGCTCGTTTCGTGTCTTAGGCCATCAATGTGTACTTACGATGGGGAATTGTTTAATTTGGATGACGGGGAATTGTTTTAATTTGGACTCTGTGCATGTGTTTTGAGACTGTGACCATAGACCTGCATTATATGACTGACAGACAAGAACGGTTTGACCTAAAAATATAAAAATTGAAACTACTGCGGAAAAAAAGACACCTACATCTTGGATGTCCTTGAGGTAAGCTAAAACATACCAAAAATTAATTTGGTAAATTAAATTAAAACATACCAAAAATTAAAATGTGTGTGTGTGTGTGTGTGTGTGTGTGTGTGTGTGTGTGTGTGTGTGTGTGTGTGTGTGTGTGTGTGTGTGTGTGTGTGTGTGAGTGAGTGAGTGAGTGAGTGAGTGAGAGTGAGTAAGTGAGTGAGAGAGCGAGAGAGAGAGAGCAAGTGATGGCTCTTAAAAGAGCCGTTGGTTTAAATGTAGAGCGTGTGTATATGGAGTAAGAGATGTGAAGAAACTGCAAGACAAAAAAAAAAAAATGAGTTACAACTTTAGGATATTATTTTCTGAATCTTTATTTATTAAACATTTTGTGTGAATAACTATTTACAACAAATCCCGAGATCCCCCCACAATCATAAGACTATATTAAAATAAATAAATAATATGGAAATAAAATAAAACTGACCAAAAAAATAAGGATCTGAAAGTCTCAAGATTTCTGAATTGTACATCAAATGTATTAAAAGCATGGTAAGTGTTGTTGTAACTGTTTTTACTATGTAACTTATAACAAGGCTGTGGTAAAAGCAAAGTAACGTTTGCTGTTACTGTAAGTAAGTTACTACAAAATACCACAGTAGAAGTAGGCTAACTGCGGTAAAAACATGGTAGGATTTGTGTACCAAACACAAATACCACAGTGGAAGTACAGTGGTAGTTACTACTTCCATTAATTCCAAAAAATATGAATATAAAAAATTAACCAAGATCTGTAACGTTAAGTTAATGCTGATGCTAGCAGTCACCCGCTAATTGATAATGTGTTTGGTGGGTTGAACTTATTTTGAACAAAAAGAATGTAATATTGATGACCTACAATTCAGAGAACATTCAGAAGCCGATCTGGATTAATAAAGCACATATAATGAACTTTATATCGAACAAAAAGAGAACGCCTGGTATACTCACCGAGATATGTGGCGTGCCGCGTGCGTATTGCGTAACGTTAAGCTGCTGATAAATAACGCGATGTTTGTGCGAACGAGAATTGGGTCACGCTTCTTGAATGCGATGGACAAAATCGTATGATATAGTATGATTTAAACAATTCGTATGATTTAGCACGAATTCGCTGATACACTGGGATGTGTTAATGCAATGAACAAATCGTACGATTTCGCACGAGCCAGCTCCAATACAATTCAGAGAACATTTAGAAGCCGATATGGATTAATAAAGCACATATAATGAACTTTTTATCGAAACACCGTCTGGTATACTCACCGAGATGTGGCGTGCGGCCTGCGTAAACTGCTGATAAATAACGCGATATTGTGCGAACGAGAATTGGGTCACGCTTCTTGAATGCGATTAACAAAATCGTATGATATAGTACGATTTAAACAATTTGTATGATTTAGCACGAATTCGCTGATACACTGGGATGTGTTAATGCGATGAACATATCGTACGATTTCGCACGAGCAATTCAGAGAACATTTAGAAGCCGATATGGATTAATAAAGCACATATAATGAACTTTATATCGAAACACCGTCTGGTATAGCCTACTCACCGAGATGTGGCGTGCCGCGTGCGTAAACTGTTGATAAATAACGCGATGTTGTGAGAACGAGAATTGGGTCAGATTCTTGAATGCGATGATAAAAATCGATAATAAATAAAAACGATATATCGTTTGATATAGTACGATTTAATATATTCGTGCGATTTAGCACAAATTCGCTGTTACACAGGGGTGTATTAAATACGATGAACAAAATCGTACGATTTCGTACGAGCCAGCTCGTATGGTTTCGTACGATTTAGCCACTTGGTTAAATCGTGCGAATTAGTACGAATTCGCCGTGAGATAGGGTTGACTCTAGACACACTTTTTGTCACTACAGCAATCTTAGTTTGACGTGTAATAGGCACCAGATTAGTTGGGTTTGCTGTACGGTTATTTAAGGCTTTAGACTTTCTATCTCGTAATAGAACAGCAATAGAGAAAGATACAGGCACACTGGGTTCCCACTTGTTCTGTAAACATTTGAGAAAGTTACTGTTATCATAGCGGGGACCCAACACATATCACTGAGAGCTGGTATCAGTTGTTTTTGGTTCACCTCGAGCAGTTGGGGAAGGGTGTGGGCCCTGGCGTTGTGGCAGAGGCCGAAGAGCTCTCACAGGAGGAGGGGGAGGGCGAGCTGGGCCCACAGGCTTTGGTGGTTGTGGTGCCTGCCGTTTTTTTATTGATATCTGGGGGCTTGCAGCAAAAGAGTGGGATAGTTTGGTTCCAGCATACACCATTTCTTCCATTTTCTGTGAGAAGCACAGAAGTGGAGATGCTGGAGAGAGGGATAACGTGTCTGGTGAGAGGGGCTGTTGTTCTGGTGTTATCGGAGGCTGTAATATGCTGTCCTGGCTGTTTTCCAGGAAGTCGTCCTTGGGTGCTGAATCTTGGAGCAGTTCTAATATGTCTGTCTGTGGTGAGCTCTGTGGGCAGGGCTCAGCTGAGATTGTGTCCGTGAGCAGAGGTTGTTGTGGCTCAGTGGTGTTATCATTGTCCTTGTGTGATATGTCAACCGCATGTCCATTTTGCTGCTGAAGCAAAGTCCAGTGGTCATTCATACTGTGTCCAGTATGTGCCGTTCAGATTGAGTGTATTGGCACACACTGCAGAAGGATGATTAGATTTGAGGGAGAAGTAGATATTGTCCTTTGGCACTCTTGAACCAAGTTTGTTTGGGTGGTGGCCATCTTAATGAAACAGTTGTCTCTGACTCCAGAAAAGATTGAAGTTGTCAATGAAGTTCACTCCTTTTATATTGCAGGTTCTTTATTAATGTGAGCTCCTGTTTGACCGATGCTCCTGCCTCAAAGACCTGCAAATTCCAAACTTTGGGAACTTTTCCCCCTGTTCCCACTGCGCGGACTCGTTCTTCAGAAGAACACCCCACCCCTTAATGTCCCACACAAACAGAACACAGGAACAGAACATATGAAATTAGATCAAATCTGAATAGAACATAAAACAATCTTTAGACTTGCTACAATATTTGTGACCCTGGACCACAAAATCAGTCTTATGTGTATTTTTTTTAAAATTGAGATTTATACATCATCTGAAAGCTGAATACATAATCTTTCCATTGATATTAGTTTTGTTAGGATATGACAATATTTGGCCAAGATACAACTATTTGAAAATCTGGAAACTGAGGGTGCAGAAAAATCGAAATATTGAGAAAATCGCCTTTAAAGTTGTCCATTTCTATAGGCGATTGTGCTGCATCCACTCACAAAAATATATTTTTTTATATATTTAAGGTGGAAAATTTACTAAATATCTTCATGGATCATGATCTTTACTTAATATCCTGATGATTTTGGGCATAAAAGAAAAATCGATAATTTTTACCCATACAATGTTTTGTTGGCTATTGCCACAAATATACCCGTGCTACTTAAGACTGGTTTTGTGATCCAGGGTCACATTTATGTTTAGAGTTGAGAAATACAAGAACGATGTGTAGTTGAGAAATTCAATGTTGTTTTATGGATGATATTTGGCCAGAGGTGGGTAGTAACGAAGTACATTTACTTCGTTACATTTACTTGAGTATTTTTTTGGAAAAAATTTACTTTTAAGAGTAGATTTGAATGTGGGTACTTATTACTTTTACTCGAGTACATTTCTAATGAAAAAACTGTACTTTTACTTCGTTACGTTGGGCGACGTCCTTCTCGTTACTTTATTTTAATGCAATATGTGTTGTTAAATGCGTAGTTTATTCCAAGCGCGATGTATCTTTTTTTCTGGGCTTGAGCGATGCTCAATTCACAAATGAATCACTCTTTTGAGTCGATTCTGTTCAAAGACTTCATCAAACAAGTTGGCAGATCTGTCTAAATCGGTTCGCGAATCAGTTTGAATGATTCAGTTCCTGATTCTATTCAGTTCCTGCACGCACTGAATCGTCTGAAGCGATTGCAATTCACACTCGACTCGGAGTCGTAACAGGAAGATTTAAGGACATCAAGAGCGTTGGATGAAGTGGCCGTGGACCTACAGTAGGCTACAGTCAAGTGAGAGCAAATCTTCAAATGCATCATATATTTGCCAGCGATGAAGATCTTTATTAGTTGAACGTAAGCTGTCTGTGAATGAATGATTCCACAGGACGATATGAACTCCCGCCATCCTGCGGTAGTTTGTGTGTATTGTTGCGCAGTGGCAAACGAACTCGACTTGAAAACGAATGCTTTTGCCTGCCGTACACACAGTTAACCAGTTTAAACATGCTTGCAGAAATATACATTTGATTATATTTTGGAGAACAGACAGAAAAAGATCCGTCGATGTACTTGTGTTTGTTTTTTTGTGTTCAGATGTTCAGTAGCAGTCATGAGCGCGAGAACATGTGAAGAGTTTTAACTCTTTCTTCTCTGTGTCAGTTGAATGCAACACTCTGCAGATTCACTTTATTTCGACATTGTCTAATAATCCAAATCTAAGTTACTATTATACAAACCAAAAGACAGGCAATGATTTTCGGGCTACAGATGGCAGAAATAATGTTTTTTGTTGCAAAGAGAGCCAATCTACTTATGAAAATAATAGTCATTTAAATAAAAAAAATCTAAATAATATTATTTTATATATATATGACGACTTCAGATGCAAAAGCCTCTAAGTACCATCTGAAATTTTCTTCTAAAAGAGCATTTTTATCAAGTTTGTATGTTTATGTTCAGTTATTTCACTTAAATGGCAATGAAAAGTACCTATTAATTGTCATTAAAGTGAAATTACTGAACTTAAATATACAAGCTTGATAAAAATGCTTGTTTTAGAAGAAAGTTTCATATGGCACTCAGAGGCTTTTGCATCTGAAGTCTTCATATATATACTGTGTGTATATATATATATATATATATATATATATATATATATATATATATATATATAAATGAATATATATATATATATATATATATATATATATATATATATATATATATAAAATAGAGGCCTATATGATCCGAAGTAAGTTACTCGCTACTTGAGTAGTTTTTTCATTGGATACTTTTTTACTCTTACTCAAGTAACTATTAAGATTATTACTTTTACTTTTACTTTGAGTAAATATTTCTATAAGTACTTGTACTTTTACTTGAGTACAGTTTTTGGGTACTCTACCCACCTCTGTATTTGGCTAACATAATGGACTCTAGTGCTAACTTTAATAAGGTTTATGAAAAACAATAAAGAATTTTTATTTAAATAAAAAGATCTGAAGACCACTGGTGTGAGCTTTGTAATCTTTAATCTGTGGTTTATGTTACATCATAGTACCAGTAATGTTGATGCAATTTTTTTTATTTCTACAGTAAAGGCTTCTTCCTCTTTCACCCTCCGTCTCTCAGCTAAATATTGAGTCATTTCACATACTTCTTTTTTTCTGAAAATTATAGTCAGTGTCCTCAGATTTGTGTTAAATTTTTTACTGACTCTTTCAATATACAGTGCAAAACACACAGCAAATCAGCGACCAGAGTAGACTGTAGACTACATAAAATGACTTTTATGAGTTAGTTCTTATTAAGTGAATCCAAAAATATTTAAAATTAGTAGGTGCAAATACTTAAATACAGAACTCACTGAACTGCTAATTAATAATTTTTGGTGTTCTGTTTTACTATGTTGTGTTGTACTAAGTCGGCATGAAAATTAACCCTATAACTTTGTTAGTGCACATTACTAGTCTTGTGGTGAACAATTCATGTTTTAAATCAAGTCATTTGATTTAAGTGAGCCCCAAAAAAATTCTATCATTTATCAAAATCTGAAAATGTACTTCCCCTCCGGAATGGTCTTCCTTCTCTGTTGGCATCTATTTGATGGCATACAAAAACGTCTCGGGTAACGAATGTAACCTTGGTTCCCTGATGAGGGAACGAGACGCTGTGTCGAGACACTGTGTCGAGACACTGTGGGAACGCCTCTGCGTGATTACGTCATGAAGCACGTATGAAATCAGTCAAATGGCGTAATGGAACGTCATGTGACGTCATCGACCAGGAAACTATAAAGCATACCTGGGAACAAACAGTCACTAGCTTCTGATAGGCTGTGGCAAGTGGCTCACAGGCATGCAGGGAGTATGGCAGGGTGACGAAGCGTCTCGTTCCCTCTTCAGGGAACCAGGGTTACAGTCATAAGCCGAGACGCTCCCTTTCAAGGGAACTCGAACTGCGTTGAGACGCTGTGGGAACACTATACCCACGACGCCATAGTAACAAGTGCCTGTCCGTGTGAAATCTCTGCACACACTAAGACGAAAGCATCACCAGGAAGTGAAAAAAAATATCCACTTCAAGGTATAGAATTTCCTCGTGGAGGGAGCTCTGGAGTGGAGGATGGTCTCAACAACCTCGGTTGAGAGACCTGAACTAATGTCCCCTCAGAGGCCAAGCCCAAAGTTTCTACAATTCTGGGCAGGGGTGAAGGATCAACCCGCTCACCTGAGAGAAAAGGTGAGAGGAGAGACTCTAGGTCAGAGAACCATACTCTGGCCTGCCAAAACTGGGCTATTTACCCTCTGAGTCTTTATACATCTTTATAAACTATAAAGGGTTTTCTTTTATTTGAGTACACTCACAATAACAACAAATCCTTGTGGGTTTTTTTTTAAATAAAGAAAATAAACAGCTGTCGCATTCTCCGCAAGAAACTTTCTGAAAGACGTCTGGATAATGAACTGAAACTCAGCGAATACTTATGACACAAACATAAAACGTACGTCTAAAGAAAGCTTGAAATGTCTACATTTAAATAAAACAATTCACATTTAAAACAAATATTCTTCTGCAATGTAATCTGTATGAAACTAAAGAGATGTACAGTTTCTCCTGGCTCAGCTAATTATCGTTAATGGGGTCACACCCACGAGCAGAGCGTGCTATTCATAAGATAATGTTTAGAGGAGATCTATGCGAAATGGTAAACGCCCCCAACAATGCCTTAAAAATCATTAAGTTTCATCATAAGTTTCATTCACTTTCCTGCGCGTTTGGAAGATGTCACGCTACACAGGTGAGGAAGCTCTTCAGCTCGTCCTGGATGGAGAGATCGCATTTTCCTCTGAAGAAAAGCGGGACTCCGACAATGAACGTTTGCATTTTAAATAGCGACTTGATTCAGCTGTGGATACAATTTTGGATGAGTACGTTTTTATTTATGTTCGCTGGATTATTTCCAGACTTCTATTTGGATATATTTTTAAAATACAATTTATTACTGTGATGTAAATTTTTACTCCAGTCTTCAGTTTCACATTCACATTTCACATTTCTCAAGAAACATTTATTATTATTATGAATGTTGAAAACAGTTTTTTTTTTTCAGGATTCTTTGATGAATAGAAATTTCAAAAGAACAGCATTTATCTGAAAGAGAAATCTGTTGTAACATTATTCACTACCGTTCAAAAGTTTTTTGCTTAGTAAGAGTTTAGTTTTTTGTTGCAGTTGTTGTTTTTTTGAAGGAAATTAATAGTTTTATTCAACGAGGATGCCTTATATTGATCAAAAGTAACAGTAGAGAATACTGTTTCAGATACTGAAATACTTTCTATTTCAGATAAATGTTCTTTTGAGCTTTCAGTTCATCAAAGAATCCTGATTTTTTTTTTTTTTACACC
Organism: Leuciscus leuciscus; assembly: GCF_965113295.1. Taxonomy (NCBI): domain Eukaryota; kingdom Metazoa; phylum Chordata; class Actinopteri; order Cypriniformes; family Leuciscidae; genus Leuciscus; species Leuciscus leuciscus. Next base: position 41,482,381 of record NC_138725.1, on the reverse strand, counting down.
GTTTTCAACATAATAATGTTTCTTGAGCAGCAAATCATATTAGAATGATTTCTGAAGGATGTGACACTGTAGACTGGAGTAATGATGCTGAAGATTTTGATCACAGGAATAAATTACATTTTAAATATATATTTAAATAGAAAACATTTATTTTAAATTGTAAAAAATAAACAGTTTTTGCTTTATTTTGGATCAAATAAATGCAGCCTTGGTGAGCAGAAGAGACTTCTTTAAAAACAAAACAAAAAAACGTACAGATCTAAAACTTTTGAACGGTAGTGTAGGTCTAAAGTTTTTGAGTAAAGTCTTTGTGTAAAGAAAATGTATAGTCCGATTACCTCTTTTAACTTAAACTTGATTTTGTGAATAAGCCAAAACAATACATTCAAAGTCTACTCACATTCATTCTCTATAGTTCCCTCTGTCACCTTCCTCATTGATATTCCCAAGGGAGGGTCTTTGTCTCTTCAGGTGTGAATCTCAGCATTATTTCTGGAAAAGAGCAAACTCATCCCCGGGCAGAGGATCTCTTTCCTCGGTATGGAGCTGGACTCGATCAACATGACAGCACGCCTCACGGAGGCCCGCGTCCAGTCAGTGTTGGACTGCGTGAGCTCGCTCAGACGCAGAACAGCAACATATGATATGGCCACTGATACAGCATCTGCAGCCGCGGTGACGCCGCTCGGATTGCTTCATATGAGGCCGCTTCAACACTGGCTCTACGGTTGAGTCCCGAGATGGGCGTGGCAGTGCGGCTCGTGCTGGATATCTATCACAGATCACAGATCAGCAACTGCATTGGCACATCAACTGCCTTGAGTTGTTAGCAGTACACCTTGCGCTGGGCCACTTCAAAACGGCGCTACTAGGCAAGCATGTACTGGTCCGTACGGACAGCTTTGCGTCCGTTGCGTACATCAACCATCTACGCTCCGCATGTCACAACTCGCCCGCCATCTCCTCCTTTGGAGTCAGAAGCATCTGAGGTCGCTTCATACCATTCATATTCCGGGCCTGCTCAACCGTGCAGCCGACGAGCTTTCACGGCAGCACCTGTTGAGACTCCATCCCCAGGTGGTCCAGCTGATTTGGAGGCGCTTCGGGACCGCACAGGTAGATCTGTTTGCCGCCCAGGACAAGTCTCACTGCCGGTTGTTCTATTCCCTGACTGAGGATGCTCTGGCACACAGCTGGCCCCGGGGCCTACGCAAGTATGTGTTTCCCCCAGTGAGCCTTCTCGCACAGACACTGTGCAAAGTCAGGGAGGACGAGTAGCAGGTCTTGCTAGTTGCGCCCTATTGGCCCAACCTACAGGTTCTATAGGTGACCTACCCCAGGCGGTAGTTGACACCATCACTTCCGCTAGAGCCCCCTCTACGCGTTTAAGTGGAACCTGTTCGTTGAGTGGTGTTCTTCTCACCAGGAGAACCCCCGAACTTGTTCGATCAGAGCTGTGCTTTCCCTACTGCAAGAAGGGTTGGCGCAAAGGCTGTCTCCCTCCACCCTTAAAGTGTATGTTGCCGCTATCGCTGCACATCACAATGCAGCTGAGGGTGAATCGCTGGGAAAGCACAACCTGATCGTCAGATTCCTGAGGGGGGCGAGGAGACTAAATCTGCCTCGCCCACTCTCGATACCCTCTTGGGATTTGTCTCTGGTTCTTTCGGCACTTCAGAGACTACCCTTTGAGCCTTTGCAATCAGCAGAGTTAAGTCTGTCCTGTAAGACAATTCTGTATTTTGAATCAAACCACCACGCGACCTTACAACAATATGCTGTATTATTAGAAAACAGCCAGCTGCTGTAAAATAATGCTGTAATTTTTACAGCAGTTCAACTAGGTTGCACATGCACTATTGTAATCTTGTATTGCACTTTTGTTTTTGCCATTTATGTGCTTGTTGTTGTTGTTTGCGTTCACAGCCTGCCTCACAAATTTCAGTGTTCAGTTTTCCACCTCGTGAAAACTGTGCAAGTGACAATAAGGCAAAAAGATAGCAATAAATTTAATTCCTATCTTGCCCTCAGCAGTCATTTCAATTCTTGCCAAAGGTCACAAGCTAAAACTTTTTTTTCCAAACATTACTTTCTCAAAAGTACTAACAAAATTGTAATTTGAAACGTACAGTAGCTGAATTCACTATATTAAGAGGAACAGGCATACATTGTCATGATCCTGGTTCTTTTCTCTCTGTCTCCATCTGCTGACTTCTCTCTGTTCTTGTTTCTCCATTCTCTCTCTCTCTCACCCGTTATCACTCACTCATCTCCTTCAGCTGCTCCTCGTTCTCTCATCCTCACACCTGCTCTCTATCTCCTGTCATTAGTCTCTCTATTTCTAGCTCTATCTTTCTCCTTTTCTCTGTCGGATTATTATTTTTGCCCGTCACGTATGTTCTTACAGTTGTGTTCTATCTACAGAAGATTAGTCCAGTCCAGTCTTGTCCTGTCTGGTCTTTATCTGCCATGTGTTACCTGGTTTGTGCTTTGCCCAGTTACCTGCCGTGGAGAGTAGCAGAGGGTCTGACGCCTCACCAGCTTCCCTGGCCTCGCTATATACAAGCCTTCCGGACCTGCCGCTTCAGTTGCCGTTTGAGTTTTCTCACAGTCTCTACCTGAACATTTCTATTGTGAACTTCCTTTGTTTGATCGGCCACAGCGGCTTTGCCTTATTTCTATTAAAGAACTATTGCACCTGCTTTTCGCCTTTTGGATTCACTCTCTCTCTGCATATCGTGACATACATATTGTTACATCCCTTTTCTTGGTGTATGAATATTAAACTTTTCACAGGTACAAATATATCAGTGCCAAACTCGACACATTTATTGTTAAAGGCCTGATAGATTAGAAATAGATAGAGATGGGCTCATAGTTGTGGTTTGGTTTCTTCTCTTTCAGATCAGTGGCATTAACCAGTGTGGGAGGAACAGCAGCTGTTCATCAGTTTCTGCTTCTTAACTTATAAAGTTATAAATACATTGAATACCATTATTATAATAAAGATCCATCAAAGTTACGATTCCGTTTCTATTAAACACACAAGAATATACTTCTCGTAATGGCAAATTTCTGTAACACATGAGGTACATTTGTATGTCTTCATTAATCTGTCATTATGTTCCTAAAGATCTGACTATCAGGAAGTCTTGAGGCTTTAACTCAGTCTGTCTTTAACCGTCAGTCATTATTCAGTCAGTATGGAGCTCAGTCAACTTCCTCTTCTGCTCTGTGAGTATTATTTCCTCTGAAAATAATTGCACTTATATTATGAAGATTGTGTTCCTGGTGTTTTTTCTTTTCTTTTCATGTTCTCAGAGCTTCAAATCTAGCTTTAGTTCATGATATATGAGTTAAAGATGAGCTTGGGAGAGGAAGTGTGCACTTACTTAGTGCTGTTTCTGAAAACAAACCTATAGAATATACCCAATAAAATTGAGGTAACAATTTGCACTCACTTTGTTTGGGTAGATTTCATCCCATATTTTTGAATAAAGAGTACCTTAAATGGCTGTGACATACTAAACAAAATTAGGTAAAGTCTACCTTATATTTCTCAACACATTACACAGCTAATTACTGAGTAATAATTACTCTATTGTTAGCAGGCAAAATTCCATCTACTTATTTTTTTATTAATAATAATAAGTCAATAGAAATAATTAAACATTACTTATTCAGAGATGGTAAAATTTACCTAAAAATAGCCAGACACAGGATTTCTCATCTATTACTTTTTTATTGACCAAAAAACAAACATTTCAAACTAACAAAGGAACTACAAAAGAGCCCTGTTACATTCATATGACTCACGTTACATACAACTTCTTCAACACTTTCCATTTAAAAATAATGGGAAGTCAGAATATACATTAAAAGCAACAGTCTTAAATCTCTCACACATTTTGTTATTTCAAACAATAAGATACTGCAATTTGATGTAATGTGTGGCGACGATGGTTTTAACACTGGATCTGAAATAAGGACTGGCATGCTATATGGATACAAACAAACATTTCATTTTTATAAACTTAAAGGTATAGCGGAGGATCTTTCCAAATTTTAGATAAGACCCGCCCTCTCCACTTTTTGAAAAGTTTGATTGATTCACCAGAATGATTAACAATTAGGATGACCAATAGTATAGGTTACCCACCAGGAAGTAAAACATCCTCCGCTATACCTTTAACACAAATTACTGTAGGTAAAAAATAATCATTAGCCTATTCAACATTCAATTTTAAGCGACATACAACTTAATATCACTCACGTGATAACACTTTACAATAAGATTTCATTAGTTAACATTAGTTAAATGGTTAGTTCACCAACATTTTTTAATTATGTCATCATTTAGGCTCACCCTCATGTCGTTCCAAAACCATAAGAATTTCGTTCACAAATAAAGATCTTTTTGATGAAATCTGAGATATTTCTGTCCCTCCATTTGCAGTCTACACAACTATTGTACCACTTTGAAGCTTCAAAAAGTTCATAAAGAGATCGTACAAACTAATCCTTATAAATTAGGCGGTTTAGCGCAAATGTTCTGAAGAAAAACAATCACTTTATATGACGAATAGATTCAATTTTATTCACATATAAACATTCATCAGTTATTGTAAATGGAAGCTCAAACATGTTCCCTTGATGTGCGAGAACCAATGAGGTTCATTCTCGTGTTACACAGCACATTTGAGCTTCAGCAGGAACCAATCAGCTTCTGTTTGTTCGCTTATCAATGTTTATGTGAATAAAAGCCTACATTTAATATGTTTATCATATAAAGTGATCGTCTCTCTCTAAACCGTTTAATTCATATGGATTTGTTTTACAATCGCTTCATGAACTTTTTGAAGAGTCAATGAGGTAGTTGTAGACTGTCAATGGAGGGAGAGAAATCTCTCAGATTTCATTAAAAATATCTTTATTTGTGTTCTGAAGATAAAAGAAGGTCTTACAGGTTTGAAATGAAATGAAGGTGAGTAATTAATGACAGAACTTTCATTTTTGGGTGATCTATCACTAACTACTTTAGTTAAAATGAACGAAGAATGAACAACACTTCTACAGCATTTATTAATCTTAGTTCATGTTAATTTCTGCATTTACCACTAAATTATTATAATAAAAAGTTGTATTTGTTAACATTATGCACTGTGAGATAATAAGAACAATGAACTACTGTAGATTAGTAAAGATTAATAAATACTGTATTGCTAATTAATTGTCCATGTTAGTTAATGCATTAATTAATATTAACAAATGAAACCTTATTGTAAAGTTTTACCACTTACGTTATACAACTTCAACACTTCCCATTCAAAATAAACGCCTTCATGGGATGAAACAGTCTGTGGCTTAACTTATAATATTCTTCTTGCACGGTCTTCAAATGTTTTCATAAAGATCTTCCTGTGGAAGAAAAAGAAAGTAAGAAATGTTTAAATTATTCATTTTTGTTTATAGATTTAATCAAGACATAAATTAACTGCATTTAGGCTTAAATCACTGTATTTAAATCACCGCCCCTACTGTCGATGACGCACTGGAGCCACAGAGGCTGCCCCCTCCCCTATCAGTTCGCCGCTCAATAGGGGTTATGCGCAACATTCTTCCGGGTTCTACAAAACGGGTGTTTACAGGAGCTGCCCCTAATATCAATTTTTATATAAAGATTTACTAATACTGCCATATTGTTTGTACATGAATAATTGTTCAATAAAAAAAAAAAAAAAGTACCGAGTACTCTGCTAGGCAAGGGGTTTAAGTTTTACGCCTCCTCATTTATTCATAATTATGAAGGTCGGCTATGTAGTATATGTAGCTTTTGCTAATGGCACATGATATAGCTTTAGGTAACTATAAGTAACTATACTTGTATGCTATCAGTAGGCTAGTTTAGCCTTTTATTTTTTCTCACAGACGATTAAAATAATCAAATGAAGACTGCATTTTAGCGATGGGTTTATAGTACCAACAGTATAATTACTACGATGTCCTGTGTGTTTATGCTGGTCAAACCTTCAATTATGTATTATTGACCCGCGGCGCCCCTTCCCGTTCCCGTCCGAGGTCTCGGTGTGGCCGGGTGTGCTCGGTCCCTCTCCCCCGCCGTTCGGTGGGCTCCCTCGGGGGGCCGGGTCCCTGGTCTCGCCGGCACCGAGGCGGGCTCTCCGGGGACCAGGGGAATCCGACTGTTTAATTAAAACAAAGCATCGCGAAGGCCCGCGGCGGGTGTTGTTGACGCGATGTGATTTCTGCCCAGTGCTCTGAATGCCAAAGTGAAGAAATTCAATGAAGCGCGGGTAAACGGTAGGAGTAACGTTAACTATGACTCTCTTAATTTTCCCAGACACAGAGCAGATCAGCACACAACAAAAACTGCTGTTCGGATGTTCCCTTTTCTGATATTTCAACATTCATGACATTTTAATTAAAACAGATACATTGAAATTTGATCAGAAATAAGAATTTTATTATAATAAGCGAAAATTAAGTTACCTCAGAGATCACCTACCGCTGCAGATGTGTACGGAAGTGAAAAGCGGAAATGATTAGACCTGTTTTCCGGTTCGAACGCTGGCCGCTCCGCATAACCCCTATTGCGAGTAACTGTCAGTAGGCCTACTATTTACAACAGCCTACAGTTTGCTAGCTAGCTATGTCTAAGTTCGTCACGGAAATATTACCTGGATGCGATCACTTACAAAACAGGGGTGCGTTTTCTGTACAACTATAGGCCTATAGCTCGCTGCTTAACTACCATAGTACGATGCATCGTTGTGAGAAATCAACTAGCTAGTCACGACTGTTTCCCGAAACCGTATGTCGCAAAGTATCGTTCAACCACGTTGGTTTATGACGTCTCACACGTGGTGGACTAATAACTTATTTTAATTAATCTGTTTGAGATCTAATTAATGCAAGATTTTGTCATATAAGTTACAGACATGGCATCTGAAGACCATTTCTAATTTTTCTCAGTTATTTTGCTTTATTACCAGACTCAATATTTGGCTCGTTCTTACATAGTAGAGCACGTTCGCACATGCGTAGTCTTCAAAAACGGTGCTTTAAATCTCTTGACAAACTAAAAGACGTAAATTACATTTGTATGTATTCTAAATAAATAACACGGGTTGTACTGAATGTCTGCTTGCTTATTTTGCTAAAGATAAGAATTTATTCAGTCTACATCTCATGTAAACTAGAAACTATGCTTCTAACCACAGCTCGAGGGCTGTCGTTCCAACCACACAAGTTTGCGATGCAGTTTGCGAACGTTCGTTGGAACGATGGTTTCGGGAAACACCAAATCGTTGAACTATGCTGATAACGACGGAACTTGCGGCCATAGTTGGCTAACGATGCTTTCGGGAAACGCACCCCAGATCGGTGTCCTTATTTAAATTTCCGAACAACAATCATATCAACAAGAGGTGGATTAATTTTGTGAAGAGCCACCTTGATGGAGAGCTGAGGATCACCACCAACATCCGCCTCTGTAGTGATCATTTAACACAGGACAGTTTTATAAACTTTCGTCGGAGACAACTGGGATTCACTGATAATCCGCTGTTACTGGTGAATGGGGCCGAACCAACTATCTCCTGCCTCGGCCTTCATCCTCCCGTCGCACCGACAACTGGTGCCATCATCGGCAGTGCGTGCCCGTGAGTCAATTTTCCCGCGAGCGGGCGTGGCTTCAGCCCAGCCAGCGGACACGCCCCCAGCGTTTGAGAGCAGACCACTGCTCATTTTTGCAAGATTTTGATAGCTTATTTTATTTTCTTGGCTGCTTTTTTTATCATTCAAATTTGGCTGGGTGGCTAATAACACATTTTTCTGTGGTGTGACAAACTCAGAACACATACTTCATTTTGACTTTACAGGGACTTTAACGTTAGACTACCCTGTCCTCAGGACGTCAACAGTCTCTCTCTGTCAAACACACAGACACTATGCATTCACTAATTTCAGCCATGTAGCCTACATAAATAATGGCATATGCAGCTAATGTTTTACTCATTAATGTAGATTTTTGCTCGCATTTGCAGGTGTAACGTTATAAGACCCTGTGACTTCGCTATCAACGCTAAATCGACCAACCTCAAATCCGTAACGCTACATCAGCCTAAGGTGTGGCGCCGACAAGATAACAGAAGCGAGCAAAATACAAATCTTTTGGTAAATATTACCATTAAATAAGTTAACATTTGCGTTATATTATATCAACACGATAAACAACAACAACAACAACAACAAAAACGTACCTGGTGCACACTTGATGGTCCCGCTGGAAGACGTTGAATTTGAATTCCATGATTCCCGCCTGGATGTTGAAGTCGGCGCATGCGCAATTTGCGACGACTGAACTAATAAATTGGGGTATTTTTTACCATTTTTTAAAATGTTGCAGTCATTACTGTTAATAAATAGGTAATGTAGTTAGAATGTACTCATTTTTATATATTTTACTTGCTAATTAATATACTTAAGTGAAATATAACTGATTTGAACAGGTTATTTAACACCCTCCTGCATATTTTTTTACAATGTTTGGGTCAGTCTGTTTGTTCACTCACTCGGTTTAATGCTTGGTGTTTGCTGTATCATTTCTGTTTGTTAGTTGTGTACAGTTTGCTGTCAAACTGAAAGACTTAAGAGAAATTAAACATTTCTGTGTTGTGAAGCTGAGAAACGTGTGAGAGTGAAATTATGCTGTTTCACAAGCAAAGAAAGAATATGCAATTATATGCAAGTAATAGAAAGTTGATCAGCTCCATGTTCACAGTGTAATAATTGTCAGATTTTCCTGTATTTGGCTGAACTGTAACTTTGGTGGCTTGCCAGTGTAGTCGATTTCTCTTATACATAAAATAAGTTATTGTGGAGAGAAGAATTTACTGAAGGTATCAGAGCAGCACATTCTTCAGCAATGATGTTAGTCTGTCTTCAGAGTCTGAACCCAAATATCTGTCTGTGGGACAGACCTTTATACCTAAAGCTAATTTACACACAAAAGACATCCAGAGACCCCTAAGAGAAACACAGCCAGTTACTTCACGGGAAGAACTTTACAAATAAAATCCCCCCCCCCCCAAAAAATCAGGATAATCAATGGATGAGTTACTAGGAACATTTAAAATACACAATCTTTCATGAGCTTTTTTTTACTTTGTGTTTTTAGTGCTGATTTCAAACTTCCAGTCTGAACACACTCAAGGTGAGTGAATTTGATTAATACATTTCATCACAAATGTGTGATTCTGTTACAAACCAGGGGCCGGATTCACGAAACAATCTTAAGAATAAAATTCTTCTTAACTGCTATTTTCTTCTTATTTTCTAACTACACCCTAAGAAAGTAGTTGTAACGGTCATCAGCTGGAGTGCCCTTGAGAGCCACCAGAGGGCACTCCACATCAGACTATCGTGATTCTCTCACAATACATTTCCCATAACTCACTGCCCGGACTCATCATCCCTGATTGCATCCACATGTGTCTCATTACCTTGTTAGTCTCAGCCTATTTAAACCATGTAGCCTACACTCATTCATTATCAGCGAGGTCTTGTTAGTTGTTTCGTCTGCAATTCTGATCGTCTTCCCTTGTTGTTGTTCCCTTGTTGTTGTTCCCTTGTTGTTGTTCCCTTGTTGTTGTTCCCTTGTTGTTGTTCCCTTGTTGTTGTTCCCTTGTTGTTGTTCCCTTGTTGTTGTTAGTGATGGCAAAATCGAGGCCTCGTGAACCAATGAAACAGTTGAACCAAATGTGCCATATTGTTTCGAGGCTTCGAATCAATCCGACACCCGTCTCAACGGTGACACCTAGTGGTCACTTGCAGGTGTTGATCTGAAACAACCTTGACGAGCCATTAAAAAAATTTGTTGTTTTTTTATTATTATAATGTTCTAATATGTGAAGCTTGTAACCTATAGGCTCCTCACTGTGCATAATGTTATTTTGGTCATGAAAAATGAATATTAATAAAAGAAATCAAGCCACAATGTCTCACTTTTTTAGAGATTTTTATTCAAAAATATTAATTTATCTGCTGTGGAAGGACTTAGCCTACTTCTTTTTTTACAGATAATTTCTCCAGCCTTTGAAAAAATCCTCTCACAAGGGACACTTGTTGCTTGTCAAATGGCGCATCATGGATGATGTATTGTTGCAGTAGGCTAGCTGATCACAATACACACATCTCACTTTATTTGGGGTTTCTAAATGGAAATGCTCCCACACCACTGATGTATGGCATCTCTTCTGGGGAGCCTCCATTTTATCTATCTATCCAAATCTATCTATATATGAATCGATCTATGTATCTAGATATGTATCTATAATCTATGTATCTATATATGTATCGATCTATAATATATGTATATATGTATCTGTAATCTATCTATATATGTATCTATCTATTAATCTAGCTGTCTATATATATTTATATCTATGTATCTATTAATGTGTCACTATATGTATACTCTGTCTGTCTCTAGCCTATCAGTCAATGTGTTGTGTAAATTTAAATGTAAGTCTAAATTGCCTATAACTAATCAAATCGCACTATGTCACTATATCACCAAAAATCCGCTATCTCAAAATCAAACTCCTCTCACAAAAACCCACGAGGTCAAAATGCGTTTATTTCACTTTTATACAGATGTGCGATTGTGTGGTCTGTTTCCGACCGTGTCAATCAAACGCTGATTCGGCGGACCACACCTGATGAAACACTAGTGAAACACTTCGAGGCTTCGTTTGGTCATAGTCACGTGACATGGGTGTTTCGAATCACGCTTCGGATCAGTGTTTCGACACATCTGCGCTTCGGGATCTCGCAAAGCTTCGGAACGACTGTTTCGCTTCAGCCATCCTTAGTTGTTGTTCCCTTGTTGTTGTTCCCTTGTTGTTGTTCCCTTGTTGTTGTTCCCTTGTTGTTGTTCCCTTGTTGTTGTTCCCTTGTTGTTGTTCCCTTGTTGTTGTTCCCTTGTTGTTGTTCTTCGATATCTGCCTATGCCCTGGTTTTCCCGTTCCTGTCTCACCCTCTGGATTGGTTTGTTTGTATGGACTGCTTGCCTGTGTATGACCCTTGCCTGGATTTGGATCACGTCTTTGGATTACTCTGTTTAATAAACTGCATTTGGATCCTTTACCTTCGCGTCTCAGAGCAGCTTGTGACAGTAGTCATGATGTGTTTCATCTCTGCAACTCTTTTTCATGTAAACTCCTGCAGTTCGTGACTTTGTTGAATGTTGTGTCTCTTTGACTGCGGCTGTAGATGTTGCTGTTGTGAGACAGTGGATTGAACTATAAGAGGACGAGATCTTCTGTTGAAAAACTTTCACTACTCAAGCTTTTTTTCAGTTTTATACTGACAGATGTTTCCAAACCAACTCTGACTTTGCAGTATTTTGATTTCATAATGCACACATGATTTCATAAGACACAGAATAAGTAACAGCTAGAGAGAACAACACTTCAATCTAACCTGATTATGTGTTTTACAATACAAATGTTCAAACACATTTTATTGTTTTTATTTATTATTTTATCACATTATTTCATTGTTTATTGTTGTCATTATATAGAAAGACCAAAGAGGAGTCACTAGCTGGCGGTACAACTGGTATAAAGACGGTTCAACCAGTGTTTTCAGTGAACGACAGGAACACACATTCAGTTCTGTTACTGAGTCTGACTCAGGTAAATACTTCTGTTATGGGACAGAGACTGGAGGATCACGCTGGTCACATCACAGTGATGAAGTTACACTGACAGTATCAGGTGAGTTTGATCATCTCTTCATAAAAACAAACTAGTTTAACATTTTATTAATGAGCGATTTGCTTCTTCACATTAAGATACATTTTTAAACCAAAATTATCTCACATGATCTTCAAACCTAGTCTCAAAGTTGACTGATTTGGGGATTTTTCACATCCATTACCAAATAACACCCTAAAAAGTAGTCATGATGTATATATTGTGTTTTTTTCAAATATAAGTGCTTAAAGACTGAGATATAATATTTGGTAACACTTTATTTTGATGGTCCCCTTTAGACATTCTGTTGACTGAGTGAAACAGCTCCTACATGTCAACTAACTTTTATTAGTATTAGTGAGTATTACTAATGAGTATTAGTTGAGTATTAATAGACTGTTAGTTTAGGGTTAGTAGAATAAGTTGTATAGGCTACTTGCAAAGTTACTTAGTCAATTGAATGTCTAAAGGGGAGCATCAGAATAAAGTGTTACCAATTATTGATAATACATGATACAACAGAGAAACAAAAATCAAAAGCAAGAAATATATAAAAAAATATATTTAAAAAAAATTAAGTTTCAAGATTCTTTGTCATTATAAAAATGTATAGCAAAATTTAAGCAATCCTTACGATACCATCACATATAACTTTGTGCAAACTAACATTTAATTTAAATAAATACAATTTTAAGGAGAATACAAACAATGTGATAACTAATATACAGTACAATACATCAATAAACAATGTCAAAATCAAGAAAACTCAAAGACAATATAAAACAATACACACAACCAGTGCAAGCAAGGCGACAGTCAAATATTGCATAGTAAGCAAAAAGTACTGCATGATATTGCACACAATGAAAACAGAGGTAAGTGCAAAAGAATGTATCCCGATTGAAATAATATAGTGAATATGTATATACACTGAAATATACAGACTGTGTTGTTAACCTTGTAAAGGTTGAGATATAACATGCCCTGTCAGATTGGTGCATTTCTCAGTAACGAGTATGTGTGTGCTGGCAGTGTTCAACTCACGTATGGCGCTGGGGTAAAAACTGTTCTTGTGTCTATTGATCCGCGATTTGATGGACCTAAAACGTTTACCAGAGGGCAGCAATTCAAACAAATGATGACCCGGATGGAAAGGATCCTTTAAAATGTTTCCTGCTCTTCTGAGACGGCGTGCAGTGTAAAGCTCTTTTAGGGAAGGCAGAGGACAGACAATGATTTATTTTTGCAGAGTTGATTACTCTCTGGAGAACTTTCTTATCTGCCGCTGAGCTGCTGGCGTACCACATAGAGATGCAGTAGGTTATCACACTCTCGATGGACGATAGAAAGACACTATAGCGGCTGCTCTTGTCGGTGGTTCTTTCTGAGAATCCTCAAGAAATAGAGTCGCTGCTGTGCTTTATTTATTTATTTTTGACTGCTGCTGAGGTGTTTGTGCTCGAGGAGAGATCCTCGGCGATGGTCGTGCCCAAGAATCTGAAGGCTGGAACCCTCTCCACGCAGACCCCGCTAATGTGCAGTGGTGTGAGATTCGTGTTGTGGCAGCACAAATTTGGAAGCACAAATTTTGTGCAAATTTGTTGATAGTGTTGGCAGAATGGGTTGGGGTGCAGTCATGAGTGTAAAGGACGTAGAGAAGTGGACTAAGCACGCAGCCTTGTGGGGCACCGGTGCTGAGAATCACAGTGGAGGAGGAATGGGGACCTAACCTAACCGTCTGGGGGCGGTTGGTCAGGAAGTCCTTAATCCAGTGACAGATAGATGAGGAGAGACCTAAGTCCAGCAGTTTGGCTGCCAGCCTGTCAGGAATTACTGTGTTGAACGCTGAACTAGTCAATAAAAGGCATCCTCACACAGCAGCCTTGGCGTTCTAGGTGGAGCAATGCTGTGTGCAGGGCAGTAGCGTTGACATCTTCGGTGGATCTATTGCAGGGTTCACCAATCTCGGTCCTGGAGGGCCGCTGTCCTGCAGAGTTTAGCTCCAACTCCAATTAAACACACCTGAACCAGCTAATCAAGGTCTCATTAGGCATACTAGAAACTTTCAAACAGGTGTGTTGGAGCTGGTTGGAGCTAAACTCTGCAGGACAGCGGCCCTCCAGGACCGAGATTGGTGAACCCTGGTCTATTGGTTCTGAATGTGAACTGATGTGGATTGAAGGTGTCTGGAAGGCTGGCTTTGATGTGCTGTTGAACCAGCCTCTCAAAGACCTTCATAATAACTGGGGTAAGTGCAACCGGGCGGTAGTCGTTAAAGACCACTGATGACTGTTTTCTTCAGTAGTGGGATAACTGTTGCTGACTTCAGGCAAGATGGAATGGTGGCTGTTGACAGGGACAGGTTGAAGATAGTTGTGAAGACTGAAGGAGAACTGGTCTGCACATTCTCTGGGCACCCTTCCCATCAGTCCATCTGGGCCTGCAGCCTTCCTTATATTAACAGCTCTGAGCACTATGGAAGTGAAATAATGACAAATGTTTTTGAAACAAAAAAGCTTGTTGAATTGCACTACTTGAAAAAATATGCATTGCATTAACCCTGCTTGCATTTTTATAGGCTGAAATTCAACATGGTTGTATATTTAAGCTGTGAATATTTCAAATCAAAACATTTCACACATGTTTTAATTCATTAAAATTCAATAACCATTCACCTTTAAAATTTCACTTTCAGAATATTTATTCTGTTTAAAAATACAACCTATAATATTTGACAGGCAATATTCCATTTTATTTCGCTTTACAAATTTGCTTCCACAAATTCAGTGGTTCAAATTCGAAGGAAAATTCAATATTTGACATCCGGGAATGGCAGGAATATCAGTAGATTGCTGATTTATAATCTCCATAGCTGTTAGTCGACCTCACCAGCAGGGGGAGCAAGCGGCTGTTGACGAAGAAAATTATAGAGCAACGGGTGAGAGACTGGGGCTGTGTTCGAAACTGCATACTCAGGTAGGCCTACTTAATTTCAATAAGTATTTACTTAACGAGCGCTAAAAGAGTAGGTACTTTATAGCCTGATCTAGTTAAGTATGAACGCAAACCGGACATCTGCCATGTTGACGTTATCATGTGACCTTCGACGCGTTTTCACACGCGTAACAACTTAAAAGATTTGAACGACACGTTTAATTCATCTATCTGTAAATGTCTTGATATTGATTAAACTTGCTCATTTTGTGGTCTTTTTGAAGAAACTGCTGCCCTTTTATTTTGTGAATACATTTAGGGTTGATTTAAGTTATTATATGTAACCCTACTAATGTGACCCACCATTTTATCCTTAACGATATTTATTTTAATTACAAAATCCCCAAATTGTCATCTCTTTAATTTGTTAATTTCTTTATTCTATCCACACATTTTCAGCCACAAGCAAAAGTGGCTTATTGCTTGTTTTCCTTTTTTTCTTGTTGAATTTAATTCTCATTTCATCCCTCAGGCCTAGGCCTATAAATAACAAAAAATATATATATATATATTTTGTAATGTCTGCACAAAGGGCAGCTGTGCGAAGATTCGCCTTTGGAGAAAACTGTTGATTTTATACTCGAAAAATTTAAGTATCATTAATATTAAAAATTAATAGTACCCCAGAATGATTTGCATTGCTATCCCACCCCAAAACATACAATAATAACAACAATAAATGCTGACCAATACTTAATTATATTACTTTTTACTGAAAATGATATAATTCAATAAAACAAAATGTAATGTATGTCATATGACATAGCTATGCATGAATACACTCTAGATGTGTATATAGTGAACTACATTTTCATTCAAACAATAAATAAAGCATTAATTAAATAATGATATTTTATTTACTGACAACGAGAAATATTAATAAATTAGTAAAAGAATGAATCAAAGTCACCATCACACAATAAACAAATGCATATACAAGTCAACACTTGAAACAAAGCTTTATTCAAACTACAATCATGTATGTAGGCTACAGGCGCTGAACCTCAAATCCTTCTGCCATCTCAACACAGCGGTTCCCATTCTGCACCTTTATTCTGATGAAACAACTGACCACCAGAGGTGAGCCGTTACTTCGTGCCTGAGGTTGTTGCGTGATGTGTTGTGCTTCACAATCTGAGGCAATAAGAGCAGGTGGAGTGATGGAGGGTCTCATAAGGGCAGGTGGAGTGATGGAATGTCTCATAAGGGCAGGTGGAGTGATGGAGGGTCTCGTAAGGGCAGGTGGAGTGATGGAGGGTCTCGTAAGGGCAGGTGGAGTGATGGAGGGTCTCGTAAGGGCAGGTGGAGTGATGGAGGGTCTCGTAAGGACAGGTGGAGTGATGGAGGGTCTCGTAAGGACAGGTGGAGTGATGGAGGGTCTCGTAAGGGCAGGTGGAGTGATGGAGGGTCTCGTAAGGGCAGGTGGAGTGATGGAGGGTCTCATAAGGGCAGGTGGAGTGATGGAGGGTCTCATAAGGGCAGGTGGAGTGATGGAGGGTCTCATAAGGGCAGGTGGAGTGATGGAGGGTCTCATAAGGGCAGGTGGAGTGATGGAGGGTCTCATAAGGGCAGGTGGAGTGATGGAGGGTCTCATAAGGGCAGGTGGAGTGATGGAGGGTCTCGTCCATGGCACCATCTCCAGGATTCAGCTCTGTGCTCTTCATCCTCAGTGCTCACACCAGCCTGCTGACATTTCAGATCCTACAAAAATGCACAAACATAACACAAAAGCAGTCATTTTAACCGCACAATGTCATTTGATTTCAGTATTATTTAGAAGACAAAAACTTTTTTTTTTTTTCACAAATGCCGCCATCATCTTTCCTTGCAGGTCCTGCTCCACCACCAAAGCTGTGCAGCAAATGCACAGAAATCAAGAATTAGAAAAGTGCTGTAATAGCTCTGTTTGAAATTACAATAATTAAAATAAACTACAACTTAATATTGAAATAGTTGTTGTTATTAATTTCTGTAGTGTCACTCAAAGCCTTTGATGGCAGAATTCAGCTTCATGAGCCACTCTTCACTGGATAAGCAGATGTGTCCCTGTAACATCCAGACCAGATTCACATTACCTCTGTGATTTATGAGCTCAACACTACATTTACATGTTGAGGTTGTTTTAACTTTTATTATTTTATTACATTTATCAACAAATGGACAAATAAAACAGATAACTTATGTTTAGTTACTTTATAGATTTGTTCTACATAATAGCACACATGCATCACTCAGATGTCTATTTCATGTTGTGATGTGCTCTTCTGCAATATTTATTGAAGATTTTCATGTCAGATGTAAATAGACATTTAAAATAAGCGTCTTTAAGATGTATATGGTTTATGTAAATCCACTTTAGAGACGTAACTTACGTGTCCTTACTGGAGCTCCCCTGTTAGCTAACGTTACATAATAAAACGTGTTTTTACAGCAAAATCACAACTATACTATACTGTGTAACGTCTTTACACCTTCAACAATTCAACAGTTTACTCTACAGTAGTTCAACACATGCAATTTTAACACAAGGAACCGTGTTTACTCACATTTGAAAGCACCCGAGTCGCTGATCTCTGCGATGTTTGATAATGACGTATCCTCTCGCGTGGCCTCCTGGGATAGAAAAGTATCCATCGGATGAGCACTCAAAATTCTGGCTGGAAGCAGTAAGCCATCCGGAAACTTCTCGCCTACTCTTTTATGAATACTTATGCTTCGAACATACTTTTTCTTTCATGTACTGTTTTCGCCTACTATATAGTAGGAAAGTAGGCATATTCGAACTCACTTAAGTCCGAATCTCGCGATAATTAGTACGTCACCCAGGTAATTCTCGCTTACTCTTTTATGTATACAGAGGATTCGTACATACTTTTTCGCTCGCCTACTCTTTTCCCCATACTATATAGTAGGGAAGTATGCGGTTTCGAACGCAGCCTCATTCATTCATAAAAACGGATTTACATGTGTTAAAAAAATTAACACATGTAAGCAGCTTTCTCTACCGTGAATGAGATTATAATGTTATTCACCGATGCGGATGTTCAGATAAAACGTTCAATCTGAGGTAGTAGACATTTCTCTCGGTTAGTTTTCTTATCTTTATATCGTGGCTGTGCTGCAGAACTAGGATTCCCTCAATACATCATTCTCCAGGATTCCCCTGCGGTCAGGACACTTAACGCTTATTGGACTAATACAGTGATCTAAAAGACCAAACTCACACCTTATTGGGGAAGGGGATGTAGGCTATACTAGATATAGGAACAGGCAAGTGGACTCAGAATATGAACGTGACGCGCAAAGTTTCATGCTGAGCGTTTCCCAGTGAAATACTGGCATTGGCTTGACACTGGATATTCGATATTTGCACATTTAGGGACCTTCTCTAAAGTTACAAATAACATTGGTACAAGTTTCTAACTTCATTAGCATTTTGAGAGAATGACTTACGGTCATAAAACCAACTGTAAATTGTTCATGTAGGTGTCAGGCATGATGCAAACTTTTTAGATAGATGTTGATATCATGAGGTAGGCCTACTGAAAAAATAGCAATATTTAGCCTACACATGATTTGACAGTTTATTTTACAAAATCTCAAAATTCTAAAAGGTGTCATGCCTGGCATGCACCTACATGAACACTTTACAGTTGGTTTTATGACTGTAAGTCATTCTCTTCAAATGCTATTGAAGTTATAAACATGTGTAGCAATGTCATATGTAACTTTAGAGACGGTCCCTAAATGTGCGAATATCGAATAGGCCTATCCAGTGTCAAGCCAATGCCAGTATTTCACTGGTAATCGCTCGGCATGAAACTTAGCGCGTTATGTTCATATTCTGAGAATTTTCTGTCGAATTTAAACCATTGAATTTGTGGAAGCAAATTTGTAAAGCGAAATAAAATGGACAGAAAATTGCCTGTTGAATATTATAGGTTGAATATGGATTATTGATTTTTTATTAATGAAAACGTGTGTGAAATGTTTTGAATTGAAATATTCACAGCTTAAATATACAACCATGTTGAATTTCAGCCCATAGAAATACAAGCCCTAAAAATACAATGCATTAAAATGCAAGCAGGGTTAATACAATGCATATTTTTTCAAGTAGTGCAATTCAACAAACTTTTTTGATTCAAAAACATTTGTCATTATTTTACTTCCATTGAGCACACTCCTCACCCTGTGTTAATGAATGAGGGTCCATGTCTGTTGGGGGCAGGTGAGGTGGTGTGAACGTCTGCTAGAGTCGTTGTGCTTGAAGTGGTCCTCAATCTCTCTTTTATACTCTGCTTTCACACCCTTGATGGCTACATACATACATATACACTGTAAGCGTTGAAAAAATTCAAATTTTAAGACAAAATTACATTTCCTGGCTTTATAACTTCTCATCATTTCAAGGCCTCAGTATATTTGTGGTTGGGCTAAAGACATTAGGCTGTGGTGCTGTTTTCAAAACTTTGCATTTGTGAATGAAATATTTTAAGTAGTGGTCAACAATGTATTCCAACTTTCACCATATCCCAAGTAATAGATGGAATTTTTCATATTTTTTGTTGTATATTAACCAAGTAAATACCTCAGTCCAAAAAGTTTTAACCAAATTACATTTTAAACGAATTACAATTACAAAAAAAAAAAAAAAAAATGAATGATCAAAAGTTTCAATATTACTATTACAAATTTGGCAAGTGTTTGAATCTGCACTCAATTTTAATCTTCCTTGTCTGGATAAATATCACACATCATTTTAAAATGCACTTCTTTACGTTTAGGTAGAAGGGGAAATAGAAGATATTTGCTTCTCAATTTCTTGAATTAATTGCTTTTATCCATCATGTGCAATATTGAACAAATACCTCTTTATATCATTGACCAAATATCCTCCAAACCCAAAGATTTTCTTTGAATTAATACTATGAATAAAGCTTTGCCTGTCCATTAATCTGAGCAGATGCAGGTTTGGTTACAGCACCACCTACTGGTCAGAAACTATACCAGTTTATCCAACACTATCATCTACTGTATCATTTTAAATGTTCATGTGAACTGCTGCACCTGCACAACACTTTGTTGAATGGTGTGTCTCTTTGACTGCTGGTGTAGATGTTGGTGGTGTAACACTGTGAGTCGAGCTCTGGATTATTAACACAAAGATTGTGGCTTTGAACCTCTATTGTCTTAAGTTTTTGCATTGTCTCATAATGTTGACCTTTTTTCTTACATTGTCTATGAAATCAAAATATATGAATAATTTACCAGTGAGAGAATGAGATCATTTGGTTGAAAACGTTTCAGGGCTCATGCTCCCAAATTCCCAATAATTTTATATTAACAGATTTTCCCAAACCAACTCTGACTGTACGGCCACAGAGTTCAGTGTTCACTGGAGACTCAGTTACTCTGAGATGTGAGCTGGATAAAATAACTGGATGGGAGTTTCTCTGGAGTAAAGACTCAAACACTGAATCTCCTGAAGCTGAAACTATAACAATCAGTCGTGTGAAAGTCTCTGATGGAGGAGAGTACAGATGCAGAGCAAGAAGAGGAGGATATTACACAGATTACAGTAAACCAGTAGCAGTGACAATACATGGCAAGTGTTTTACCTCTCATAATGAACTACTCTGAGAACACTATATGAAAATGATTTATAAAACACTAAATAAACATAGAGAACAAGACTTCAGTTTAACTTGATTTAGTGTTTTATAATTGTTCGTACAATTGAAAAAACAGCACATTTTATTACTTGTATTTATTTTATTATATTATTTCATTATATATTTTTTTTTCAATGTTTATTGTTATTGTTCTACAGAAAGACTAAAACCCAAAGTGACCATTAAACCTGATCATCATGTATTCAGAGGAGAGACAGTCACTCTCAGATGTGACATATATGATGGAGGAGTCACTAGCTGGCGGTACAACTGGTATAAAGACGGTTCAACCAGTGTTTTCAGTGAACGACAGGAACACACATTCAGTTCTGTTACTGAGTCTGACTCAGGTAAATACTTCTGTTATGGATTTGAGACTGAAGAATCACGCTGGTCACAACACAGTGATGAAGTTACACTGACAGTATCAGGTGAGTTTGATCATCTCTTCATAAACACACACAAGTTTAACATGTTATTAATACGTTTTTTTTTTTTTTTTTTTTATCAGAGCAGTTTTAAGTGTTTCTCGACAGAAGTGGTTGATTTTGACACAGAAGTGTTCAGATTTTTAGTTGTCAAGCAATAAACGTGTGGCCTCAGTTTTCTTTTGCTTATAACTTTGAACCCTTTGAACTTAAAAACAGGAACATTTCCCTGATCTCAAACTGAAGATGATGATTTCAATTTCTGAAGTCTCAGTGAGTCGTCAGATTTTGTAAATATTTTGTGAACTTTTTTCTCTTCTTGACAACTGTGGTTGATATGATCTTTACACAAAGCCTCCCAAAAGTTATTGGCTAGATTTTTATTTATCATTTTACATTTTTCAATTTAACCATTATCATATTACACCCTAACACAGTAGTTGTAACGGTCACCAGCTGGAGTGCCCTTGAGAGCCACCAGAGGGCACTCCACATCAGACTATCGTGATTCTCTCACAATACATTTCCCATAACTCACTGCCCGGACTCATCATCCCTGATTGCATCCACATGTGTCTCATTACCTTGTTAGTCTCAGCCTATTTAAATCATGTACACTCATTCATTATCAGCGAGGTCTTGTTAGTGGTTTCATCTGCAATTCTGAGCCTCTTCCCTTGCTCTTCCCTTGCTCTTCCCTTGCTCTTCCCTTGCTCTTCCCTTGCTCTTCCCTTGCTCTTCCCTTGCTCTTCCCTTGCTCTTCCCTTGCTCTTCCCTTGCTCTTCCCTTGCTCTTCCCTTGCTCTTCCCTTGCTCTTCCCTTGCTCTTCCCTGGCTTTCGATATCTGCCTGTGCCCTGGTTTTCCCGTTCCTGTCTCACCCTCTGGATTGGTTTGTTTGTATGGACTGCTTGCCTGTGTATGACCCTTGCCTGGATTTGGATCACGTCTTTGGATTACTCTGTTTAATAAACTGCATTTGGATCCTTTACCTTCGCGTCTCAGAGCAGCTTGTGACAGTAGTCATGATGTGTTTCATCTCTGCAACTCTTTTTCATGTAAACTGCTGCAGTTCGTGACTTTGTTGAATGTTGTGTCTCTTTGACTGCGGCTGTAGATGTTGCTGTTGTGAGACAGTGGATTGAACTATAAGAGGACGAGATCTTCTGCTGAAACACTTTCACTACTCAAGCTTTTTGCCAGTTTTATACTGACAGATGTTTCCAAACCAACTCTGACTTTGCAGTATTTTGCTTTCATAATGCCCAAATGATTTCTTAAGACACAGAATAAGTGACTATAACAGCTAGAGAACAACACTTCAATTTAACCTGATTGTGTTTTACAATACAAATGTTCAAATACCATTTATTGTTTTTATATATATTATTTGATCACATTATTGTTTATTTTAGTTTTTCTACAGAAAGACCAAAACCCAAAGTGACCATTAAACCTGATCATCATGTATTCAGAAGAGAGACAGTCACTCTCAGATGTGACATATATGATGGAGGAGTCACTAGCTGGAGGTACAACTGGTATAAAGGAAGTTCATTTGTGGGTTTCAGTGAACGACAGGAACACACATTCAGTTCTGTTACTGAGTCTGACGCAGGTAAATACTCCTGTAGTGGGACAGAGACTGAAGGATCACGCTGGTCACAACACAGTGATGAAGAAACACTGACAGTATCAGGTGAGTTTGATCATCTCTTCATAAACACAAACTAGTTTAACATTTTATTAATGAGCGATTTGCTTCTTCACATTAAGATACATTTTTAAACCAAAATTATCTCACATGATCTTCAAACCTAGTCTCAAAGTTGGCTGATTTTTGGATTTTTCACATCCATTACCAAATAACACCCTAAGTAGTTTATGTTTTTTTCAACTATAAGTGCTTACAGACTGAGATATAATATTTGGTAACACTTTATTTTGATGGTCCCCTTTAGACATTCTGTTGACTGAGTGAAACAGCTCCTACATGTCAACTAACTTTCATTAGAGTATTAGTTGAGTATTAGTAGACTGTTAGTTTAGGGTTAGTAGAATAAGTTGTATGTATAGGCTACTTGCAAAGTTACTTATAGTCAATTGAATGTCTAAAGAGGAGCATCAGAATAAAGTGTTACCAATTATTGATAATACATGATAGAGAAACAAAAATCAAAAGCAAGAAATAGATTAAAAAATATATTTAAAAAAAATTAAGAGTCAAGATTCTTTATTGTCACTATAAAAAGGTATAGCAAAATTGAAGCAATCCTTAGGGTACCATTACATATAGCTTTGTGCAATACAATTTAAGTAGAATAGAAACAATTTGATAATAACCAATATACAGTAAAATGCATCAATACAATATATGCCATAATCAAGACAATGCAAAGACAATATAAAACAATACACACAAAACCAGCGCAAGCAAGGCGACAGTCAAATATTGCACAGTAAGCAGTAAGTACTGCATGATATTGCACACAATGAAAAGAGAGGTAAGTGCAACAGAATGTAACCCAGTTTAAATAATATAGTGTATATTGTTATGGCTGGCTCATTTACTGCAACATAAAAGAGGCAAACAACAAATGCTTTAACAATAAACAAATTTATTTACAAACCAAGCAAACAATTATTAAACAATCAGAAGAAAACCGACGTCTAGGGGAAAAAACACGCGTGTGTGTTCTTTCATCTCTGGCACTAAAAATAAATATGGGAAAGAAAAGATTTAGGAGCAAAATATGTACAAATAAGAAGAATGGGAGAGAAGTGAGAGAGCCCTCACTTGAAGTCACCCAGGTCTTTATACTGACACCTATTATAAGTTAATTAGGGATTGAATGCACCTGTTGCCCAACTAACATCTGCACTGTGTAGAAGAGCCATCAGGGGGAAAACAGGCAGACGTAACAATAATCATGGGTTTCATCCGGTCCCTTTCCACAGGTGTATTAATCAAGCACAATGCAGTCTGCATTCATAATTTAGGTGCTTGATTTTATACACCTGTGGAAAGGGACCTGATGAAACCCATGAATACACTGAAATATACAGAGGGTGTTGTTAACCTTGTATAGGTCGAAATATAACATGCCCTGTCAGATTGGTGCATTTCTCAGTTCGTGTGTGTGTGTGTGCAGTAGCGCGGGAAGGGGGGTGCTGCGGGGGCTGCAGCCCCCTCGTCATAGCATCAGCACCCTCAAGTGGGGGGCTGTGGACTAACATAATATTGTACTTTAAAAACGTGAAATAAAAATAAATAAATGGACAGCGTTAACTAACTCTCTTATGCCTAATGTAGTGAGTGTTCAAGCTACGGAGAAAATGAAATAAAGTTTGAATTTGTCATGCTTTGTTCCGATCAGAGCACTTGAGCGGAGAGCACATTTCTGAATATTCCGCTCGCTCATTCCGCTCAGGGTCGCTCGCTCAACCCAGAATGGCCTGCTGGTTCGGAAATATGTGTAATAAGGGCTGCCTCCGACTGAAGTTTTTTTTTCTAGTCGACTAGTAGTTGTTCATTTAAGCCATTAGTGGACAAATCGCCCCTTTATATAAATTGTATTACTAAAATAGGCTATATACAGGATAATGAGCGTGTAGGCCTACATAATATAGCCGCACTCAAGCGCACGGCCGCACGCATAAAGATTGCCACAAAGAACCGGCAAAAGTATGAATGTGTCAAAAATAGCAAGGAGACATTTAATTGTTTATTAATAAACTGGTGTTTTCTGTGTCGCTGCAAAGATGAAGTTGGCGATGCGGACTGGCCATGAACGCCAGAGAGAAGTGCACATTTCATATGGATTATATAATCAGAGAGTAGCCTATTTCTTTTCGTTTTTAATAGTTTCGTTTAAAAGTAGACATTTCAAGCTTTCTATAATAGACAGCCTATATTTCTCAAATCTGTGATGCACAAGCTGAGTTTCGGCGCCCTCCAGTTCACGTGCAATGCAAGTGATTTGTGCCAGCGCCTTATTACATTGTCTGCTATATATTTACTTCTTATTTATTAAATACAGGCAATTGGTTGATAAAACATTGATCAAAATTAAGATACAATTTATAAAAAACGAAAATCTTTTAAAAATTATATTTCTACAAAACAAAACTCAATGAAGTGGTCAAAATCATGTCTTACCCACTCCATGTCTCCAGTCATATTGCACATCTGATGATGTATCTTTGTCTTTCTCATGCTGCATGCTCACTTTCATAATCAACATTGATTAATTAAAAAAATAACATTAGCCTATAATATGTAAACATAAATATGAAACTAAATGTTTTCTTTAATGGCTACAACACATATACAGTACAGACAAATTTCATGTCTTGTCATCAGCCACAACATAATGACGTCACATATTTTCCAACTCAGCCCCCAGCCCCCCTCGCATGAAACAGGTGTGTGTGTGTGTGTGTGTGTGTGTGTGTGTGTGTGTGTGTGTGTGTGTGTGTGTGTGTGTGTGTGTGTGTGTGTGTGGTGTTCAACTCCCATATGAAAAAAAAAAAAAAAAAACTGTTCTTGTGTCTATTGATCCAAGATTTGATGGACCTAAAACGTTTACCAGAGGGCAGCAATTCAAACAAATGATGACCCGGATGGAAAGGATCCTTTAAAATGTTTCCTGCTCTTCTGAGACGGCGTGCAGTGTAAAGCTCTTTTAGGGAAGGCGGAGGACAGACAATGATTTCTTTTTGCAGAGTTGATTACTCTCTGGAGAACTTTCTTATCTGCCGCTGAGCTGCTGGCGTACCACATAGAGATGCAGTAGGTTATCACACTCTCGATGGACGATAGAAAGACACTAGCGGCTGCTCTTGTCGCTCGATGGTGTTTTAAGCCCCCAATGGCTCCTTAGAGGCAGCTAACCCTACCCTCAACCTTAAACCTACCCATCCCCTCGCTGCCTGGAAGGCGCCGTTGGGGGCATAAAACACCAAACACCGCTCTTGTCGGTGGTTCTTTCTGAGAATCCTGTGAAAAAATAGAGTCGCTGCTGTGCTTTTTTTTTTACTGCTGCTGAGATGTTTGTGCTCCAGGAGAGATCCTCGGCGATGGTCGTGCCCAAGAATCTGAAGGCTGGAACCCTCTCCACACAGACCCCGCTAATGTGCAGTGGTGTGAGATTCGTGTTGTGCTTTTGGAAGTCAATGATGATCTCTTTGGTTTTAGAAGCATTCAGGGCCAAGTTATTTACCCCACACCATTCTGTCAGTCTCTGAATTTCATCTCTGTAAGCTGCTTCGTCTCCTCCTGAGATGAGTCCAACTATGGTCGTGTCATCTGCGAATTTGTTGATAGTGTTGGCAGAATGGGTTGGGGTGCAGTCATGAGTGTAAAGGACGTAGAGAAGTGGACTAAGCCTTGTGGGGCACCTGTGCTGAGAATCACGGTGGAGGAGGAATGGGGACCTAACCTAACCATCTGGGGGCGGTTGGTCAGGAAGTCCTTAATCCAGTGACAGATAGATGAGGAGAGACCTAAGTCCAGCAGTTTGGCTGCCAGCCTGTCAGGAATTACTGTGTTGAACGCTGAACTAGTCAATAAAAGGCATCCTCACACAGCAGCCTTGGCGTTCTAGGTGGAGCAATGCTGTGTGCAGGGCAGTAGCGTTGACATCTTCTGTGGATCTATTGGTTCTGAATGCGAACTGATGTGGATCGAATGTGTCTGGAAGGCTGGCTTTGATGTGCTGTTGAACCAGCCTCTCAAAGCACCTCGTGGGTAAATGCAACTGGGCGGTAGTCGTTGAAGGGTTAGTTCACCCAAATATGAAAATTCTGTCAGTAATTACTCACCCTCATGTTGTTCCAACCCCGTAAGACTTTCGTTCATCTTCGGAACACAAATTAAGATATTTTTGATGTAATCTGAGAGCTGGCTCACTCCTTCATAGGCTGCTAGGTAATTGCATCTGCCGGCCCAGAAAAGTTAGTAAAGACATCGTTAAAATAGTCCAAGTGACTACAGTGGCACAACCTTAAGTTTATCAAGCGATAACAATACTTTTTGTGCGCAAAAAAAACACACACAAAAATAACAACTTTATTCAACTATTAATATTCTTCTGTGAGGGCCTCTGATGTGAGTTCACGAGAGCACCACGAAGCATGCTGGCAGCTCTCAGATTTCATAAAAAACATCTTAATTTGTGTTCTGAAGATGAACGAAAGTCTTACGGGGTTGGAACAACATGAGGGTGAGAATTTTCTTTTTTGGGTGAACTAACCCGTTAAACCACTGATGACTGTTTTCTTCCGTAGTGGGATAACTGTTGCTGACTTCAGGCAAGATGGAATGGTGGCTGTTGACAGGGACAGGTTGAAGATCTTTGTGAAGACTGAAGGAGAACTGGTCTGCACATTCTCTGAGCACCCTTCCCATCACTCCATCTGGGCCTGCAGCCTTCCTTATATTAACAGCTCTGAGCACACTCCTCACCCTGTGTTCCAGTATAATGAATGGGAGTCCATGTCTGTTGGGGGCGGATGAGGGTGGTGTGAACGTCTGCTAGAGTCGTTGTGGGTCATTGTGCGTGATTGAGTTTTCCTCAATCTCTTTTTTTATACTCTACTTTTGCACCCTTGATGGCTACATTCATACATACATACATATACACTGTAGAAAAACAAATTCAAATTTGAAAACAAAATTACATTTCCTGGCTTTATAACTTCTCATAATTTTAAGGCCTCGGTATATTTGTGGTTGTGCTTTTTAGAGACATTAGGCTGTGATGCTGTTTTCAAAACTTTGCATTTGTGAATGAAATATTTTAACATGAGTAGGCTAGTTATCAACAATGTATTCCAACTTTCACCATATCCCAAGTAATAGATGGGAAAATTTTTATTTTTTGTTTTGTTTTATATTAACCAAGTAAATACCAATACCAAGTAAAATGAAATACAGTTCATTTTATAAATGAATGATCAAAAGTTTCAATATTATTATTACAAATTTGGCAAGTGTTTGAATCCGCACACAATTTTAATCTTAGAAATTCCTTGTCTGGATTAATATCACACATCATTTTAAAATGCACTTCTTTACGTTTTGGTAGAAGGGGAAATAGAAGATATTTGCTTCTCAATTCCTTGACTGAATTGCTACTAAGATGTTGAAAAATTTAATTTCTTCTTATACGACCAGCTTTCCTTCACGAGTCAGTTCCTTATAATCTTATTAGTGCTCACACCTCATCAATATAACTTATTTTGCCTAAATTAAGATCCCAGATATCTTGGGAATGAGCATGGAATATGTGTAAAAAAACAAAAACAAAAAAAAACTTTTACCATACTAATCATCAGTAAAAGAATACTTCTAATAACTTTCATTTAATCTTTTTTCTCACAATTAAAACTGAATTGGGTGTAGAAACTACTATCACTCTAAAAACAGCCTTTTTATCTATCATGTGCAACATTGAACAAATACCTCTTTATATCATTGACCAAATATCCTCCAAACCCAAAGATTTTCTTTGAATTTATACTATGAATAAAGCTTTGCCCGTCCATTTATCTGAGCAGTTGCAGGTTTGGTTACAGCACCACCTACTGGTCAGAAACTATACCAGTTTATCCAACACTATCATCTGTATCGTTTTAAATGTTCATGTGAACTGCTGCACCTGCACAACACTTTGTTGAATGGTGTGTCTCTTTGACTGCTGGTGTAGATGTTGGTGGTGTGACACTGTGAGTAGAGCTCTGGATTATTAACACAAAAGATTGTGGCTTTGAACCTCTATTGTCTTTTAAGTTTTTGCATTATCCCATAATGTTGACCTTTTTTCTTACATTGTCTATGAAATCAAAATATATGAATAATTTACCAGTGAGAGAATGAGATCATCGGTTGAAAACGTTTCAGGGCTCATGCTCCCAAATTCCCAATAATTTTATATTAACAGATTTTCCCAAACCAACTCTGACTGTATGGCCACAGAGTCCAGTGTTCACTGGAGACTCAGTTACTCTGAGATGTGAGCTGGATAAAATAACTGGATGGGAGTTTCTCTGGAGTAAAGACTCAAAAACTGAATCTGTCTCTCTCTCTCTGAGCTGTGAGGACCAGAGTAACTCTGATGGATGGACAGTGAGAAGATACACAGACAGCGGGCGGCTGGAAGATTGTTCATCATCATCATCAGTGTGGGGATCACAAACAGGATCTACATGTACAATCAGATCCACCAGCACATCAGACACTGAAGTTTACTGGTGTCAGTCTGAATCTGGAGAGAACTATTATCCTGTTAATATCACTGTACACTGTGAGTCTGTGTTTATGTATTTATTCATTTCACTGACAGTTTACAATCAATACACAGGTTTATTAAACAAGAGCAGGATATAGTGTATGACGTTGACCAGTAAACAACCAGCCAGACCATCATAGCAATACACTAAAAACAGAAACCAGTGGAAAATATAAAGTTCTTTTTAATTTTGTCTTGTTTTTATTATGTTACCATTTTGTTCATATATTACATGTCTCCTGTGTTTCTGTAGCTGGTGTGATTCTGGAGAGTCCTGTTCATCCTGTGACTGAAGGAGATAATCTGACTCTACGCTGTTTATATCATTATACAACCGTATCAAACCTCAGAGCTGATTTCTATAAAGATGGATCACTCATCCAGAATCAAACTACAGAGATGATCATCCCTACTGTCTCAAAGTCACATGAGGGTTTCTACTACTGCAAACACCCAAAGAGAGGAGAGTCTCCCAAGAGCTGGATCTCAGTCAGAGGTGAGAGTCACTGAAACTGTGAGCTGATTTATTTCTTCATATGCCCTCGTTCAGATATAGTGCATGATAAAGTGTTTGTGTGTCTCTTTTTCAGGGTCTCATTCAGACTCTCAGACTCTCAGATCTCTGTCCTCCACATACTCAGTTCTGCACTGGCAGCTTGTCCATATCTGATAGTGACGGTCGTGCTGATTTACAAATGCTGCAGAATGAGAGGAAAAACACCTGAGTGATTTATTAGAAGTCATTATTATCATTATTTTTAACTGACCAACAAATCAGTCAAAATAATTATTCATATGATGTGATGTCACATAACATTTGGCTTTGCTCAATGAGGGTTTGATCTTTGTAAAGTTGCTTTAAAAACACTGTTGGGAATTCTGCTTTACAAATACTGAACTGTCAAATGAAATTGTACATGGACTGCATATATATAGCGCTTTCAATAGACCCATGGCCACCAAAGCGCTTTACATATTGCCTCACATTCACAGACCGACCGACCGACTGTTTTTAACATGTATAATTTATCCACCAGGAATTGATGGTAAAAGCAGCTTTTCAATTTTTATTTATAAGTGAAAGTTTAATCTTTTTTTATTTTGTCCTGCTTTATGTAATACAGTGCAATTCTTTACAATGTAAGGCTTGTGTGATATTTGCATGTTTCACATTATAACCACACGAACACACTGTCATTTGTAAGCTATTCCTTATTTTAATGTAAGTCTCCTGATTTGTATTGCTGCAATATATCATAATTTATGTTTGTTTACTTTTTTAATAAAGAAACACAGCTTTAAAAAAAATATTCTGGATCTTATGCTTTGTCTTGCAGTGTCACAATAAAAGCAGAAGAATCGTGACCTCTGACTATAATGAATGTTTTAATCTCTCAGTAGTTTGGACTCTTCAGCCTAAAATTACTGTAATCTACAGAAATTATTACATTTATATGGAGAGAAAATAACTAGTTTTAAACAATACTTGAACATGCTTTTTTTTTTTTTGTACAGCCAATGATTTCACACATGATTATTTTAACTCATCCTGTGGTTATTGTGACTGTTGTGTAAAACTGTTGCATACTAATGTTCACATGAGAACTGCTGGTCATGTGACATTGATGGTTTTTAACGCTACTGAACATGAACACAGGGTGTCAAGTGCGGATTATGTGTTTAAAGTTGAGAAACACAAGACGGTGTTAATAGTTGTGATGAATCTTAGAAAATGGTGTTACGTTGATGAAATTTGGCTAATATATTTGATTTTAGTGTCTTAGTAATTGAGAAACCTGTAATAATGTTTGATATTTATGAAAAACCTTTGACCCAGAGTATGAGCAATGATCGACACTTAGCAAACAGCACTAATTCAGATTCGTATGTGTTGAGGGTCATTCTGCATGAATCACGAATAAAACAAGATCTGAAAACTGATGTGATCTTCTCTTCACACCAGTTTATCTTTCTAGCACTTCCTCTTTCACTCTCAGTCTCTCCGTTAAATGAGTCATATTTTATTAGTTAAGAAAATGCAGATTATAATCTGACACAAATGTTTTGTGTATCACAGCTGTACAGCAGCTTTAAAAGAAATAGTGCCATTGTTCAGCTGAAGTTCCCTTTAAAAAGTGTTACAACAATCCCCTTACATACAACTAAGAACAGTTTCTGTTTAATAATTGTACAGAATGATCAGTGGAAAAGAAAGACAGACAGAGCTGTGCCGGAGAGTGTTTTAAAAAAGAACTGATGAGGTTTCAAAGAAGGGCCGGTCAGTCAGATCAGTTGCGAAGGAAATGTTGAAAGCCATTGGTGAAGTTTCTGACGCCTCAGTCAGTGAAATCTTTTGTGTTGTGTCTGTATGAAGACATTTGGCAACTCAAAGCCAAAGAAAGTGAAATGTGTCTTGTGCAGTTTCTGTCTGAACTCCAGGGTTAAAACATTCATTTGTGTGTCTATGTGTGAATATTCTCAATCAGAGTCACAATGGAGACAAACTCACACACACAATGACTGTTTTGTTGTTGTTGTTAGACCTACATGTTCTTTACACACGTACACTGGAGTTGAGTGTATATTAAGCATGAATACCATTAAGGACGTTTTTTTCTAATATCGTCACCTTCCTAAAATAATTGCCTAAGTCATTTTTTCAGGTTTCTCAGAAAACACAAAAAACGGAACCTAACTTCAGAGGCCAAGTAGACTTTCGTTCTTCTTGATGCAACTACCATCTTGAAAAGCTTGTAAAATTGCCTAAGTCTCATTGTCTTTTGACTTAGGCAAAATAAAACACTCTTGACATAGGCCATTACACTACAGGGGTAGAAATGCATGATCTGTTCAACTGAAGATGTGGGTGATTTTACCAGAGGTGGCCAGTATCATGAGGAGATGACTTATGCAAAAAAAAAAAAACATTTTTGTCAAAAAATGACTTAGGCAAGTATTTTAGGAAGGTAACGATATAATAATTTACAGTCAAACAGAAATGGGATTTGAGTTATGGTCAGTCACAGAGAGAGAGATTTTTAGGGATTTTTCTTTTGGATTGTTTTAATAAACCTATTTTTGAATCATCTTGCATGATGTTTTTGCTTCTTTTTGTTTAATTGTTACATCTTATATAGTATATATGTCAGAACAGAAGAGTACAAACAAGTAAAGTTTGTAAACAGGATTTATTGGACACAAGATATTATTCAGCAGAAGAGCAGGTGAGTGGTTGAAGATTAAAGTAGAGCTCTGTTGGCTGGGTCGACTGAGTCTCTTATCTGGTTTTGGTTGTAGATGATGAAGATCAGAGCTTCGGTAGAAGAATGGCATCAAAGAGGTAAGTTTTGTCGAAGGAAGAGTCAGGTAAGTCTTTCGGTGTGGAATAACGAGACAATGTAGTGCTGTGGGTGTGGTGACTATATGGTGCTGGTGATTAGCGGAGCTGAGTGCAGGCAGGCGGTGGTGACAGGCGGTGGTGATTAGTATTCAGGAGACAGGGAACGAGTGGGCGGAGTGTAGAGGTCTGGTGCTGTTGATGTTGACTCCGTGACAATATTGGATTATATTTATATTCAATGTGGGAAAAAAAATTATACTTATAATGAATACTATTTATTGCATAAATATGAATTAGTACCATGAAATTCTCTCAAAATACTAAATATTATTCAACAAAAATATTGTTGATTTTACAAAAAATAAAAAATAAATGCATTTCAGATGTTCAGACGCTTTTGACCGTGAACAACAGAAGTGTGACCCCCAAATGAACAATAGCAGAGTGTTAAGTAAATCATACAGTGTGATTAGTGCAGATTGATTCCCAAATGAATGACTCTTATGATCCGATTCTTTTTACTAAATCAAAATTATTGAGCGCAACCATTAAATAACGATTCCCAATCAGGTACTGAACCAAGAAAGACACTATGTTGCACATGTACTATTATAATCTTGTATTGCACTTTTGTTTTTGCCATTGATGTGCTTATTGTTGTTGTTGTTGTTTGTTTGCGTTCATAGCCTGTCTTACAAATTTCAGTTCAGTTTTCCACCACATGAAAATGTGCAAATGACAATAAGACTTATGACCTTTGGCAAGAATTGAAATGACTGCTGAGGACAGTAAGACACGAATTATATTTCTTTTCTTTTTTTCAAAAGTTACTTTCTCAAAAGTACTAACAAAATTGTTATTTGAATCATACTGTCGCTGAATTCACTAAATTAAGAGGAACAAGCATTAAAGTTGTTTCATCCGTTGTCTTGGTGTATGAATATTAAACTTGTCACAGGTACAAATATATCAGTGCCAAACTCGACACATTTATTGTGGTTTGGTTTCTTCTCTTTCAGATCAGTGGCATTAACCAGTGTGGGAGGAACAGCAGTTGTAAACTTATGAAGTTATGAATACATCTAATAACATTATTACAATAAAGATCCATCAAAGTTATGATTCCGTTTCCATTAAACACACAAGAATATACTTCTCGTAATGGCAAATTTATGCTGTTCACAACATTTCAGTAGGAAACTTGCGTGACATTTTTGAACATGTGTTACAAGATTATCAACTTCTTAAAAAGGTTTTCTGTAACACATGAGGTACATTTGTATGTCTTCTTTAATCTGTCATTATGTATCTAAAGATCTGACAGGAAGTCTTGAGGCTTTAACTCAGTCTGTCTTTAACCGTCAGTCATTATTCAGTCAGTATGGAGCTCAGTCAACTTCCTCTTCTGCTCTGTGAGTATTATTTCCTCTGATAATAATTGCACTTGTATTGTGAATAGGATTGTGTTCCTGGTGTTTTTTCTTTTTTTTTTTTCTTCATGATCTCAGAGCTTCAAATCCAGCTCTAGCTCATGATATATGAGTGAAAGACGAGTTTGAGAGAAGTGTGCAGTTAGTGCTGTTTGTGAAAGAGAAATGCACTCTGTTGTGTTTGGGTCAGTCTGTTTCTTCACTCACTCGGTTTAATGCTTTGTAATGGTGTTTGCTGAATCATTTCTGTTGGTTAGTTTTGTACAGTTTGCTGTCGAGATGCATTAGGTAGATATTCACTAGTTAGTCTTTAGATGTTCACTATGCAGTTAGTAAGAGTTTATATGAGTTAATTGTTATTATTGTCACTGTTTTCAGACTCTAGAAAGGTTTTTACAGAAACACTTATTCAGGAGCCACTAGATCTAGACAAATTAGAAGAAAGACTTAAACATTTTTAAACATTTGTTTGTGTTGTGAAGCTGAGAAACATGCAAGAGTGAAATTTTCCTGTTTTTGGCTGAACTGTCACTTTGGTGGCTTGCCAGTGTAGTCGATTTCTCTTATACATAAAATAAGTTCTTGTGGAGAGCAGAATTTACTGAAGGTATCAGAGCAACACATTCTTCAGCAATGATGTTAGTCTGTCTTCAGAGAGTCTGAACCCAAATATCTGTGTGTGGGACAGACCTTTATACCTAAAGCTAATTTACACACAAAAGACCCCTAAGAGAAACACAGCCGGTTACTTCACAGGAAGAATTTTGCAAGTAAGATTCCCCCCCAAAAAAAAATCAGGATAATCAACGGATGAGTTTGATGATCTTTTTAGGAACATTTAAAATACACAATCTTTCATGAGTTTCTTTTTTTTTTTTTTTGTGCTGATTTCAAACTTCCAGTCTGGACACACTCAAGGTGAGGGAATTTGATTCATACATTTCATCACAAATGTGTGATTCTGTTACAAACCAGGGGCCGGATTCACAAAACAATCTAAAGAATACAATTCTTCTTAACTGCTATTTTCTTCTTATTTTCTAACTTAAGAAAGAAAAAAAAAGATAAAAAAAAATAAGAATATTTGGGATTTGGTATCTTTCTTTTTAAGGTTGTTCTTAAGACAAAATTTGTTTATTCTAAAAAGGGTTACACTTTATTTTAAGGTGTCATTGTTACAGTGTAATTATATAAGTACTGTGTAATGTACTTACTATAGGGTTAGGGTAGGATTAGGGTTTGGTTGAGGGTTATTTGCATGTAATTATACATAATTTACTGTTATTACTATAGTAAGCACATGCAGTGACATGTAACTACGTCGCCTTAAAATAAAGTATTTAATAATTTAATAATTATCCTATTCATATTCCTGAAAATATATATTTTTTTTAAAATCATCTTAAATAACTTCTTAAAGTGAGGATAACCTCCAACATGTCTTAAATCCCCAAAGGAAGATTACGAACTTCTTGGAATTTATCTTAAGAACTTTCTTAACTTCTTTTTTAAGAAGATTTTTGTGAATCCGGCCCCAGCTGTCACAGTCATCCGCACTCATTCATCTTTAGTCTCGTTTTCATTCATCACTTTTTCCTTTGTTTGTATTCTCCCTCCTCTCATCCGTTACCATGGACATTCATTCATCACAGCTGTTCGTCATTTATTTCGTTACCTCTGTGTATTTAGTTCCTCTGTGTTCAGTCTTTAGTTGTCGGTTGATGTTCGTGTATGGTAGTGTTTGTTACGTTTATACTCCTCTGCACACTGTTGCTCCTGCTTGCCTCCTCATAATTAAAAACCTTTTTATATTTGATAACCTCGTCTTCAGTCCGTCTTCCCTCATCTTCATCTTGTGACACCAGCAATGAAATGAGTGTCATAATTATAAATACAGCTTTTTAAACAAGTTATATAAGGGCGTTTTTCCACTGGGTTCGTTTGCTGCGGTCCGAACCCGAGTGCGCTAGTTCCCGGCGCCTCCCGCAGCGTTGGTCTGGTTTCACACTCAATTAGTTGTATCGAACCCAGGTGCGTTTGCAGTGATCTTACGTCATCGCAAACGCAATCAAACAATGATATCGACAGTGATACGCATGCGCGGGATACTATACTTCCTGAACAAGCGCGCACCCGAGTCCGTGTTGCTTGCACATTAACGCGAACCGCACCACGGTTCGGGAGCAACCGAGCTCAGACCACCTCCTCCAGGTAGTCTCGGGTTCGGTACTCTAGTGCGCACCCGGGTCCGATGACAGCGTTCACATTAGCGATTTTTCATGCGAACCGTGCCCCGGTCCGCACTAAACTGCCAGTGTGAAAGCGCCCTAAGATTCATGTGTTGTGAGCAACACCAAACAGACGGTTCTGAGGTGTGGCAAAAACACACAAAATCATTCACTCATATGAAAAAATTTTTATGCAGAATTTAGAAAATATCTTTTGACATTTGTCTACAGATTTAATAAAAATGATTAGAGTTGCTGGACCTGCAACAACAAAGTCATTTGAACAACAATGACAATTTGTAACCCTGTGGTAACTGATGTGTGTGTCTCTGACTGCTGGTGTGGATGTAGGAGATGTGAAACCCTGTGTTGAGCTCAGCGCTACTAACGGATGTGGGTTTGAACTCCACATAGGGGGGTCTTTACACCTCTGTTGTCCTTTAACTCTTTGCATTGCGCTGAATTGAGTGAATGTTCACCTTGTTTGTTCCAGTAATTGCTTGTTTGTTCCAGTATTACATTGTTTGTGAAATAAAAATGCACTAATGATTTACCAGTGGTAGAATGAGATCTGCTGAAAAACTTTCACATCTCATGCTCACACTGACTTTATATTGACAGATTTTCCCAAACCAACTCTGACTGTACGGCCACAGAGTTCAGTGTTCACTGGAGACTCAGTTACTCTGAGATGTGACATATATGATGGAGGAGTCACTAGCTGGCGGTACAACTGGTATAAAGACGGTTCAACCAGTGCTTTCAGTGAACGACAGGAACACACATTCAGTTCTGTTACTGAGTCTGACGCAGGTAAATACTCCTGTAGTGGGAGAGAGACTGAGGGATCACGCTGGTCACAACACAGTGATGAAGTTACACTGGCAGTATCAGGTGAGTTTGATCATCTCTTCATAAACACACACAAGTTTAACATTTTATTAATAAGGGATTTTTTATCAGAG
Organism: Leuciscus leuciscus; assembly: GCF_965113295.1. Taxonomy (NCBI): domain Eukaryota; kingdom Metazoa; phylum Chordata; class Actinopteri; order Cypriniformes; family Leuciscidae; genus Leuciscus; species Leuciscus leuciscus. The sequence continues at coordinate 41,445,255 of NC_138725.1, read as the reverse complement.
CAGTTTGAAGTGTTTCTCCACAGAAGTGGTTGATTTTGACACAGAAGTGTTCAGATTTTTAGTTGTCAAGCAATAAACGTGTGGCCTCAGTTTTCTTTTGCTTATAACTTTGAACCCTTTGAACTTAAAAACAGGAACATTTCCCTGATCTCAAATTGAAGATGATGATTTCAATTTCTGAAGTGTCAGTGAGTCACCAGATATTGCAAATATTTTGTGAACTGTTTTCTCTTCTTGACAACAGTGGTTGATATGATCTTTACACAAAGCCTCCCAAAAGTGATTGGCTAGATTTTTATTTATCATTTTACATTTTTCAATTTAACCATTATCATATTACACCCTAACACAGTAGTTGTAACGGTCATCAGCTGGAGTGCCCTTGAGAGCCACCAGAGGGCTCTCCACATCAGACTATCGTGATTCTCTCACAACTACATTTCCCATAACTCACTGCCCGGACTCATCATCCCTGATTGCATCCACATGTGTCTCATTACCTTGTTAGTCTCAGCCTATTTAAACCATGTACACTCATTCATTATCAGTGAGGTCTTGATATTTGTTTCGGCTGCCATTCTGAGCGTCTTCCCTCGTTCTTCCCTCGTTCTTCCTTTTGTTGAATGTTGTGTCTCTTTGACTGCGGCTGTAGATGTTGCTGTTGTGAGACAGTGGATTGAACTATAAGAGGACGAGATCTTCTGCTGAAACACTTTCACTACTCAAGCTTTTTGCCAGTTTTATACTGACAGATGTTTCCAAACCAACTCTGACTTTGCATTATTTTGCTTTCATAATGCCCAAATGATTTCATAAGCTAGAGAACAACACTTCAATCTAACCTGATTATGTGTTTTAAATGTTCAAACACACTTTATTGTTTTTATATATATTATTTTATCACATTATTTCATTGTTTATTGTCATTATATAGAAAGACCAAAACCCAAAGTGACCATTAAACCTGATCATCATGTATTCAGAGGAGAGACAGTCACTCTCAGATGTGACATATATGATGGAGGCGGTACAACTGGTATAAAGACGGTTCAACCAGTGCTTTCAGTGAACGACAGGAACACACATTCAGTTCTGTTACTGAGTCTGACGCAGGTAAATACTCCTGTAGTGGGACAGAGACTGAAGGATCACGCAGATCAGACATCAGTGATGAAGTTACACTGACAGTATCAGGTGAGTTTGATCATCTCTTCATAAACACAAAGATCGATTTGCTTCTTCACATTAAGATACATGATCTTCAAACCTATAGTCTCAAACTTTTGACAATGAGTAAAACAGCTCCTACATGTCCACTAACTTTCATTAGAGTATTAGTAGACTGTTAGTTTAGGGTTAGTAGAATAAGTTGTATGTATAGGCTACTTGCAAAGTTACTTATAGTCAATTGAATGTCTAAAGAGGAGCATCAGAATAAAGTGTTACCAATTATTGATAATACATGATAGAGAAACAAAAATTTTAAGCACGAAATAGATTAAAAAATATATAACAAATTAAGATTCAAGATTCTTTATTGTCACTATAAAAACGTATAGCGAAAATGAAGCTATCCTTACGGTACCATCACATATAGCTTTGTGCAAACTAACATTTAATTTAAATAAATACAATTTAAGTAGAATAGAAACAATACGATAATAACCAATATACAGGACAATACATCAATAAACAATATGCCAAAATCAAGACAACGCAAAGACAATATAAAACAATACACACAAAACCAATGCAAGCAAAGCGACAATCAAATATTGCACAGTAAGCAGTAAGTACTGCATGATATTGCACACAATGAAAAGAGAGGCAAGTGCAACAGAATGTAACCCAATTTAAATAATATAGTGTATATTGTTTCGGCTGGCTCATACCACAAAATAAAAGTGGCAAACAACAAATGCTTTAACAATAAAGAAATGTATTTATTTTAATCTTAGAAATTCCTTGTCTCGATTTATATCACACATAATTTTAAAATACACATCTTTACATTTAGGTACAAGGGGAAATTCTTGACTGAATTCCTACTAAGATTTTGAAAAATGTAATTTCTTCTTATACGACCAGGATAGCTTTCCTTCACAAGTTAATTCCTTATAATCTTGTTAGTGCTCACTCCTCATCAATATAACTTATTTTGCCTAAATTAAGATCCCAAATATCTTGGGAATGAGCATGGAATATGTATAAAAAAATAAAATAAAATAAAAAACTTTTACCATACTAATCATCAGTTAAAAAAAAAATAAAATACTTCTAATAACTTTCATTTAATCTTTTTTAATTGAAGTTGGTGAAGAAATCACTATAGGCCCTAACTCCAAAAACAGCCTTTTTATCCATCATGTGCAACATTGAACAAATACCTCTTTATATCATTGACCAAATATCCTCCAAACCCAAAGATTTTCTTTGAATTTATACTATGAATAAAGCTTTGCCTGTCCATTTATCTGAGCAGATGCAGGTTTGGTTACAGCACCACCTACTGGTCAGAAACTATACCAGTTTATCCAACACTATCATCTACTGTATCGTTTTAAATGTTCATGTGAACTGCTGCACCTGCACAACACTTTGTTGAATGGTGTGTCTCTTTGACTGCTGGTGTAGATGTTGGTGGTGTGACACTGTGAGTCGAGCTCTGGATTATTAACACAAAGATTGTGGCTTTGAACCTCTATTGTCTTAAGTTTTTGCATTGTCCCATAATGTTGACCTTTTTCTTACATTGTCTATGAAATAAAAATATATGAATAATTTACAAGTGAGAGAATGAGATCATCGGTTGAAAACGTTTCAGAGCTCATGCTCCCAAATTCCCAATAATTTTATATTAACAGATTTTCCCAAACCAACTCTGACTGTACGGCCACAGAGTTCAGTGTTCACTGGAGACTCAGTTACTCTGAGATGTGAGCTGGATAAAATAACTGGATGGGAGTTTCTCTGGAGTAAAGACTCAAACACTGAATCTCCTGAAGCTGCAACTAAAACAATCAGTCGTGTGAAAGTCTCTGATGGAGGAGAGTACAGATGCAGAGCAAGAAGAGGAGGATATTACACAGATTACAGTAAACCAGTAGCAGTGACAATACATGGCAAGTGTTTTACCTCGCATAATGAACTATTCTGAAAACACTATATGAAAATGATTTATAAAACACTAAACAAACATAGAGAACAACACTTCAGTTTAACTTGATTTAGTGTTTTATAACTGTTCGCACAATAAAAAACAGCACATTTTATTATTTGTATTTATTTTATTATATTATTTATCACATTATTTTCAATGTTTATTTTTGTTTTTCTACAGAAAGACCAAAACCCAAAGTGACCATTAAACCTGATCATCATGTATTCAGAGGAGAGACAGTCACTCTCAGATGTGACATATATGGTGAAGGAGTCACTAGCTGGCGGTACAACTGGTATAAAGACGGTTCAACCAGTGCTTTCAGTGAACGACAGGAACACACATTCAGTTCTGTTTCTGAGTCTGACGCAGGTAAATACTTCTGTTATGGATTTGAGACTGAAGGATCACGCAGATCACAACGCAGTGATGAAGTTACACTGACAGTATCAGGTGAGTTTGATCATCTCTTCATAAACACACACAAGTTTAACGTTATTAATAAGGGATTTTTTTCAGAGCAGTTTTAAGTGTTTCTCCACAGAAGTGGTTGATTTTGACACAGAAGTGTTCAGATTTTTAGTTGTCAAGCAATGTCAAGATGTCAAGCAATAATATAGTGTATATTGTTACGGCTGGCTCATATACCGCAACATAAAAGATAACATAAACAACAAATGCTTTAACAATAAACCAATTTATTTACAAACCAAGCGAACAATTATTAAACAATCAAAAGAAAATCGACATCTAGGGAAAAAACACACGCGTGTATGGTTACTAAATAAACATCTCTGGCACTAAAAATAAATATGGGAAAGAAAAGATTTAGGAACAAAATATGTACAAATAAGAAGAATGGGAGAGAAGTGAGAGAGCCCTCACTTGAAGTCACCCAGGTCTTTATACCGACACCTATTATAAGTTAATTAGGGATTGAATACACCTGTTGCCCAACTAACATCTGCACTGTGTAGAAGAGCCATCAGGGGGAAAACAGGCAGACGTAACAATATGTATACACTGAAATATACAGAGGGTGTTGTTAACCTTTTATAGATTGAGATATAACATGCCCTGTCAGATTGGTGCATTACTCAGTTTGTGTGTGTGTGTGTGTGTGTGTGTGTGTGTGTGTGTGTGTGTGTGTGTGTGTGTGTGTGTGTGTGTGTGTGTGTGTGTGTGTGTGTGTGTGTGTGTGTGTGTGTGTGTGTGTGTGTGTGTGTGTGTGTGTGTGTGTGTGTGTGTGTGTGTGTGTGTGTGTGTGTGTGTGTGTGTGTGTGTGTGTGTGTGTGTGTGTGTGTGTGTGTGTGTGTGTGTGTGTGTGTTTGTGTGCTGGCAGTGTTCAACTCACGTATGGCGCTGGGGTAAAAAACTGTTCTTGTGTCTATTGATCCACGATTTGATGGACCTAAAACATTTACCAGAGGGCAGCAATTCAAACAAATGATGACCCGGATGGAAAGGATCCTTTAAAATGTCTCCTGCTCTTCTGAGACGGCGTGCAGTGTAAAGCTCTTTTAGGGAAGGCAGAGGGCAGCCAATGATGTTTTTTGCAGAGTTGATTACTCTCTGGAGAACTTTCTTATCTGCCGCTGAGCTGCTGGCGTACCACATAGAGATGCAGTTGGTTATCACACTCTCGATGGAACAACGATAGAAAGACACTAGCGGCTGCTCTTGTCGGTGGTTCTTTCTGAGAATCCTGTGAAAAAATAGAGTCGCTGCTGTGCTTTTTTTTTGACTGCTGCTGAGGTGTTTGTGCTCCAGGAGAGATCCTCGGCGATGGTCGTGCCCAAGAATCTGAAGGCTGGAACCCTCTCCACGCAGACCCCGCTAATGTGCAGTGGTGTGAGATTTGTGTTGTGCTTTTGGAAGTCAATGATGATCTCTTTGGTTTTAGAAGCATTCAGGGTCAAGTTATTTACCCCACACCATTCTGTCAGTCTCTGAATTACATCTCTGTAAGCTGCTTCGTCTCCTCCTGAGATGAGTCCAACTATGGTCGTGTCATCTGCGAATTTGTTGATAGTGTTGGCAGAATGGGTTGGGGTGCAGTCATGAGTGTAAAGGACGTAGAGAAATGGACTAAGCCTTGTGGAGCACCTGTGCTGAGAATCACGGTGGAGGAGGAATGGGGACCTAACCTAGCCGTCTGGGGGCGTTTGGTCAGGAAGTCCTTAATCCAATGACAGATAGATGAGGAGAGACCTAGTCCAGCAGTTTGGCTGCCGGCCTGTCAGGAATTACTGTGTTGAACGCTGAACTAGTCAATAAAAGGCATCCTCACACAGCCGCCTTGGCGTTCTAGGTGGAGCAATGCTGTGTGCAGGGCAGTAGCGTTGACATCTTCTGTGGATCTATTGGTTCTGAATGCGAACTGATGTGAATCGAAGGTGTCTGGAAGGCTGGCTTTGATGTGCTGTTGAACCAGCCTCTCAAAGCACTTCATAATAACTGGGGTAAATGCAACTGGGCGGTAGTCGTTGAAGGGTTAGTTCACCTAAATATGAAAATTCTGTCAGTAATTACTCTCCCTCATGTTGTTCCAACCCCGTAAGACTTTCGTTCATCTTCGGAACACAAATTAAGATATTTTTGATGTAATCTGAGAGCTGGATCACTCCTTTAGGCTGCTTGGTAATTGCATCTGCCGGCCCAGAAAAGTTAGTAAAGACATCGTTAACCCTTTCACACGTAAGTTTAAAATATTCTGGCTGACCCCCCAGCGTGAGTTTTTCAAGGCGACCGTTATTTAGAATGTGTCACTTTATGGTTTCCATGGTGACGCGTCATTGCTTGTCACGTGACACACCGCAGCAACAACAGAGCTGAATGAATGACGATCTGCTTTTATGTCATTTTTCCTTTTTTATTCAAAATATTCACAAATTTGTTAGATATGACATGAAATATCTGATATTCCGATTGTCAAATATATGCAAGTGGAAGTATTTTGTTGTTTAAACACCTTTATAACGATCGCGTTAGTTCAGCTGTATTCGCGATGGGCGCCGCCATCTTAGTTTGTGCCGCAGACGCAGTTCAGAGAATCGGATCTGTTGGATTTACAACACGTGAATTCATCCACTTCTCCCGAAATACATAAAACAAGTAAGTGGCAGGTGAACTGGGAGAAGAATAGTGTAAACTTTAAAGTTCTCTTACGAGAGTCCTCTCGTACTGCGTTTTGTAAAAACGCTACGGGAAAAGTCTCTTTTCACGAAATACTGAAGCAAAAAATTATCCTTAATTTTCATACATGTAAAGCGCGTTGCGGCAGTGCTTAGCTATGGCGAAACGGCTCGCTCGCTCATTGGCTGCTCTGCAGCAACTGCATAAGCCTATCGAGCGAGGCCTGAGGTGACGTCAGGCCAGTGAGGACGCTTCGCGCCCTCCTAGCCATTTCCCGCCGAGACGGGCGTGGCTAGCTTCTATATAAGGAGCTCGAGAAGGCTGATTCACTCGATTTTCATCTCTTCAGCGAAGCTCACGCATCGCTGGATCACGAGGAAGCAAGCGTCGTTTGAGGCAAGCACTTCAGCGGGACGAGCCACTCGAAGCTGCTGGCAACGCCGCCTTCTACAGCCGTACCTGCTGCGCTTTCCGGCGCTATATCCTTTCATTACCACTGTTCTTGTATGTGTGTGTGTGTGTGTTCGCCTCCGCGACACTCACCCCCTAAAAGAGCTGCGTCTTTTTCAAGATGCCTTCATGTGGCTCGTGCCGAGCCCCACTCGCCCAGGGAGACCAACATGTCATCTGCGTTTCCTGTTTGGGTGAGAGCCATGCAGCACTCGCGCTCGCTGACGGCGGCTGCCCTCACTGCGACCTTCTGCCGATGGTGACTCTGCGGACTCGCCTGGCATCCTTCTCAGAGTCTGCATTCCCCGCTGCGCTGCCGCGCCGTAAGAAGCGCCGCTCGCAGCGGGCCCCGGAACCCGCTCCAGCCCGACCAAGCTCGCCGGTTTGCCCGCCTGCTTCACCGGCTTCTCCTGTTTCACTTCCTGATGCTCAGCGCCCGCAGTCTGCCGCCGCTTCATCAGAGGAAGTCGTTTCCGAGGCCGTGTCGGGAGAGAAGGATTCCTGCTCTCTGCTAGCTTCAGGCAGCGAGGACTGGGCGAGCTCTGAGGACCTCGCGCCTCCTGCCCGCAAGCCCACCACGAGAGCCAACATTGAGAAGGAGCTCATGCGAGTACTCGCGCTGGCCGCGGCGAGCCTCGGCCTCGAGTGGTCTGCACCAGAACTCCCCTCTCGTACCCGGCTGGATGGTAGCTTCCTCCCCGGTGAGCGCACTTCTCCGGAATCTAAGCCCGCCCCCTTTCTTCCTGAGCTTCATGAAGAAGTGGCGAAGGCTTGGAATGCGCCCTACTCTGCGCGAACGCGCTCGTCTGTGTCGCCAGCATTTTCCTCTCTGGATAATGCGAGAGACCGAGGCTACCTTTCACTTCCGCCGGTGGAACAGGCGATAGCGACCCACCTTTGCCCGCCCTCTGCTGGACGGCGGACTAAACCGGTGTTGCCTTCCAAAGCCTGCCGCATGACGTCGACGCTGCTCGCGCGAATCTTCTCCGCCGCTGGGCAGGCTGCGTCAGCGCTACACACCATGGCTACGCTGCAGATATTCCAAGGTGATCTCCTCCGTAAGTTGGACGAGATGGGACCGGAAGCTATCTGCATCGCGGATCTAAGGAGCGCTTCGGATCTAACACTCCGCGCTACCAAGTCTGCTGCACAGGCCATGGGGAGATGTATGGCTTCCGCCACCGTTGCTGAGAGGCATCTATGGCTTACGCTCACGGAGATGGCTGATTCCGAGCGCAACGCGTTTCTCGACGCCCCGCTGTCTTCCGCTGGCCTTTTCGGTTCTTCTCTCTCCGAGTTCGTGGAGAGATTTACCGAGGCCCAGAAAGCGTCTCAAGCCTTCAAGCACTTCCTGCCTAAACGCTCCAGTGCTACAGCGAGTCGCGAAAAACAGACTCCACGGAGCTCTCAGCATCAGCCCCTGCCTTCAGCCACGTCCTCACAACAGCGACAGCAGCGACAGCAGCACAGCTCTAGGTCCCGCTCTCGCTCTACCAGCCGACGCCCCGCTCAGCGCGGGTCACGGCCGAGGATTGTGGTTAAGCCGGAACCCCCGAAGAAGTCCTAGCACTCCTAGGGAAGCGCAGGTGTGTGAGTCCCGCTGCGGCCGGTCTCTCACCCAAGCGCACCGCTGTTTCAGTCCCAAGACTTGCGACTGTTCCAGCGTTTTCTGCAAGACGCAAGCCTGCACAGTTGCCCGCTCGCCTGCACACAAAAGCCGTTTTCACGGCTACCCAGATATATCCCGAAAAGAGTGTATTTTCTGGTGTCCCGGCCACGGCCGATGGTGCTATAAATGTAGTGTCGATGCCCACTCCTCAGTGCCCATCCCTACACACAAGCACAGCCCTACACCTAGGGCTCGCGCACATAAAATCGACTCAGGTCGATTGCGCTTCCAATATAGTGAAAGTGCCCACTCCCCAGTGCCCACATACACTATGTCTCACAGACCACAGGCTCTCTGTAAAAACGAGACCTGTGCGCGCTCGCTCTGCTCAGGCAGGCAGCGCGTCCAAAGCAGTGAATGTGTCCGCTCCCCGCCCACATTTACTCGCAGACATGAGTCCCACGGGGCTCGCTCAGCCCTCCCTCACTCAGTTAAGCACTGTAGTAAGGCTGAGGACGAGCGCTCTGCCCGCTGTATTAAGCGCGCCCCCCGCCTCGAATGCCACAGGCATAACGCCTATGTTATCGCACCTCGAAGCACCTCTGTCGCACGGCGAACAGAGCGCGCTTCACATCCAGCCCTTAGCCAGCCATGCAGAAGCATGGGCAGCGCTTCCAGGGGTTTCGGACTGGGTGCTAAGCATTATAAAGAGAGGCTTCTCGCTACAGTTTTGTCGACGCCCTCCCCGCTTCACAGCGCGCGTCGAAACTACGGTGAATTTAGAAGTAGCACATCTACTTCGCGCCGAAATATCAAAACTGATATGCAAAGGGGCGATAGAGCATGTACCCCCAGCTCAAAGCGAAGGGGGGCTATACAGCAGATACTTTCTAGTCCCCAAAAAGGACGGTGGTATCAGACCCATACTGGATCTAAGACGGCTGAACAAAGCATTAGTGAAACGCAGTTTCAAAATGCTCACGACCAGGAAAATCCTCGCGCAGGTTCGCCGAGGAGACTGGTTCATGTCAATAGATCTGAAGGACGCGTATTTTCAAATACAGATAGCGTCACACCACAGGCGATACTTGAGATTCGCCTTCGAGGGTCAGATATACCAGTATACAGTCCTTCCGTTCGGCTTGTCCCTGGCACCTCGTACATTTACGAAATGCATGGACGCGGCGCTCGCTCCTCTCAGACTCAGAGGCATGCGAGTGCTGAACTATTTGGACGACTGGCTGATCCTAGCTCAATCACGATCACAGCTCGTGGAGCACAGAACCATTTTACTCGATCACCTCGAGAATCTTGGTATCACGGTCAATTGGACGAAGAGTTCACTGAACCCCACTCAAACGATTTCGTTTCTGGGTACCATTCTGGACTCACAGTCTATGACAGCGCGGCTGTCGCCACAGCGCGTGCTGCACATTCAGCGCGTGGCGAGATCTTTCCGCTGCGGCGCGTCTACCCCGCTCAGGACGTTTCAAAGGATGCTAGGTCTCATGGCCTCAGCATCACCGGTTCTCCAGCTGGGCTTGCTCTGCATGCGCCCTCTGCAGTTCTGGTTGAAAGTGCGAGTACCGCGCGGAGCGTGGGTGTCCGGCCGGTTACGTCTCAAGGTCAATCAGAGCTGTGTCACAGCCCTGATACCCTGGTTGGCCGACGACTGGTACCGATCAGGTGTAAGCCTGGGGACTTCCTCGGGAGTGAGGATGGTGTCGACCGACGCATCCACCTCGGGATGGGGAGCGCTGCTCGAGGGCAGACCGTTCTTCGGCCTGTGGTCGAAACGAGAAAAGCTCCAACACATCAACTGCCTGGAAATGCTGGCAGTGCACAATGCGCTAACGCGCTTTTATCCCCAAATCAAGGACCAACACGTCGTAGTCCGTTCGGACAACACGGCCGTGGTATCCTATATAAATCGCCAGGGCGGTCTGAGATCCACAACCCTGTACAGGCTGGCGAAACGCCTCCTAACATGGGCTCAGCACAATTTGCGCTCGCTGAGAGCAGTGCATGTGCCTGGGCTCTATGCCTCGAAGTGGTCGGTTTTCTCCGGCTGGTGTACAGCTCGGAGCATATCACCTCTCGATTGTGAGGTGACAGAGGTTCTCTCCTTCCTACAGGAGCTGTTGGATAAGGGCAGATCCCCTTCCACGCTCAAAGTTTATGTGGCAGCTATTACAGCGTTTTCTGGAACAACGCTGGGGCAGTCTCTAGGAAGGAACGATTTAGTCATCCGCTTCCTCAGGGGAGCTAGGAGGCTGAATCCTCCCAGACCTCCTTCAGTCCCTATGTGGGACCTTTCTACGGTTTTGGCGGCCATGAAAGGTGCCCCTTTCGAGCCTATCCAATCTATTAGCCTCAAACATTTGTCTTTCAAAACAGTGTTTTTGATGGCTCTCGCTTCAGTGAAGCGCATAGGCGACCTGCACGCGCTCTCTGTGAGCCCAGCGTGCTTAGAGTTTGGACCTAACGACTCTAAAGTCATACTCAAACCTAAGCATGGCTATGTGCCAAAATCCCTCAACACACCATTTCGGGCTCAGGTTATCTCCCTGTCTGCCCTGCCGGGATCAAGTGAGGAAGGGGACTCAAGTTTTCTTTGCCCCATTAGGGCTTTAAGAGCTTACGTGTCCCGCTCTGCTGTCTTCAGACAGACTGAGCAGCTCTTTGTCTCGTTCAGTGGACGTTCCAAGGGAATGGCCGTTTCGAAACAAAGCTTATCCAGATGGATAGTTGACGCCATAGCGCTGGCTTATACTGCCAAGGGCCTCCAGTGCCCGTTGGGAGTTAGAGCGCACTCCACGAGGGGTGTTGCCTCCTCGTGGGCTTGGTCCAGCGGGATTTCCTTACAGGATATATGTACGGCGGCGGGCTGGGCCTCGCCGTCTACATTCATTAGGTTTTACAACCTAGAGGTTCCCGCCTTGCAGGCTAAGCTACTATCGGAGTAGCCGATTCAGCTGTCTAACTAGAACACTGAAATCGCATGCGCAACGCGCTGCCGACTGTCTTATGGGCAGAACTGTGTAAGACCCACATTTCCCACATTAGCTACAGGTTTCCCCACCCTGTCTATGCTATGTCATATTCGCGTCTGCTGACGCAACCTTATAAGGGCAGAGGAATCCCCTCTTGCCTCTAGACTCTCTCTGTGAGGTCATGTTTTACGTCCGCGGACGTTACAATATAGGGAATTATGTAATCCCAGGCTCTTTGTGAGTCTATCTGGTGATTATGCACTGTACACCTGGTTTGCTCCAGTGATCGGTGTCCTTATCCCTGCACGCACGGCGTTTTACAAGGGGTTCCCGTAGCGTTTTTACAAAACGCAGTACGAGAGGACTCTCGTAAGAGAACGTACTCGGTTACTAACGTAACCTCGGTTCTCTCTAGAAGAGGGAACGAGTACTGCGTTCTCTGCCGTGCGTACGGTTCACTCTGGTTCGCTTCGGCGATGAAAATCGAGTGAATCAGCCTTCTCGAGCTCCTTATATAGAAGCTAGCCACGACCGTCTCGGCGGGAAATGGCTAGGAGGGCGCGAAGCGTCCTCATTGGCCTGACGTCACCTCAGGCCTCGCTCGATAGGCTTATGCAGTTGCTGCAGAGCAGCCAATGAGCGAGCGAGCCGTCTCGCCATAGCTAAGCACTGCCGCAACGCGCTTTACATGTATGAAAATTAAGGATAATTTTTTGCTTCAGTATTTCGTGAAAAGAGACTTTTCCCGTAGCGTTTTTACAAAACGCAGTACTCGTTCCCTCTTCTAGAGAGAACCGAGGTTACGTTAGTAACCGAGTACGTTACTTACACAATGTGTATCTGATGAATAAAACTAATTATAATGGAAAGGATTATTATTGCCTCTTCCTTTGACATCAGTGTGTATTTTATAAACTCTAAATGTATTGTTTATTTAGTACTTATATGTCTGAAACCTAAAATAAACATTATGTGGTTGAAAACACTGAAAAGTTGTGATATATGACAGCTCTGAGCGCGCCTGTCTCTGGCTCAGCGCCAGCCAACGCGGGAAAGCCCATTTGAATTTAGCAGTTGATCACGTCATGTACTGACCGTTCTAATCACACCGGTGTGATCGTACGCTCCAGGGACCAGCCTAGACTGATCACACCGGTGTGATCGTACGTGCGAAAGGGTTAAAATAGTCCAAGTGACTACAGTGGCACAACCTTAAGTTTATCAAGCGATAACAATACTTTTTGTGCGCAAAAAAAACACACACAAAAATAACAACTTTATTCAACTATTAATATTCTTCTGTGAGGGCCTCTGATGTGAGTTCACGAGAGCACCACGAAGCATGCTGGCAGCTCTCAGATTTCATAAAAAACATCTTAATTTGTGTTCTGAAGATGAACGAAAGTCTTACGGGGTTGGAACAACATGAGGGTGAGTAATTACTAACAGAATTTTCTTTTTTGGGTGAACTAACCCGTTAAACCACTGATGACTGTTTTCTTCAGTAGTGGGATAACTGTTGCTGACTTCAGGCAAGATGGAATGGTGGCTGTTGACAGGGACAGGTTGAAGATCTTTGTGAAGACTGAAGGAGAACTGGTCTGCACATTCTCTGAGCACCCTTCCCATCACTCCATCTGGGCCTGCAGCCTTCCTTATATTAACAGCTCTGAGCACACTCCTCACCCTGTGTTCCTGTATAATGAATGGGAGTCCATGTCTGTTGGGGGCGGATGAGGGTGGTGTGAACGTCTGCTAGAGTCGTTGTGGGTCATTGTGCGTGACATCTCTTTTTTTATACTCTACTTTTGCACCCTTGATGGCTACATTCATGCATACATACATATACACTGTAGAAAAACTAATTCAAATTTGAAAACAAAATTACATTTCCTGGCTTTATAACTTCTCATAATTTTAAGGCCTCAGTATATTTGTGGTTGGGCTTTTTAGAGACATTAAGCTGTGATGCTGTTTTCAAAACTTTGCATTTGTGAATGAAATATTTTAACATGAGTAGGCTAGTTATCAACAATGTATTCCAACTTTCACCATATCCCAAGTAATAGATGGGAAAATTTTTATTTTTTGTTTTGTTTTATATTAACCAAGTAAATACCTCAGTCCAAAAAGTTTTAACCAGATTACATTTTAAATGAATTACAGTTCATTTTATAAATTAATGATCAAAAGTTTCAATATTATTATTACAAATTTGGCAAGTGTTTGAATCCGCACTCAATTTTAATCTTAGAAATTCCTTGTCTGGATTAATATCACACATCATTTTAAAATACACTTCTTTACGTTTAGGTAGAAGGGGAAATAGAAGATATTTGCTTCTCAATTCCTTGACTGAATTGCTACTAAGATGTTGAAAAATGTAATTTCTTCTTATACGACCAGCTTTCCTTCACGAGTCAGTTCCTTATAATCTTATTAGTGCTCACACCTCATCAATATAACTTATTTTGCCTAAATTAAGATCCCAGATATCTTGGGAATGAGCATGGAATATGTAAAAAAAAAAAAAAAAAACTTTTACCATACTAATCATCAGTAAAAGAATACTTCTAATAACTTTCATTTAATCTTTTTTCTCACAATTAAAACTGAATTGGGTGTAGAAACTACTATCACTCTAAAAACAGCCTTTTTATCCATCATGTGCAACATTGAACAAATACCTCTTTATATCATTGACCAAATATCCTCCAAACCCAAAGATTTTCTTTGAATTAATACTATGAATAAAGCTTTGCCCGTCCATTTATCTGAGCAGATGCAGGTTTGGTTACAGCACCACCTACTGGTCAGAAACCAGTTTATCCAACACTATCATCTACTGTATCGTTTTAAATGTTCATGTGAACTGCTGCACCTGCACAACACTTTGTTGAATGGTGTGTCTCTTTGACTGCTGGTGTAGATGTTGGTGGTGTGACACTGTGAGTAGAGCTCTGGATTATTAACACAAAAGATTGTGGCTTTGAATTTCTATTGTCTTTTAAGTTTTTGCATTATCCCATAATGTTGACCTTTTTTCTTACATTGTCTATGAAATCAAAATATATGAATAATTTACCAGTGAGAGAATGAGATCATCGGTTGAAAACGTTTCAGAGCTCATGCTCCCAAATTCCCAATCATTTTATATTAACAGATTTTCTCAAACCAATTCTGACTGTACGGCCACAGAGTCCAGTGTTCACTGGAGACTCAGTTACTCTCAGATGTGAGCTGGATAAAATAACTGGATGGAAGTTTCTCTGGAGTAAAGACTCAAACACTGAATCTCCTGAAGCTGCAACTAAAACAATCAGTCCTGTGAAAGTCTCTGATGGAGGAGAGTACAGATGCAGAGCAAGAAGAGGAGGATATTACACAGATTACAGTAAACCAGTAGAAGTGACAATACATGGCAAGTGTTTTACCTCTCATAATGAACTACTCTGAAAACACTATATGAAAATGATTTATAAAACACTAAATAAACATAGAGAACAACACTTCAGTTTAACTTGATTTAGTGTTTTGTAACTGTTCGCACAATAAAAAAAAGCACATTTTATTATTTGTATTTATTTTATTATATTATTTATCACATTATTTTCAATGTTTATTTTTGTTTTTCTACAGAAAGACCAAAACCCAAAGTGACCATTAAACCTGATCATCATGTATTCAGAGGAGAGACAGTCACTCTCAGATGTGACATATATGATGGAGGAGTCACTAGCTGGCGGTACAACTGGTATAAAGACGGTTCAACCAGTGTTTTCAGTGAACGACAGGAACACACATTCAGTTCTGTTACTGAGTCTGACGCAGGTAAATACTCCTGTTATGGGAGAGAGACTGGAGGATCACGCTGGTCACAACACAGTGATGAAGTTACACTGACAGTATCAGGTGAGTTTGATCATCTCTTCATAAACACACACAAGTTTAACATGTTATTAATGAGTGATGTCTCTATTTCAGTTCCCAGAGCAGTTTTAAGTGTTTCTCCTCAGAAGTGGTTGACTGAAGGAGATCCAGTGACTCTGAACTGTGAGGTTAACGGCTTCTCTACAGGCTGGACATTCAGCTGGTTCACTGAAACTGTCTCAGGTCAGTTATAATGTGCTTCATATGAATTAACTGGTTATATTAAAGTGAAATCTATAATTTAATATGCCTGAAACCAGACACAGACTGGGTATTAAGGGCAACACTTCCATGGGGACCAAGCAGTGAAACTTTGAGATCCCAATCCCTCATTTACAGTCACTCCTCTGTAACAACATAAGAGCCATTGATCAAACCCTGATTAAAACAACCTAAACACAATGAGTAATTTGAGTTACACCAATGTAAACCAGTGTATTCAGGTTCAAGTTTAGTTAAAAATGTAATTTATATGAAATCTACACATTCTCACTTTATACAGAGAGCAGGAATGATTATGAGCTCCTCTCAGACAGCAGCAGAGGAGCTGGAGGAAAATACACTGTCAGTTCTGCTGATCTAAATCACACAGGAGTTTATGTGTGCAGAGCAGAGAGTGATAAAACAGCCATTAACACAACATACAGCAACACACAACCACTGTGGGTCACTGGTGAGTACACAGAGAGTTTAAATGATTGGTTCATCTTTAATAAAGACAATTTCCAAATTATAGCTGTAATTGTCTTGTCAGGCGTTTCTCCTCCAGTGTCTCTGATCATCAGTCCCAGCAGAACTCAACACTTCACATCTGTCTCTCTCTCTCTGAGCTGTGAGGACCAGAGTAACTCTGATGGATGGACAGTGAGAAGATACACAGACAGCGGGCGGCTGGAAGATTGTTCATCATCATCATCAGTGTGGGGATCACAAACAGGATCTACATGTACAATCAGATCCACCATCACATCAGACACTGGAGTTTACTGGTGTCAGTCTGAATCTGGAGAGAACTATCATCCTGTTAACATCACTGTACACTGTGAGTCTGTGTTTCTGTATTTATTCATTTCACTGACAGTTTACAATCAATACACAGGTTTATTAAACAAGAGCAGGATATACTGTAGTGTGACGTTGACCAGTAAACAACCAGCCAGACCATCATAGCAATACACTAAAAACAGAAACCATGTGGGCAGTGGAAAATATATACATTTTTTTTTTATTTTGTCTTGTTTTTATTATGTTACCATTTTGTTCATATATTGCATGTCTCCTGTGTTTCTGTAGTTGGTGTGATTCTGGAGAGTCCTGTTCATCCTGTGACTGAAGGAGATAATCTGACTCTACGCTGTTTATATCATTATCCAACCCTTTCAAACCTCAGAGCTGATTTCTATAAAGATGGATCACTCATCCAGAATCAAACTACAGAGATGATCATCCCTACTGTCTCAAAGTCACATGAGGGTTTCTACTACTGCAAACACCCAGAGAGAGGAGAGTCTCCCAAGAGCTGGATCTCAGTCAGAGGTGAGAGTCACTGAAACTGTGAGCTGATTTATTTCTTCATATGCCCTCGTTCAGATATAGTGCATGATAAAGTGTTTGTGTGTCTCTTTTTCAGGGTCTCATTCAGACTCTCAGATCTCTGTCCTCCACATACTCAGTTCTGCACTGGCAGCTTGTCCATATCTGATAGTGACAGTCGTGCTGATTTACAAATGCTGCAGAATGAGAGGAAAAACACCTGAGTGATTTATTAGAAGTCATTATTATCATTATTTTTAACTGACCAACAAATCAGTCAAAATAATTATTAATATGATGTGATGTCACATTTGGCTTTGCTCAATGAGGGTTTGATCTTTGTAAAGTTGCTTTAAAAACACTGTTGGGAATTCTGCTTTACAAATACTGAACTGTCAAATGAAATGGTACATGGACTGCATATATATAGCGCTTTCAATAGACCCATGGCCACCAAAGCGCTTTACATATTGCCTCACATTCACCGACCGACCGACCGACTGTTTTTAACATGTATAATTTATCCACCAGGAATTGATGGTAAAAGCAACTTTTCAATTTTTATTTATAAGTGAAAGTTTAATATTTTTTTTATTTTGTCCTGCTTTATGTAATACAGTGCAATTCTTTACAATGTAAGGCTTGTGTGATATTTGCATGTTTCACATTATAACCACACGAACACACTGTCATTTGTAAACTATTCCTTATTTTAATGTAAGTCTCCTGATTTGTATTGCTGCAATATATCATAATTTATGTTTGTTTACTTTTTTAATAAAGAAACACAGCTTTAAAAAAAAAAATATTCTGGATCTTATGCTTTGTCTTGCAGTGTCACAATAAAAGCAGAAGAATCGTGACCTCTGACTATAATGAATGTTTTAATCTCTCAGTAGTTTGGACTCTTCAGCCTAAAATTACTGTAATCTACAGAAATGATTACATTTATATGGAGAGAAAATAACTAGTTTTAAACAATACTTGAACATGCTTTTTTTTTTTTTGTACAGCCAATGATTTCACACATGATTATTTTAACTCATCCTGTGGTTATTGTGACTGTTGTGTAAAACTGTTGCATACTAATGTTCACATGAGAACTGCTGGTCATGTGACATTGATGGTTTTTAACGCTACTGAACATGAACACAGGGTGTCAAGTGCTGATTATGTGTTTAAAGTTAAGAAACACAAGAACAGTGTTAATAGTTGTGATGAATCTTTTAGAAAATGGTGTTACGTTGATGAAATTTGGCTAATATATTTGATTTTAGTGTCTTAGTAATTGAGAAACCTGGAATAATGTTAGATATTTATGAAAAACCTTTGACCCAGAGTATGAGCAATGATCGACACTTAGCAAACAGCACTAATTCAGATTCGTATGTGTTGAGGGTCATTCTGCATGAATCACGAATAAAACAAGATCTGAAAACTACTGATGTGATCTTCTCTTCACACCAGTTTATCTTTCTAGCACTTCCTCTTTCACTCTCAGTCTCTCCGTTAAATGAGTCATATTTTATTAGTTAAGAAAATGCAGATTATAATCTGACACAAATGTTTTGTGCATCACAGCTGTACAGCAGCTTTAAAAGAAAATAGTGCCATTGTTCAGCTGAAGTCCCCTTTAAAAAGTGTTACAACAATCCCCTTACATGTTTCTGTTTAATAATTGTACAGAATGATCAGTGGAAAAGAAAGACAGACAGAGCTGTGCGTGTGTTTTAGTGCGTGTTTTTCAGACGGAGAGTGTTTTAAAAAGGAACTGATGAGGTTTTAAAGAAGGGCCGGTCAGTCAGATCAGTTGCGACAGAAATGTTGAAAGCCATTGGTGAAGTTTCTGACGCCTCAGTCAGTGAAAACTTTTGTGTTGTGTCTGTATGAAGCCATTTGGCAACTCAAAGCCAAAGAAAGTGAAATATTTCTTGTGCAGTTTCTGTCTGAACTCCAGGGTTAAAACATTCATTTTTGGAGATAAGACAAACTCACACACACAATGACTGTTTTGTTGTTGTTGTTAGACCTACATGTTCTTTACACACGTACACTGGAGTTGAGTGTATATTAAGCATGAATACCATTAAGGACGTTTTTTTCTAATATCGTCACCTTCCTAAAATAATTGCCTAAGTCATTTTTTCAGGTTTCTCAGAAAACACAAAAAACGGAACCTAACTTCAGAGGCCAAGTAGACTTTCGTTCTTCTTGATGCAACTGCCATCTTGAAAAGCTTGTAAAATTGCCTAAGTTTCATTGTCATTTGACTTAGGCAAAATAAAACAGCCTAAGCCACACTCTTGACATAGGCCATTACACTACAGGGGTAGAAATGCATGATCTGTTCAACTGAGGATGTGGGGGATTTTACCAGAGGTGGCCAGTATCATGAGGAGATGACTTATGCAAAAAAAAAAAACATTTTTGTCAAAAAATGACTTAGGCAATTATTTTAGGAAGGTGACGATATAATAATTTACAGTCAAACAGAAATGGGATTTGAGTTATGGTCAGTCACAGAGAGAGAGATTTTTAGGGATTTTTCTTTTGGATTGTTTTAATAAACCTATTTTTGAATCATCTTGCATGATGTTTTTGCTTCTTTTTGTTTAATTGTTACATCTTATATTTGTCAGGTCAGAAGAGTGCAAACAAGTAAAGTTTGTAAACAGGATTTATTGGACACAAGATATTATTCAGCAGAAGAGCAGGTGAGTGGTTGAAGATTAAAGTAGAGCTCTGTTGGCTGGGTCGACTGAGTCTCTTATCTGGTTTGGTTGTAGATGATGAAGATCAGAGCTTTGGGAGAAGAATGGCATCAAAGAGGTAAGTTTTGTCGTAAGTCTTTCGGTGTGGAATGACGAGACCAGACAATGTAGTGCTGTGGGTGTGGTGACTATATGGTGCTGGTGATTAGCGGAGCTGAGTGCAGGCAGGCGGTGGTGACAGGCGGTGGTGATTAGTATTCAGGAGACAGGGAACGAGTGGGCGGAGTGTAGAGGTCTGGTGCTGTTGATGTTGACAATATTGTATTATATTTATATTGACTTATATTTATATTCAATGTGAAAAATGATAATTATTATGAATACTATTTATTGCATAAATATGAATTAGTACCATGAAATTCTCTCAAAATACTAAATATTATTCAACAAAAATATATTTAATATATTTAAAAAAAGAAAAGAAAAATGCATTTCAGATGTTCAGACGCTTTTGACCGTGAACAACAGAAGTGTGACCCCCCAAATGAACAATAGCAGAGTGTTAAGTAAATCATACAGTGTGATTAGTGCAGATTGATTCCCAAATGAATGACTCTTATGATCCGATTCTTTTTACTGGATCAAAATTATTGAGCGCAACCATTAAATAACGATTCCCAATCAGGTACTGAACCAAGAAAGACACTATGTTGCACATGTACTATTATAATCTTGTATTGCACTTTTGTTTTTGCCATTGATGTGCTTATTGTTGTTGTTGTTGTTTGTTTGCGTTCATAGCCTGTCTTACAAATTTCAGTTCAGTTTTCCACCACATGAAAATGTGCAAATGACAATAAGACTTATGACCTTTGGCAAGAATTGAAATGACTGCTGAGGACAGTAAGACACGAATTATATTTCTTTTCTTTTTTTCAAAAGTTACTTTCTCAAAAGTACTAACAAAATTGTTATTTGAATCATACTGTCGCTGAATTCACTAAATTAAGAGGAACAAGCATTAAAATTGTTACATCCGTTGTCTTGGTGTATGAATATTAAACTTTTCACAGGTACAAATATATCAGTGCCAAAGTTGAAACCTTTATTGTGGTTTGGTTTCTTCTCTTTCAGATCAGTGGCTTTAACCAGTGTGGGAGGAACAGCAGCTGTAAACTTATAAAGTTATGAATACATATAATACCATTATTTCAATAAAGATCCATCAAAGTTATGATTCCGTTTCCATTAAACACACAAAAATATACTTCTCGTAATGGCAAATTTATGCTGTTCACAACATTTCAGTAGGAAACTTGCGTGACATTTTTGAGGTACATTTGTATGTCTTCTTTAATCTGTCATCATGTTCCTAAAGATCTGACAGGAAGTCTTGAGGCTTTAACTCAGTCTGTCTTTAACCATCTGTCATTATTCAGTCAGTATGGAGCTCAGTCAACTCCCTCTTCTGCTCTGTGAGTATTATTTCCTCTGAAAATAATTGCACTTATATTATGAATAGGATTGTGTTCCTGGTGTTTTTTATTTTATTTTCATGTTCTCAGAGCTTCAAATCCAGCTCTAGTTCATGATATATGAGTGAAAGACGAGTTTGAGAGAGGAAGTGTGCAGTTAGTGCTGTTTGTGAAAGAGAAATGCACTCTGTTGTGTTTGGGTCAGTCTGTTTCTTCACTCACTCGGTTTAATGCTTTGTAATGGTGTTTGCTGAATCATTTCTGTTGGTTAGTTTTGTACAGTTTGCTGTCCATGATGCACTAGGTAGATATTCACTAGTTAGTCTTTAGATGTTCACTAGTATGCAATTAGTAAGAGTTTATATGAGTTAATTGTTATTATTGTCACTGTTTTCAGACTCTAGAAAGGTTTTTACAGAAACACCTGAAATCAGCTCCATATTCACAGTGTAATAATTGTCAGATTTTCCTGTATTTGGCTGAACTGTAACTTCGGTGGCTTGCCAGTGTAGTCGATTTCTCTTATACATAAAATAAGTTCTTGTGGAGAGAAGAATTTACTGAAGGTATCAGAGCAGCACATTCTTCAGCAATAATGTTAGTCTGTCTTCAGAGAGTCTGAACCCAAATATCTGTCTGTGGGACAGTCCTTTATACCTAAAGCTAATTTACACACAAAACACATCCAGAGACCCCTAAGAGAAACACAGCCGGAAGAACTTTGCAAATATAATCCCACAAAAAAAAAAAAAAATTATCAGGATAATCAATGGATGAGTTTGATGATCTTTACCAGGAATTTTTTTTTTTACTTTAGTGTTTTTAGTGCTGATTTCAAACTTCCAGTCTGGACACACTCAAGGTGAGTGAATTTGATTCATAAATTTCATCACAAATGTGTGATTCTGTTACAAACCAGGGACCGGATTCATGAAACAATCTAAAGAATAAAATTCTTCTTAACTGCTATTTTCTTCTTATTTTCTAACTTAAGAAAAAAAAAAAGATACGAATATTTTGTATTCCCTAAAGCTTTTCTTAAGAATGTTCTAATGTTGTTCTTAAGACAAAATTTGGTTACACTTTATTTGAAGGTGACGTACTTACATTGTACTTCCTCAAATAAGTGCTGAGTAATATTAAGGTGTCATTGTTACAGTGTAATTATATATTTATGTACTGTGTAATATTAAGTAACTACATGTACTTATTATAGAGTTACAGTTAGGTTGGTTTAGGGTTAGTTACTTGTAATTATACATAATTTACTGTTATTACTATAGTAAGCACATGCAGTAACATGTAACTACGTCACCTTAAAATAAAGTGTTTAATCATTTAATAATTATCCTATTTATATTCCTGAAAATATATATATATATTTTTTTTTTTAAATCATCTTAAATAACTTCTTAAAGTCAGGATAACCTCCAAAGGATAACCACAGCACTGTCTTAAATCCCCAAAGGAAGATTACAAACTTCTTGGAATTTATCTTAAGAACTTTCTTAACTTCTTTTTAAGAAGATTTTTGTGGATCCGGCCCCATGATGTTCGTGTATGGTAGTGTTTATGTTACGTTTATACTCCTCTGCACACTGTTGCTCCTGCTTGCCTTCTTGTAATTAAAAACCTGTTTATATTTGATAACCTCGTCTTCAGTCCGTCTTCCCTCATCTTCATCTTGTGACACCAGCAATGAAATGAGTGTCATGATTATATATACAGCTCTTTAAACAAGTTATATAAATGATTCATGTGTTGTGAGTAACACCAAACAGACGGTTCAAAAACACCAAAAAACATTCACTCATATGAAAACATTTTTATGCAGAATTTAGAAATATGAAATATCTTTTGACATTTGTCTACAGATTTAATCAAAATGATTAGAGTTGCTGGACCTGCAACAACAAAGTCATTTGAACAACAATTTGTAACCCTGTGGTAACTGATGTGTGTGTCTCTGACTGCTGGTGTGGATGTAGGAGATGTGAAACCCTGTGTTGAGCTCAGCGCTACTAACCCAAAGGATGTGGGTTTGAACTCCACATAGGGGGGTCTTTACACCTCTGTTGTCCTTTAACTCTTTGCATTGCGCTGAGTGAATGTTCACCTTGTTTGTTCCAGTAATTGCTGCCGGCGGCTCTATTACATTGTTTGTGAAATAAAAATGCACTAATGATTTACCAGTGATAGAATGAGATCTGCTGAAAAACTTTCACATCTCATGCTCACACTGACTTTATATTGACAGACTTTCCCAAACCAACTCTGACTGTGTGGCCACAGAGTCCAGTGTTCACTGGAGACTCAGTTACTCTGAGATGTGAGCTGGATCAGTCATGGGATGGATGGGAGTTTCTCTGGAGTAAAGACTCAAACACTGATTCTACTGAAGCTGCAACTAAAACAATCAGTCGTGTGAAAGTCTCTGACGGAGGAGAGTACAGATGCAGAGCAAGAAGAGGAGGAAATTACACAGATTACAGTAAACCAGTAGCAGTGACAATACATGGCAAGTGTTTTTCTTTGCATAATGAACTCTGAGAACACTATAAAATGATTCATAAGACGCTTGATAAGTGACTATAACATCTATAGACAACAACACTTCAGTGTAACCTAATTTAACGTGTGTTGTACAATTAAGTAACTGTTCATACATTAAAAACAGCATATTTTATTGAATACATTTGAATAATGATAATTTGTATTATTATTTATGTTCTTTATCACATTATTTTCAATGTTAATTGTTGTTGTTTAGAAAGACCAAAACCCAAAGTGACCATTAAACCTGATCATCATGTATTCAGAGGAGAGACAGTCACTCTCAGATGTGACATATATGATGGAGGAGTCACTAGCTGGCGGTACAACTGGTATAAAGACGGTTCAACCAGTGCTTTCAGTGAACAACAGGAACACACATTCAGTTCTGTTTCTGAGTCTGACGCAAGTAAATACTCCTGTTATGGGACAGAGACTAAAGGATCCCATACATCACAACACAGTGATGAAGTTACACTGACAGTATCAGGTGAGTTTGATCATCTCGTCATAAACACACACAAGTTTAACATGTTATTAATGAGTGATTTCTTTTCAGAGCAGTTTTACGTGTTTCTCCTCCACATAAGTGGTTGATTTTGACACAGAAGTGTTCAGATTTTTAGGGGTCAAGCAAACATGTGTGGCTCCAATTTTCTTCGTTCATCTTCAGAACACAAAATAAGATATTTTTGATGAAATTCGAGAGCTTTCTGACCCCTCCAAAAACAGCAACGCAATGACCGCTTTCAAGGCCCAGAAAGGTATAAAAGATATTGTTAAAATAGTCCATGTGACTGTGACCTTAATGTTATGAAGCGACGAGAATACTTTTTGTGTGCAAAAACGAAACAAAAATAATGACTTTATTCAACAATTTCTTCTCATCCGTGTCAGACTCTGACGCTGTTCACATAGTAGTGCAGCGGTCCTACATCAGGACGTGTCAGCTCCTGTGTGTCAGCATCACAGTAATTAGTGAATAATTAATGACAGAATTTTAATTTTGGGGTGAACTATCCCTTTAAGAGCTGTCAGTGGCTCTTCACCTGGACTGACTTCAGGAAAACAGATGTTGGTGGTTTTAGAGGTTTTTTTCTTCGGTACAGGATGGAGAGTTTTTGTTTGTTTAGTTATATTAGAATAGAAGGAACGCATAGGCAAGTAAGCCGACCCAGAAGATACTTTTGTGTTAGTTATTTTTCTCAGGAGTAAGGAAAGTTTTAAGTTGTAGATTAGATTAGCTCACCAGTCCTTGTTTAAAATAAGCAAGGAAAATATAAACATACACAAGTTAAATAAGGACAGGTGAGCTAACTAATCTAAACTGCAGCTCAGAGATAAAACTTTCCTAGCTCCCGAGAAAAATAAAAAACACAAAAGAATGAACTCACCATTCTGTACAGAAGAAAAACAAACTCTAAAACCACTGGTTCCTGAAGGTCCAGGTGAAGTGGCACCAGCAACTGTTAAATAGGCAGAGGCCTCAGGTGTCGGGAATAATCAGGCTCCGCCCCCATACAACTTCATACAACATACACTTCATATGCACTTTTGGTCTCATTGACTTACAATGGCTGCCGCGTACGTGTGTCCGTTAAGTCCATGAGAGACTGTAGGCCGGGTGTCCAATTTGTCATTTTAAGTTTCAGAAGGGTGCTCGCGAACGGCGGTCGATATACGCCCTCGAAGTGAGGACTCGTAGGAAGACCGCGAGTGCTTAGGGTGACATTTGGGACACGGCCACACTTATAACTTTGAACCCTTTGAACTAAAAAAACAAGATACTTATCCTGATCTCATTTAAATTTCTGAAATCTCAAAAGTCAAATATTGTAAAATATATTAACTTTTTTCTCTTCGCTTCTCCTTTTCTTTTCTTTTTTTCTTTTTCTTTTTTGACAAAATGGTTTCTTTTGATTGTTATACCAAGCCTCTCAAAAGTTATTGCTTGGATTTTTATTTTCACCATTATCATTTTTCAATTTAACCATAATCATATTACACCCTAACAAAGTTATCATAATTTAATTGATCTCTGCAGCTCTTTTTCATGTAAACTGCTGCACTTCGGGACAGTGGATTGAACTATAAGAGGGCGAGCTTAACTCAAGCTTTTTGCCAGTTTTATATTGACAGATGTTTCCAAACCAACTCTGACTGTGCAGTATTTTGCTTTTATATTGCAAATAATTTGATAAGACAGAATAAATTACTGTAACAGAACAACACTTCAATCTAACCTGATTATGTGTTTTATACAACTGTTCACACACTAAAACAGCACAATTTATTGTTTTGATTCATTTGATCACATTATTTTTTGTTGTTTATTGTTGTCTTTATACAGAAAGACCAAAACCCAAAGTCACCATTAAACCTGATCATCATGTATTCAGAGGAGAGACAGTCACTCTCAGATGTGACATATATGATGGAGGAGTCACTAGCTGGAGGTACAACTGGTATAAAGTCGGTTCAACCAGTGTTTTCAGTGAAGTACAGAAACACACATTCAGTTCTGTTACTGAGTCTGACGCAGGTAAATACTTCTGTTATGGGACAGAGACTGAAGGATCACGCTGGTCACAACACAGTGATGAAGTTACACTGACAGTATCAGGTGAGTTTGATCATCTCTTCATAAACACAAACTAGTTTACCATTGTATTAATGAGCGATTTGCTTCTTCACATTAATATACATTTTTAAACCAAAATGATCTCACATGATCTTCAAACCTAGTCTCAAAGTTGGCTGATTTTTGGATTTTTCACATTACCAAATAACACCCTAAAAAGTAGTATTTTTTGTAGTAGTCAGATTTTTGTTCTTCTTATTATTTTTATTAAAAAAATTTCAACTAGTGCTTACAGACTGAGATATAATATTTGGTAACACTTTATTTTGATGGTCCCCGTTAGACATTCTGTTGACAATGAGTAAAACAGCTCCTACATGTCAACTAACTTTTATTAGTATTAGTGAGTATTACTAATGAGTATTAGTTGAGTATTAGTAGACTGTTAGTTTAGGGTTAGTAGAATAAGTTGTGTGTATAGGCTACTTGCAAAGTTACTTATAGTCAATTGAATGTCTAAAGAGGAGCATCAGAATAAAGTGTTACCAATTATTGATAATACATGATACAATAGAGAAACAACAATTGAAAATTTAGATTCAAGAGTCTTTATTGTCACTATAAAAAGGTATAGCGAAATTGAAGCAATCCTTGCGGTACCATCACATAAAGTTTTGTGCAAACTAACATTTAATTTAAATAAATACAATTTTAAGTAGAATAGAAACAATGCGATAATAACCAATATACAGGACAATACATCAATAAACAATATGCCAAAATCAAGACAACGCAAAGACAATATAAAACAATACACACAAAACCAGTGTAAGCAAGACGACAGTCAAATATTGCACAGTAAGCAGTAAGTACTGCATGATATTGCACACAATGAAAAGAGAGGTAAGTGTAACAGAATGTAACCCAATTTAAATAATATAGTGTATATTGTTACGGCTGGCTCATATACCGCAACATAAAACAGGCAAACAACAAATGCTTTAACAATAAACCCATTTATTTACAAACCAAGCGAACAATTATTAAACAATCAAAAGAAAACCGACGTCTAGGGAAAACACGCGCGTGTATGGTTACTAAATAAAAAATCTTTGGCACTAAAAATAAATATGGGAAAGAAAAGATTTAGTAGCAAAATATGTACAAATAAGAAGAATGGGAGAGAAGTGAGAGACCCCTCACTTGAAGTCACCCAGGTCTTTATACTGACACCTATTATAAGTTAATTAGGGATTGAATGCACCTGTTGCCCAACTAACATCTGCACTGTGTAGAAGAGCCATCAGGGGAAAACAGGCAGACGTAACAATATGTATACACTGAAATATACAGAGGGTGTTGTTAACCTTTTATAGATTGAGATATAACATGCCCTGTCAGATTGGTGCATTACTCAGTTTGTGTGTGTGTGTGTGTGTGTGTGTGTGTGTGTGTGTGTGTGTGTGTGTGTGTGTGTGTGTGTGTGTGTGTGTGTGTGTGTGTGTGTGTGTGTGTGTGTGTGTGTGTGTGTGTGTGTGTGTGTGTGTGTGTGTGTGTGTGTGTGTGTGTGTGTGTGTGTGTGTGTGTGTGTGTGTGTGTGTGTGTGTGTGTGTGTGTGTGTGTGTGTGTGTGTGTTTGTGTGCTGGCAGTGTTCAACTCACGTATGGCGCTGGGGTAAAAACTGTTCTTGTGTCTATTGATCCGCGATTTGATGGACCTAAAACGTTTACCAGAGGGCAGCAATTCAAACAAATGATGACCCGGATGGAAAGGATCCTTTAAAATGTCTCCTGCTCTTCTGAGACGGCGTGCAGTGTAAAGCTCTTTTAGGGAAGGCAGAGGACAGACAATGATTTCTTTTTGCAGAGTTGATTACTCTCTGGAGAACTTTCTTATCTGCCGCTGAGCTGCTGGCGTACCACATAGAGATACAGTAGGTTATCACACTCTCGATGGAACAACGATAGAAAGACACTATAGTGGCTGCTCTTGTCGGTGGTTCTTTCTGAGAATCCTCAAGAAATAGAGTCGCTGCTGTGCTTTTTTTTTTTTTGACTGCTGCTGAGGTGTTTGTGCTCCAGGAGAGATCCTCGCCGATGGTCGTGCCCAAGAATCTGAAGGCTGGAACCCTCTCCACGCAGACCCTGCTAATGTGCAGTGGTGTGAGATTCGTGTTGTGGAAGCACAAATTTTGCACAAAGTTGTGCAAATTTGTTGATAGTGTTGGCAGAATGGGTTGGGGTGCAGTCATGAGTGTAAAGGACGTAGAGAAGTGGACTAAGCCTTGTGGAGCACCTGTGCTGAGAATCACGGTGGAGGAGGAATGGGGACCTAACCTAACCGTCTGGGGGCGGTTGGTCAGGAAGTCCTTAATCCAATGACAGATAGATGAGGAGAGACCTAAGTCCAGCAGTTTGGCTGCCAGCCTGTCCGGAATTACTGTGTTGAACGCTGAACTAGTCAATAAAAGGCATCCTCACACAGCCGCCTTGGCGTTCTAGGAGGAGCAATGCTGTGTGCAGGGCAGTAGCGTTGACATCTTCTGTGGATCTATTGGTTCTGAATGCGAACTGATGTGGACTGAAGGTGTCTGGAAGGCTGGCTTTGATGTGCTGTTGAACCAGCCTCTCAAAGACCTTCATAATAACTGGGGTAAGTGCAACCGGGCGGTAGTCGTTAAAGACCACTGATGACTGTTTTCTTCAGTAGTGGGATAACTGTTGCTGACTTCAGGCAAGATGGATTGGTGGCTGTTGACAGGGACAGGTTGAAGATTTGTGAAGATTGAAGAGAACTGGTCTGCACATTCTCTGGGCACCCTTCCCATCACTCCATCTGGGCCTGCAGCCTTCCTTATATTAACAGCTCTGAGCACACTCCTCACCCTGTGTTCCTGTATAATGAATGGGGGTCCATGTCTGTTGGGGGCGGGTGAGGGTGGTGTGAACGTCTGCTAGAGTCGTTGTGGGTGAAGTGGTCCTCAGTCTCTTTTTTATACTTTGCTTTTGCAACCTTGATGGCTACATACATACATACATACATACATACATATACACTGTAGGGTTGAACAAATTCAAATTTGAAAACAAAATTAAATTTCCTGGCTTTTTAACTTCTCCTAATTTTAAGGCCTCAGTATATTTGTGGTTGGGCTTTTTAGAGACATTAAGCTGTGATGCTGTTTTCAAAACTTTGCATTTGTGAATAAAATATTTTAACAAGAGGCTAGTTATCAACGATGTATTTCAACTTTCACCATATCCCAAGTAATGGAAAAATAGTTATTTTTTGTTTTTATATTAACCAAGTAAATACCTCAGTCCAAAAGGTTTGAACCAAATTACGTTTTAAATGAATTACAGTTCATTTTAAAAATGAATGGTCAAAAGTTTCAATATTATTATTACAAATTTGGCAAGTTGTTTGAATCCGCATTCAATTTTAATCTTAGAAATTCCTTGTCTGGATAAATATCACACATAATTTTAAAATACACATCTTTACATTTAGGTACAAGGGGAAATTCTTGACTGAATTCCTACAAAGATTTTGAAAAATTTAATTTCTTCTTATACGACCAGGATAGCTTTCCTTCACAAGTTAATTCCTTATAATCTTGTTAGTGCTAAATTAAGATCCCAAATATCTTGGGAATGAGCATGGAATATGTAAAAAAAAAAAAAAAACTTTTACCATACTAATCATCAGTAAAAAAAAATACTTCTAATAACTTTCATTTAATCTTTTTTAATTGAATTTGGTGAAGAAATCACTATAGGCCCTAACTCCAAAAACAGCCTTTTTATCCATCATGTGCAACATTGAACCTATACCTCTTTATATCATTGACCAAATATCCTCCAAACCCAAAGATTTTCTTTGAATTACTACTATGAATAAAGCTTTGCCCGTCCATTTCTCTGAGCAGATGCAGGTTTGGTTACAGCACCACCTACTGGTCAGAAACTATACCAGTTTATCCAACACAAGCTCTGGATTATTAACACAAAGATTGTGGCTTTGAACCTCTATTGTCTTTTAAGTTTTTGCATTGTCCCATAATGTTGACCTTTTTGAACCTGTAATGTTTTTTACATTTTCTATGAAATCAAAATATATGAATAATTTACCAGTGAGAGAATGAGATCATCTGTTGAAAACATTTCTGAACTCATGCTCCCAAATTCCCAATAATTTTATATTAACAGATTTTCCCAAACCAACTCTGACTGTACGGCCACAGAGTTCAGTGTTCACTGGAGACTCAGTTACTCTGAGATGTGAGCTGGATAAAATAACTGGATGGGAGTTTCTCTGGAGTAAAGACTCAAACACTGAATCTCCTGAAGCTGCAACTAAAACAATCAGTCGTGTGAAAGTCTCTGATGGAGGAGAGTACAGATGCAGAGCAAGAAGAGGAGGATATAACACAGATTACAGTAAACCAGTAGCAGTGACAATACATGGCAAGAGTTTTACCTCTCATAATGAACTACTCTGAGAACACTATATGAAAATGATTTATAAAACACTAAATAAACATAGAGAACAACACTTCAGTTTAACTTGATTTAGTGTTTTATAACTGTTCGTACAATTGAAAAAACAGCACATTTTATTACTTGTATTTATTTTATTATATTATTTCATTATATTATTTTATTTTTTTCCAATGTTTATTGTTATTGTTCTACAGAAAGACCAAAACCCAAAGTCACCATTAAACCTGATCATCATGTATTCAGAAGAGAGACAGTCACTCTCAGATGTGACATATATGGTGAAGGAGTCACTAGCTGGCGGTACAACTGGTATAAAGACGGTTCAACCAGTGCTTTCAGTGAACGACAGGAACACACATTCAGTTCTGTTACTGAGTCTGACTCAGGTAAATACTCCTGTTATGGGACAGAGACTGGAGGATCACGCAGATCACAACACAGTGATGAAGTTACACTGACAGTATCAGGTGAGTTTGATCATCTCTTCATAAACACACACAAGTTTAACATGTTATTAATGAGTGATGTCTCTATTTCAGTTCCCAGAGCAGTTTTAAGTGTTTCTCCTCAGAAGTGGTTGACTGAAGGAGATCCAGTGACTCTGATCTGTGAGGTTAACGGCTCCTCTACAGGCTGGACATTCAGCTGGTTCACTGTAACTGTCTCAGGTCAGTTATAATGTGCTTCATCTGAATTAACTGTTTATATTGAAGTGAAATATATATGTCTGAAACCAGACACAGACTGGGTATTAAGGGCAAACTTCCATGGGCACCAAGCAGTGAAACTTTGAGATCCCAATCCCTCATTACCAGTCACTCCTCTGTAACAACATAAGAGCCATTGATCAAACCCTGAATAAAACAACCTAAACACACTGAGCAATTTGAGTTACACCAATGTAAACCAGTGTATTCAGGTTCAAGTTTAGTTAAAAATGTAATTTATATGAAATCTACACATTCTCTCGTTATACAGGGAGCAGGAATCATTATGACCTCCTCTCAGACAGCAGCAGAGGAGCTGGAGGAAAATACACTGTCAGTTCTGCTGATCTAAATCACACAGGAGTTTATGTGTGCAGAGCAGAGAGAGATAAAACAGCCGTTTACACAACATACAGCAACACACAACCACTGTGGGTCACTGGTGAGTTCACATATATAGTATAAATGATTGATTCATCTTTAATAAAGACATTTTCCAAATTATAGCTGTAATTGTCTTGTCAGGCGTTTCTCCTCCAGTGTCTCTGATCATCCGTCCCAGCAGAACTCAACACTTCACATCTGTCTCTCTCTCTCTGAGCTGTGAGGACCAGAGTAACTCTGATGGATGGACAGTGAGAAGATACACAGACATCGGGCGGCTGAAAGATTGTTCATCATTTCTCCGGGGATCACAAACAGGATCTACATGTACAATCAGATCCACCATCACATCAGACACTGGAGTTTACTGGTGTCAGTCTGAATCTGGAGAGAACTATCATCCTGTTAATATCACTGTACACTGTGAGTCTGTGTTTCTGTATTTATTCATTTCACTGACAGTTTACAATCAATACACAGGTTTATTAAACAAGAGCAGGATATACTGTAGTGTGACGTTGACCAGTAAACAACCAGTAAACAACCAGCCAAACCATCATAGCAATACACTAAAAACAGAAACCATGTGGGCAGTGGAAAATATAAAGTTATTTTTTATTTTGTTTTATTATGTTACGATTTTGTTCATATTGCATGTCTCCCATGTTTCTGTAGCTGGTGTGATTCTGGAGAGTCCTGTTCATCCTGTGACTGAAGGAGATAATCTGACTCTACACTGTTTATATCATTATCCAACCGTATCAAACCTCAGAGCTGATTTCTATAAAGATGGATCACTCATCCAGAATCAAACTACAGAGATGATCATCCCTACTGTCTCAAAGTCACATGAGGGTTTCTACTACTGCAAACACCCAGAGAGAGGAGAGTCTCCCAAGAGCTGGATCTCAGTCAGAGGTGAGAGTAAGAACTACAATCACAGTTGAAATGTTCCTGTAAAATTTACATGTACTGTAGATGTAAAATATATATGTATCTCAGTTTCTCCAGCCTCAAGATCTAATGGCCTCAATCTCGTGATAATTGGAGTGACTGCAGGACTGACTGTTGCAGTTTTGATTATTGTCTTCATTGTCCTCCTGTGGCGCTACAGAAACAATAAAGGTTCATCATCTGACATATTAAAACTCAGTGACAGATTCTCAGACACTAGCTTTGTTCATAACGCTTGTGAGCTGCCATCAGTCTAAGCTGGTTTTCTGGTCTTAGCTGGTTTCCCAACCTGGTAAAGCTGGTATGTTTGCTGGTTTCAGAAGGTTTCTGGCCAGATTTCAGCTGGTCAGGGAAACCATAATTTGTTACTTCAGTACTGAATATTGATAAATATTTATGTCATCTATATTGAAATCATTGAAACTCATTGAAACAGCGAGTCCTCCATCTTGTCCACTTGTTTGATATACAGAGTTACATGTGTAAAACTCTCCAAATGAGTCATTTATCAGGTTTCATTTTCTGCCTATGAAGACCGCAGGCAGTGAGGCAAATTAATGTTTTGGACACAACCATAATGTGAAAAATAAATAAAAACTAAACACTTTGTCATTCTTAAACATGTATACATGAAAGAGATTGTACACAAATATTTTGTGTCTTCTAGGTGTAAGATCTGAGTCTCCGTCTCCTGTCAGTCAACAGCAGAACATCAGTCAGAAATCAGAGCAGAACCGGAGTGAAGCCGGAGACACGACACTGCTGTCTGGTCAGTCTTTACTCATTACACATTAATACATACATCTTTACAAGCTGACATAAAAGACACTTAGGTGTAACTTTTAACTAACAGGACATATTTCACAACTAGATAATATTTCACAAAGTTTGAGATGATATTTTGGGTCTTACATATACATATATTGAACTTGTCATTTGGTTTTATTTGATCAAAAACTGCATAACAAAATATATTTTATTTTCTGTATGAAATATTATGTCTAGTGCTTTATTTTTTGTGTCAGCATGAAATAGTATTTTTCTGTGGAACTGAATTTATAAGATTTCATATATAAGATAATACTATTTTAAACATTTATTTATTATTGAAAATTAATTCATGTATTATTTTATTACAGGAACTTCACATATTTATGACTCTGTTGATACAAATACTAATAAAGACATAAGCACAGGTAATTAATGATGTCAATGTATTTTATGTCATTATGATGAGGTCAGTATTCTTTTTCTAAATAAATTGGAAATCAAATCCATCTTTTTTTGTATCACTGTCATTTTTTAGAGCAAATCGAGTTAAACCAAGTGTCTTATTTCTTTCTCTGTTGTTCATAGACGGTGTAAGTGTGCCGACTGAGATCACATATGCTGAGATTGAACTCAAATCTACAAAGAAACAGAAGAAAAAGAAAGCAAACAAAGGTAAATGGAAATAAAAGTCTCTGCTGTTATGATTTTAGGATCATGACAGTGGTTCTGTGGCTGTGAAACAGATCTGATCCAAAAAGGTCATTGCATGCAAATTGTGTAGGCTATTTTGAGGTAATTTGGTCATTTTATTTTAAAATAAAATTATCCTCTCTGTAAAATTATTTAGCATGTTATAATGCCATATTTCACACCACTGATGGACATACAGTAAGCACTAGTGATATGAACTGTTGGCATCTTCTAGGCAATAACACTGAGAGTGACGACATTTACTCTAAACTGAAGCTGGAAACGGATTAAAGTGAGTGTCAAAATAAAAACATCAACCTGAAAATGTACATGCATTATTGAGAATCTAAGAAAGTAATTTAAAAACTGTATATAAAAATGATAAATGTGCATTTTGAATTCACTGATATATTTTCAGATGCTGGATCTAGTGATGTGACGTATGCTCAGGTTAAAAAAAGATGCCCGGAGGAGAAACTTTCAATCCCAGGATTCTGATGAGTTTACTGTTGGTTGAGAAGTGAAAGACCAAGATCATCAAGACAATGGATTTACCAGAACTTTTTGTAACATTAGTAAGCCTTCATGTGCTTCAGAGACTATGCATGTTAATATTTGAAAAGCATTGAGCTGATTATTCATTAGAAATAAGCTATTATTGTTTAGTACAGACTGCACATGTGTTTTTATATGGGTTAATACCAGCAGAAGCAGCAGCTTATCATTTGACAACTGAGGGAACATAATATTCAGTGTAAGGCTATTTCTTTTCTGACTGTTGAGTAAGGGACCGAGTTCCCTTTTTTTTATTTCTGTATCCTTGATTTTAAATGTATTTGTACAGCTTCCCATGGCCATGGAAATATCACAGAATGTTAAAATTGTGATTTCCATGGCTGGACAAGTTGTCTTTAAACATAAATGTATAGTGAAACTACTTTTTTTCTAGCTATGTTCAAAATATTTTATTGGATAGAAAAAGCTCTTTGTACATGCAGTCTTAAAAATAAGTATCTAGTAATAAAAATAATAATAATAATAAAGCGGTGGTCAAAAGGTTATGGCTTGCTTTATGTATGGGGCGCCGTTTGTAAAGCGGCTCACGCTGAAAATAACAGCAGCATTTTGTCACATTTAGCTTCAAACAATGTTTAAAAAACTCGTATGAATTTTTGACGGTCACTTTTTAGCACATTTACAACAATATTTGTCAACTTAGAGATATTTTAAATAGTTAAATCTAAATATTAAATGTTACACCTAAATGTTAAATCTAAATGCTAAATCTAAATGTTAAATCTAAATGTTAAATCTAAATACTAAATCTAAATGTTAAATCTAAATCTAAATGTTAAATCTAAATGTTAAATCTAAATCTAAATGTTAAATCTAAATGTTAAATCTAAATGTTAAATCTAAATGTTGAATCTAACTGTTAAATCTAAATCTAAATGTTGAATCTAAATGTTTCGGGTGAAACTAAATATTTAACTAATATGCAAATTTAGATTTGATAAATGATAAACATTTAGATTTAACATTTAGATTTAGATTTAACATTTAGATTTAGATTTAACATTTATTAGATTTAACATTTATTAGATTTAACATTTAGATTTAACATTTAGATTTAGATTTAACATTTAGATTTAGATTTAACATTTAGATTTAGATTTAGATTGAACATTTAGATTTAGATTTAACATTTATTAGATTTAACATTTAGATTTAACATTTAGATTTAGATTTAGATTTAACATTTAGATTTAGATTTAACATTCATTAGATTTAACATTTAGATTTAGATTTAACATTTAGATTTAGATTTAGATTTAACATTTATTAGATTTAACATTTAGATTTAACATTTAGATTTAACATTTAGATTTAGCATTTAGATTTAACATTTACATTTAATATTTGGATTTAACTATTTAAAGTATCTCTAAGTTGACAAATATTGTTGTAAATGTGCTAAAAAGTGACCGTCAAAAATTCATACCAGTTTTTTAAACATTGTTTGAAAATAAATGTGACTAAATGTTGCTGTTATTTTCAGCGTGAGCCGCTTTACAAACAGCGCCCCATATTTATGTCCTAGTATGTCCTAGTTTTGTATATAGCCTACACTGCCATTCAAAAGTTTGTTTGTTTTTGCCTGTAGAATTTTACTTTTCATTGTAATAATATTTCACATTACTGCTTTTAATGAATTTTTGATCAAATAAATTTCTTTGCCTTAAGAATAAGAGACTTTTTTCAAAAACGTTAAAAAAGCATTTTTTACTCAAGAAATTAGTAATTTTTTACTCAAGTTTACTTAAATATATTCTTATACAGCCCATTAATGAATAAATACTATCGAATATTCCGAAATATTCTCAATTAGCCTACGTTATTGTTATTATCATTTAAAAATGTATAGCCTATACTTTCATTCCAGTCAGTTCTAATTATAGGTTGTAACTTGCAAAGTTTAATACGTGTCACGGGGTGACAAATAAGCCCGGGACTATCCCCGCCAGAGAAATGCCCTTGTTGAGGTCTGGGAAGTGAAACACCATTCCAAAGCCAGGGTGAGTGCCTGTCGCTATGGTAACCGAGTGGCGGATTGATAGCAGGTGTGGGTAATTTGCGCTGAGCGTTTGAATGGGGCCACGCTAGCTCATGAGAGTATAAAAAGTCAGAAGAAGAGAAAGCATGTGTGGTTCCTCTCCCGCTTGTGGTGCTTTTGTTCTCGTTTGGATGTGGCTGGCTCCTGTTGGGAAGTGTTCTCTGAAGTGTGTCGTTGAGGGCTCGTTGTGAGGAAAAAGGAACGTCGTGTGTATGAGGAAGTGAAGACGGAGGGAGAGAGGATTTAAAGAGGGAAGTGCATCGTCTGGATGAAAGAGTGAAGATAAGTAACTGATTATTGAATCTCCTACCACACGTTTGATACTGAGATAGATGTGGGTTGAAGTGCTTGGAGTGTACTGTATGGATATCACTGAGTGAATTAAACTGATTCTCTGCCATTCTTATCTCCTCTTCCCGTTCGGATGGTGAAACGAATCCAGTTTATGCTTATGAAGTGTTTAAATTCTCCTTCCTCTCACTGCCGGTCCCTTGCGTTGTGAACCGAGACCCAGGGTGAGTGCTGGCCTTAAGTATACTTGATGAGTGGATTTGCAGTGTTTGAATTGACGTTCCGTCTCTTCCCCCGTGTGGTATATTGGAGTGGAAATTCCTGTGAGTGTGTGAAGGTCTGTTTTTAACTGCCGTGTGCTCGCCCAAGAGGCAGGCTGGTATATTGTACATCTTCAGAGCTTGGAGAGATCGAGCACGTCCAATTTGCGGGAAGGCTTGGGAAGGACAGCTGGAGTGACGTTTCTGTCTTCCCCACGACACATGTGAGAACATTATATTGCTGTATGAAGTATTGACTCTGTCTGCCCTAGAGAAAGCCCAGCCCAGTCTGTGACTGTAAGTGTGCTGCAGCCCCGAAGCCCACCTGTATGGAGTGAAGTTCCTGTCTTCCCCACGACACCTGTGAGAACATTATATTGCTGTGTGAAGTTATGATTCTGTCTGTTCCAGAGAAAGCCCAGTTCAGTCTGTGACTGTGAGTTCACTACCGCTTTGAAGCCCACCTGTACGGTGTG
The DNA here is from genome assembly GCF_965113295.1 of Leuciscus leuciscus. Lineage (NCBI taxonomy): Eukaryota > Metazoa > Chordata > Actinopteri > Cypriniformes > Leuciscidae > Leuciscus > Leuciscus leuciscus. Next base: position 41,407,476 of record NC_138725.1, on the reverse strand, counting down.
AAGTTCCTGTCTTCCCCACGACACCTGTGAGAACATTATATTGCTGCGTGAAGTATTGACTCTGTCTGCCCTAGAGAAAGCCCAGCTCAGTCTGTGACTGTGAGTTCGCTACAGCCCTGAAGTTCATCTGTAGGGTGCGAAGTACTCACCCGTCCAAGACACCCGTGAGAGTTGTGCACCGCTCCTGAGCTTGCCCCCTCCTGCCCTAGGGGAAGTCTCGTATGGTGTTTACGGAGGACCTGCTGCAGTCTACCTGTCCACTTCTTACCGTTGTAATTGCCCTTGGTGTAGAAGGAGCCTGGTCGACCTACTTACCGTAAGATACTTACCTACACATTATTGACTGCTGTGAACCTAATACCAGCGTGGAAGAAGGAGCTCGGTCAATCTATCTACCGTAAGATACTTACCTGTCCATCATCGACTGCTGTGAACTGTCCCCTATGTGAAAGAGGGGAGGAAGCTTTGACCATCCGCTCATCGGAGAACTCACCTGTCCATTTACCCCCCCACCGTGCACCTGATACCAGCCTGGGAGAAGGAACGTCGACAACCTACTTACCGTAAGATACTTACCTACACATTATTGACTGCTGTGAACTGTTCCCCTCACGTGCAAGAGGAAAGGAAACTTGGATCATCTACCCACCTGTGAGGAACTCACCTGTCCAATACTTACCTGTCCAGCACTCCTCACTGGGAATCGCCGCCCGTGGGGAAGGGTGTGTCTGCTTGCCCCGCTTGGGATCCTCCCTGGACGAGGGAGAGAAGAAGACTTTTAGATTAGGATTATAAATTATTTTACTCTCAATAAAATTGTTACTTTTATCCTCCGTCTCTGGTCTCGTCTCTGGCACGCTCCTCAAAGTGTTCTTGGTCTAGGGGTGGGTGTAGTCTGGTTTGGCCCATCCCGACCTGTGACATACGCATCAGGGGTCTCATTATAAAACTGTGCGTAATATCCTTACTAAAAGTGCGCCCGAAAGCCAAAAATGGCGTACGCCTACGCCCAAAAATATTCAGACTTATAAAACCGTTCGTACGCCAGAACCGCAGAATTCACTTTATAAATCCCAGTCAGCGGAAGATTGTGTGCACATGCGTCTCCACCCAGAAATAACCATATATGGAGCTTACAACGCCTAGTTTTACAATGCAGATCCTCATCTGCATATCATTTGCATATGATTGTTCATCCTCGTGATAACGTTTAACGGTACAAGACACATTACATTAATAAAAATCATGTAGTTGCCTATCCTTGCCTTGTTTTTGAATACATAAATCAAATAGTGTAAAATACATTTCAGAGAAAGTTTTTCTCAATATTTTCCACTGGCTGAATTGTATTTTTAATTGATTTATATTTTTAATGGAAACAGATAGGCCTTGGGCATTATTTGCACGAAACAATTTTCTCAGACAATCTGGTATGATCATGATAAGCAATTATCTCTGTGGTTAAAACATTAAAACACAGCACGCCACAGGAAAAGTGTTAAAAAAAAACATCGCATCCACAACAAATATTTCTATTGATTGAATATATTTTTTTTTTTGTAACTTCTCAGTAATGAGTTCATGTGTAAGTGTTGAACTCCATTAATTTGAATGGCATATTTAATCTAAATGTTTATATCAGAAGTAAAATCATTTAAATCATTATTTTATTTATTTAAACTGTTGTTTGCGTCAGTTTCACTAAACGGCCCAACGCGCTCGTTGGCGCGGACATTTAAGAAGGGATGGATATTTGCTTCAAGTGATAGGCATGGTGAGTGAAATTATATTTGTATTATCTTTCTGTATATGTTTAAATTTCTTTAGATTTTCGCAAATTTTCCCGTCAAGTTTGTTTTTATAAATCACAACTTGTGCGTCGGAAGTGGCGTACGCCTCTTTCAGGGCCTGTTTTGTGCGTACGCAACGGTTATAAATGAGGCCCCAGGATCGTAAATACTTGGTCTAGGGGTTAAAACGAAGTGGAACAAACAACATCTCTGAACAGATCGAACGAACAAATTTAAACAAACATACTTAATTCCATGTTGTTTTCGAGAGTATCAGCGTATCAGCATACATTAGTTTGTCTTGAAAACTTCACAATAAAAACGTAAAGGAATGATAATATTCGATTAATTTATGTAAAGCTGCTGATTGTGTATGACATCATGTTATGATGATTACGGTGAGAGATGCTGTAATGATTACAGCTGCCTGACCAGACAGCCTGGGCGGAGATTAACAGGCTTTTTCAAACTATTCTTCGATCGGCTTGAGCTTTGGCCAACACTGAGTGAGATGATCGAAACCACCATCAAGTCCCATAGCGTTTGACTGATCTGTCCCACCGGATAACAACTGCAATCTGCTGAAATGTGCTGATCTAAACTTATGTTGTTCTTGAACTCTGGAAGGTAAGCTTCGTTTTTGTTTTGTTTAGATTTAGATTTAAGCTTCGATATTTTTGCTTACTAGTAGCTAAACTGCTTTTGAACTCATTAGAGATAGGCTAAACTGTTATTTTGCCAACATTTCTCAAAGGCAGTTTTAGGGCATTTTTATTGAGAAACAATTTTAACTTGTTTGACAATTATAAATTAAAATGTAATGCTATCCGTTTGTGTTGGAGGCCTAAACCCATTTAAAGTGTTATTTATGTGCATTATGTAGGCTACGAATTGTTTGAATGATCTAGATGTATTTGTGTTTATTTTATTGCTGTAGATTCACTATCTTTAATATGCAACACTTTTTAATAGTATATTATTTTGTGTTACCATTTTCTAGATTCATAAATAGTTATTTATATGAGGCCTATATATTAATGTATTAAACATGTTATTTATATTGATACATATAGTATGCATTCAAGTGTAAAAGTCCAAACTGATATATAAGGTTCTCTTACTTGGAAATACTGAAATAGCAAACAACACTGTATTGATCTCATCAGAAAAAAAAGAAAAGAAAAAAAGAGAGAGAATCAAGTGTATTTATGTAATGTATTTCCACATGCCTATGCCTTGATTCCACCTGACCAAAACAGATAAGCACAAGATTATTTTAAATTACAAAAGAAATATGGTTAGTTGACATGACACTTTTTTACTTTCCTTCATGAAAAATATTCAAATATTGGATATGGGATGAAGCCACTTGATGATGAAGAATAATATGTATTTTTCTCACCATGTAATTTAGAGAGTATTGAATAGCACATGACAATATCATTAATTATTTTGTAGAAATTAAATCTTATTTTAAAAACTAAGCTTATTGTCATTATATATTATATATTTGTATATATGTGGTGTATCAGTTGTTGACTGAATATGCAGCTCTAATCTATACATCTGTGTTTCTGGGTAGCTCTGTCAGGCCATGTCAAGTGTTATATCACTCTTGATATTAATGTTGGCCAAAGGAGAAATGGCTTTGCATGCATGGAAATGTATTTGTGTTTTGATCTTGACAGTTAAAATTTAAAACCGTTTTTATGTCATAGTTCATAAACAAGCCTGTTTTTTTGGGTGCAAACTGAACTGCTTGCTTTGTCGTCTCAGTCCTCAGACTCATTCCTTCAAACTCTTACTTTGTGTTATTTTCTCAGCCCAGTTTTGCAGACGATGTCCAGTCATTTCACGGAAGAGGAGCGATCCTCGTAGCCCCGGCGAAAACATTGTTTCTTTGGAACATCCATTTCATTGCTGGCTTGATTTCAAGGAAAGCCTGATTTTTGTTTGTGCTTTGGTCCATGTGAGAGGTTGAAAGTGTTTCTCCAACGTGTCCTCCAAAAACTCAGACTGTTGTCCAAAGCAGACGAGGCTCAGCCCCCTCATTCGGAAGTGATGGGAAGTGTGAGAGCCCACCGGTACAGCATAGTGTCCTCGGAAGAAGCCGGGATGAAGTTGTCCCCCATCGCTGTGCAAAATGGCTACGGCAATGGAAACGTGGGCAGCAAAGTGCACACGCAGCACCAAGAACAAAGCCGATTCGTCAACAAGGACGGACACTGCAATGTGCAGTTCATCAACATGAGTGAAAAAGGTCAACGCTACCTGGCTGACATCTTCACGACATGCGTTGACATCCGCTGGCGTTGGATGATGGTCCTCTTCTGCCTCTCCTTCATACTGTCCTGGCTTCTCTTTGGATTAATATTCTGGCTTATTGCACTTTCGTCCGGGGACTTGGAGAATCAAGAGCAGATTTGCATTTCGAACGTCGACAGCTTCACGGCAGCCTTCCTGTTTTCCGTGGAGACGCAAACTACTATCGGATACGGCTACCGATATGTAACAGAGGACTGTCCTCTTGCTGTCTTCATGGTGGTTTTCCAGAGCATCTTGGGATGCATCATTGATGCCTTCATTATTGGTGCGGTCATGGCTAAGATGGCCAAGCCTAAGAAAAGAAATGAAACCCTTGTGTTCAGTCACTATGCCACAATAGCCATGAGGGACGGTAAACTGTGTCTGATGTGGAGGGTCGGGAACCTCCGGAAAAGCCACCTGGTGGAAGCTCACGTTCGCGCCCAGCTGCTTAAATCTCGCACCACCGCTGAAGGCGAGTTCATCCCGCTGGATCAGATGGATATTGATGTCGGATTCGACACTGGTGTTGACCGTATATTTTTAGTGTCCCCCATCACCATCGTCCATGAGATTGATGAGGACAGTCCATTCTATGAAATGAGCAAACAGGAACTGGAAAGTTCAGAGCTGGAGATAGTCGTGATTTTGGAGGGCATGGTGGAAGCTACGGCCATGACCACTCAGTGTCGCAGCTCTTACGTGACGAGTGAAATCCTGTGGGGTCATCGATTTGAGCCAGTCCTTTTTGAGGATAAAAATCATTACAAAGTGGACTATTCGCACTTTGAGAACACATACGAGGTTTCCAGCACGCCTCAATGCAGCGCTCGAGATTTGGCCGAAAAGAAGTACATCACATCTAGCTCGAACTCTTTTTGTTACGAGAACGAAGTAGCCTTCATGGATAAAGAGGAAACGGAGGATGATGATGATGATAATGATGAAGAGGACCAGAATAACATCAGAAGAGACAGTGTGGCATTGGAAGGATCCAATATTGATGATGTCAAAAGCACGGCTTCCAGTCAGGATACTTTACCACTTCAACTCAAACCTTTAAGACAGCAGCCAGAGATATGACAACTGAAGAAAGTTGCTTTGTATGTGGTGACGTTGAAAAGGCCTGACTGAGGAAAGGCTGTTTTGCTGCTGTTTTGAGAGCATGTTGCCATTGATTTGAGAGGAACCCAAAAGGTTGGGTTGCAGATGTCTTGAAACGTTCACTTTGACTTATCTAGGAAGACAGATCAACAAACATGAACTTTCAAATCTACTCTGACACTTTATACACAATCAATTTGTAATATAGACAAGAGCAGCACATGTTATAGATAATATAAGCTCTGTTCCAAACCAAGTAAGCCAATCACAGCAACTTAAAACCAATTCCAAACCAACCACACTAACTCAATATGGCTTAGAAAAAATCCACTCCTGGAAAATATGGTTCAATGGCGTTCTATATAGAACCCTAGGGTTCTTGGGCCTCTTTTATAAAATGCTGCGTAGAAACCATCCTACATTTGATCTGACCATAATTTCTCAAATGTCTGTATGTGTGATTTAGAGAAAGAATGCCTCTCTTCCAGATGTAAAATGTATAAATAGCAAATGATCTTGAATGGCAGCTGAATGGTTTCAGGTCTCTGCCTTGTAAACGGCATCTAATTAATGTCATTAACATATGAAAGAGCACCAGTCAATGTCCAAATGATTTACTTGAGAACGGCGAGCGGCAATAATTGCTTAGACTTCCAAATACCTGCAGTACTCCGACTCTTTGCCGGCGCTAAGAACGTTTCCACATCAAAGACCGTTTTTATGAATATGAATGTTGGCATGGATTTTACGCTGTGTGTATGCATGTTTTATAAATGAGGCCCCTTGACTCAATTTTAAAAAACACTATGCCAAAAAAGGTTGTATATGAGAATTAATTAATTAAAATAATTTAATTAAAACTGAATCCATAAAAAGGTCCCATGATAGGAACCCTTAAAATTCTATGTATGAAGCGCCTTAGAGCTACAGTAGTTTCCTAATGTAGCGGAATGTTGTGTGGGAACAGCTTTCACACATGAAGCCAGTCTATGATGCCGTAACATGCTGTCTAGGTATGTACCTCACTGGGTTTTGGAGCAATGATTTTACAGGACAGACTGTTGACTATTGTGTCCCATTGTCCTTGCACACTATTAATAGTACATTCAGGATAATACCTTGTGTCGTGATGAAATCATGTTTGACTTCAAAAGCAGAGGCGGTACAATGAAGCCTGTAGTGAAGATGAGAACCAAATGTTTCCTTCTGATCTCGTCTATGAAATTAAACCTACAATAGAGGCATTTTTGAGCATTTAAAACTCACCGCAATGATGACACAATTCGAGATAAATGAGCATAAAGTTAGAACCCTAGCATCCGTATTTCACGTTTCTAATGTGGTTGTCATTGACAGTGGGCATTTTTATGTGAAGAGCTTATTATTTGAAAACCTTAGCTGAAAATAATGAAAGGAACCTGTTAATGAGCTGGTCTCTTAACATACGTCTCTCCCTTCTCTATAAATATACTTCTGTATACAAATAAATGTGTTCCGATATCAGGTACTGAAGATTAGCCATCCATTTTAATGACCGTATAAGCTAGGGCACTTATTGGTGAACGTAAAGCTACTCAGTCCATGCACTGCATCTTCCACACAGGGTTTGTCAAAGCACACTCAACATCTCAGGGTTTGGAGGAAATCTGGCATTCATACAGTATGAGTGGTCAAAGAGTTGTAAATACAATACAGCAAATCTTTGAATAATATGTAAAGAATGTCATGTTCATAGCAGTATATGTCCTTTCGATGTGCAATATAGCTTCAGTGACTGAAGACATGAATGTTAATATTTATGAATGAAGGCTCGAATGTTATTTATCTGCTGCTATTTATAGGAAAGGTTATAAAAGATAAATATGTTGACAAAAGGAGAAAAAAATACAATTTGTTTTGTATGACATGTTAAAACCCAAGCAATAATGACTTGCAATGCTGGTATTTAAACACCAGAAACAGTAGGGAACCAATATCTAATGAGTTTTTTTATGTATAAGACTGTGACAGTAGCTATCAAAATAAATCACAATAAAGGTTACTATTGATTAACAATATAATCTGCATTATATAACCTGATTTGTATTAAATTGAAGGTGAACCCCGGTCCATATTTTTAAATGTTTGGTTTTATGCATAATTACATTCTGTGTTGCTAACAGCAGGTCTCAAAGTGCACAAATTAATATCTTTGACATGTTTGTGACATAAAATATTATTTTATTATAAATATTTCTTGCCTGCAGCATATTTGATATTTCATAAAGATGATTGTATTTTGATCACATCACATATTATGTAATCCTAGTGACAACATTCCAGATGATGACGTCACGTACGGATGCACACTACATTTAAACTAAAGAGACGGAAGTTCATTCATTTTTAGACTGTAAATAGTTGACATTGAGGATCATCCAGACAAGGATTGTGTGGCTGAACTAATTTGAATCCATGACCCTAGTTTGTGTTAACAGAGAATCGATTGGACAGGAGATGCAATGAGAGGATTGGATTTTGTTCTGCTGAAAGTCTGATTTTTCCCTTAGGCAATTTTCCACATTATCCAATGACATGTCCTCTTTACTAGGAAAGAAAAAAAAGCAGTTGACTGTATTTCATTGAGCATCAGATACTTAAAGGGATAGTTCTTCCAAAAATGAAAATTCTGTCACATACAGATAAAAAAATAAATATTTTTTAACTATCCCTTTAACGAACAAGTATTTATATTATATTATAATATATTATATTATATTATATTATATTATATTATATTATATTATATTTATTTTATTATATTATATTATCCAAGAAGATTTATTTCTTTGCATTTAAAGCTCTAACATTTAAAGCGAGTTCAAAGCCTTCATAATCCGAGCTACAAAATAAAGTACACAAAGTAATATGAAGCAGCTGTTGCAGTGAAAGTTATTAACGGGGCAGTGTCAGTTCAGGTGTGGTCTCCACAGTTATTAGGTTTAATCTCTAATGTTATTCCTGATGAATGAAGTCTGGGTTTGAGATTAGGATTATCCCTCTACCATGCTGTGCAGGGAAAACTATATGACGCACAGTTCCACAGAGCAGTGAAGTAGATTAAATGGGTGTTAGTAAAGAACTCGCGTCAATATGTTTCTCACTCGATCATGTATCTGATTTTTGTTTGCATTGAGTCTGCAAACAAAAATGTTGAGTGTGTCATGGTGGCGTATATGGGCTGGTAAATTCCTATAAGGGTTGATCGATGGGCTGCACCACTAAAGTTTTAATATCAGGTCATTTATGTTACAATTTAAATCATTTAGAGCTGCATTGTGCTCTAGAGAGGAAATGTAAAAAACTTTTGGTTGACGTTTGGTTAAGTTTAGTTTAGTTTAGTTTGGTTTTAGGTCAGTTGCTAGCCATAAAACTTAGGAAAATTCTGAATTGTATCACAGAAGAACTCATTTAAACAGTATGCTAACTTCAAAACAAAGTTAAAAACACTCTGTGACTCACTTAATGAAAATGAAACCATGCATAACGTCAACATTTATTTTGTATTTTAAAGTATACAATATTGCAATTTTTATTCTGGGATAAACCCTAAAATTCCAATGATCAACGACCCTGTCCATGAGCTACTCACATATTTATAGGATCATTCAAGATTCCCTATTTCAGTCATTGGTCTGAATTTAAACAGACTGTGTAGTTCCATACATAAACTGCATTATGAAGATACAAATATGTCAAAACACAAGATTTAGTCAGGTTTGTCTAGCAGAGACTGTATTGTGGTTGACATCTCCACACTCTGACATTTCCTGAGTGAGCATTATTGACAGAAAACACATTCCCTCCAACGCTGATTACATAAAGCAGTTTCCGTTAATGACCTCTAGCGACACTGAACCACTATCACACTGCTAAAAGTATATGCTGTGCACAGATTACATAGTAGCATATGCACATTTTGTGTATGCATATAGATTACTCAGATTACCTAATACAATTGCCAAAAATTTACTTGACTGAACACGGTGCAAGTCCCTGTGTGGTGAAAATATTGTTTTAATATTTTTATATGTTTATGTGGTGTTTTTAATATGCTTTAAGACAAACCATGTGTAAATCCATAAGTCAACACCATTGTTGAGTATTTTCTCCCTAAAAACGGCAGTGAACGTCTCGGTTACGGATGTAACCCTCGTTCCCTGAGTGGGAACGGAGACGTTACGTCGGATGACGACGATTGGGGTTTCGCTTAGAAGCCTATCACCTTCGAGTATATAAAACGAGCCAATGGCAATGAAATGCCATGGGTCTGCGGAATTTGCATAGCGTAACTCCGCCCGCCGCAGGGGGTATATAAGGAAGTACGCTGGCACAATGCAGATATGTCTTCGCTGAGGAGCCGAGACTAGCCCCAGGCGTTTTTCAGCGGTACAGCGGAAGTGGCAGGAAGACGTAACGTCTCCGTTCCCACTCAGGGAACGAGGGTTACATCCGTAACCGTGACGTTCCCTTTCGTGGTCACTCCGAGTTACGTCGGATGACGACGATTGGGGTTCCAGTCTAATCACGCCACCTCGGCTGTCTTCCAGTGCCCTGCGTAAATCTGAGCTCCCTGTTGTGAGACTAGCACGAACGAAGGAGTCCTACTTAACACAGGGATACCAAGGTACACTGGGAAGCATATCTCCAGAGAGAAATATGCAATTATGCCCAGCCATTGATGGGGGGGACTTAGAATACACATATGACCCAGAGGGCTGCATATGGAAAATCACTGGGGTGTCCAGCCGCAGGTGGAATTTTAAACCCCAGGGGTGGCAAGGTGGCTTGCCAAGGGAAAGACACACGCTCACAAGGAGACTTACAGTGGAATACACATGTGGGGGTCGCCCAGAGGGGGAACCATGCACATGGAGGCACCTAGTCAAGCGCAAAAACTGCGTTATGGCAGATTGGCATAACTCAGGCGTTGACGTAACCAGTGCTGGAGGAAACTCAGAGCTTATCAGACTCACCTGAGAGAAATATCGCACGTATCCCGTCCGTGGAGAGGAATGGCGAGCAAGCGAAGACACCTGAGCAGAATCTAGCACCGGCTGGTTGAAGCGAGTACATGAGAAGAAACTGGCTCTACTCGGAGATTATAGAATCTCGCGAATGTGTTGGGTGTCGCCCAGCCTGCAGCTCTACAAATGTCTGTTAGCGAGGCGCCATGCGCTAGAGCCCAAGAGGAAGCCACACTACGTGTGGAGTGGGCTTTCACACCAAGGGGGCACGGACGACCTTGCTGCTGGTATGCCACAGCAATGGTATCCACTATCCAGTGGGATAACCTTTGCTTTGAGAGAGCCCTTCCCTTCAGCTTCCCACCATGACAGACAAAGAGCTGGTCTGAGGTCCTGAAACACCGCGTTCTGTCTACGTAAGCACGGAGGGCGCGTACTGGACAGAGCAGTGCCAAGGCTGGGTCTGCCTCCTCCAAGGGCAGCGCTTGCAGGTTCACTACCTGGTCTCGAAAGGGTGTGGTAGGAACCTTGGGCACGTATCCAAGCCGGGGTCTCAGGATCACGTGAGAGTTAGCCGGCCCGAATTCCAGGCACGCTTCGTCAACCGAAAATGCCTGCAGGTCCCCTACCCTCTTGATGGAGGCCAATGCAACCAGGAGCGCTGTCTTCATTGACAGGAACTTAAGCTCCACTGACTGTAAAGGCTCAAATGGAGCACTCTGCAGGGCAGTTAGAACCACTGAGAGGTCCCAAGAGGGTACGAAGGGAGGACGAGGAGGATTTAGTCTCCTCGCTCCCCTCAGGAACCTGACGATCAGGTCGTGCCTTCCCAGAGACTTACCATCAACTGCTTCGTGATGTGCGGCAATGGCGGCAACATACACTTTCAGGGTGGAGGGAGACAGCCTTCGCTCCAACCCTTCTTGCAGGAAGGAAAGCACGACACTGATCGGGCATTTCGTGGGTTCTTGATGTTTAGAAGAACACCAGTTGACGAAGAGGTTCCACTTCAACGCATAGGCATGTCTCGTGGACGATGCTCTAGCGGAAGTGATGGTAGCCACCACCGCAGGTGGTAGGGTACTCAAACCTGCCTCGTCCCGTCCAGGAGCCACACATGGAGGTTCCAAAGATCGGGACGAGGGTGCCATAAGGTGCCCCGTCCCTGAGAAAGGAGGTCCTTCCTCAGAGGAATTGGCCAGGGAGGTGCTGTCGCGAGGAGTACTAGTTCGGAGAACCAGGTCCGGTTGGGCCAATACGGGGCAACCAAAATGACCTGCTCCTCGTCCTCCCTGATCTTGCGCAAGGTCTGCGCAAGAAGGCTCACTGGGGGAAACGCATACTTGCGTAGGCCCCGCGGCCAGCTGTGCGCCAGTGCATCCGTGCCGAGCGTGCCCTCGGTCAGGGAGTAAAACAGGTCGCAATGGGACGAGTCGTGGGAGGCAAACAGGTCTACCTGTGCGTCGCCGAACTGATCCCAAATCAGCTGGGCCGTCTGGGGATGGAGTCGCCATTCTCCAGCGAGAGGCCGAACTCGAGACAGCTCGTCGGCCGCCTGGTTCAGGTGTCCCGGGATATAAATGGCTCGAAGCGACCTCAGATGCTTCTGACTCCATATGAGGAGGTGGCGAGCGAGTTGCGACATACGGCGGGAGCGTAGACCACCCTGGTGGTTGATGTACGCTACTGTTGCGGTATTGTCTGATCGGACTAGTACGTGCTGGCCCCTGAGCAGCGCATGGAAGCGGTGCAGGGCGAGACGTACAGCCAGCAACTCGAGGCAATTGACATGCCAAAGGCGCTGGGGTCCTGTCCAGGAGCCCGCGGCAGCATGACCATTGCACATGGCGCCCCAGCCCGTGTTGGAGGCATCTGTTGACACAACAACATGCCGGGAAACTCGTTCTAAGGGCACTCCGGCCCGTAGAAAATTGAGGTTCGCCCACGGGGTGAAGGTCTGACGGCAGGCTGGAGTCACTGGGACTCGGAGCGTGCCGTGTTGCCATGCCCACCTCGGGACTCGATCGCGAAGCCAAAGCTGAAGCGGTCTCATATGAAGCAATCCCAGCGGCGTTACTGCGGCTGCGGATGCCATATGCCCCAGGAGCCTCTGAAAAAGTTTCAGTGGAACCGCACTCTTGTCCTCGAACTGACGAAGACAAGTCAGCAGTGACTGCGCGCGCTCGCTCGTAAGCTGCGCGCACATGGCGACCGAGTCGATCTCCATACCGAGAAAAGAGATCCTCTGCACGGGCCAGAGTTTGCTCTTCTCCCAGTTGACCCGAAGGCCCAGACGGACTAGGTGCCGGAGCACTAGGTCCCTGTGTTCGCAAACCTGGTCTCGAGAGTGAGCTAGGATAAGCCAGTCGTCGAGATAGTTCAGGATGCGAACCCCGTGTTCCCGAAGGGGAACAAGGGCTGCCTCGACGACCTTCGTAAAGACGCGAGGAGACAGGGCTAGCCCGAAAGGGAGAACCGCGTACTGGTATGCCTGCCCCTCGAAAGCAAACCGTAGAAATGGTCTGTGTCGAGGTAAAATGGAGACATGGAAGTAGGCGTCCTTCAGGTCGATCGCTGCAAACCAATCCTGCGGCCGCACACACTGGAGGATGTGTTTGGCCGTTAGCATCTTGAACGGCAGCCTGTGAAGGGAGCGGTTCAAGACGCGCAGGTCGAGGATTGGCCGTAACCCACCGGACTTCTTGGGTACAATGAAGTAAGGGCTGTAGAAGCCGGACCTCATTTCGGCTGGAGGGACAATCTCGATCGCACCCTTCGCCAGCAGGGTGACGACCTCCGCTCTCATGACAGGGGCATTGCCACCGACCATAGTGAAGCGGACTCCGCTGAAGCGGGGAGGAGATCGCGCGAACTGAATCGCGTAGCCGAGCCTGATGGTTCTCGCGACCCAGCGGGACAGTCTGGGAAGCTCTAGCCAGGCCTCCATAAAGTGCACCAGCGGGGTCATACGAACCACAGACGTACCGTCGGTGGGGCAGCGAGGCGGTTGACCGGCACCGGCGAGGGTGGCATCGCGGCCCTGTGCGGGGGCACGGTCATTAACCGCGTCCTGCCAGAGGAGGCCAGGGGAGGGCGCGCGTCCCACGGGGGCGTGCTCTGGCAGGGGTCTGGCGACAGAGGGGGATGAGAGGAGCGTGGCCCGTGGGCGGCGCGTGCTGTCATCCCAGACCTCTGGGACAGAGGAGGGCGGCAGTGGCGGGACCCGAGGGTGGCGCGCACTGCGGCCCTCTGGGTCTGTAGGCTCAGGATTGGGGATTTCGATTCTTTCTTTAACCACATTAGGGTGCTGCCCGTCGTGAGACGAGCAGCGGGGAGTGGAGAACAAAAGATTCTCCCCCGGCCCTCCACCGGGGGAAGGAGTGGCCCTGCTACCACCTCCTGTAGCGAAAAGAAAGCCAATCCTGAGCTGCCCGTCTCAGGAGCGCCGCTTAGCCTGGCGTTTAGCGGGCTGCGGGGCTGGAGAGGGCTGTGGCGCCTTCCTACGGCTTCCTCCACGACGCGGCCCAGATGAAGGCTGCTGCTGGGGCCGTGCGGGAGGGGCGGGAGCCGCGGGAGGGCGCCCTCGGCGGCGAGCAGGCTGAGGATTCTGCACCGACGGCTGAGCAGCAGAGCGTCGGGGCAGAATGTGCTTAATCGCCTCAGTCTGCTTCTGAGCAGTCGAGAACTGTTGGGCAAAGTCCTCGACTGCACCGCCGAAAAGGCCGGCCTGGGATATGGGAGCGTCAAGCAGACGAGTCCGCTCGGGCTCACGCATATCAGCCAGGTTCAGCCAGAGATGTCTCTCCTGGACCACAGCTGTGGACATCACCAAACCCAGGGAGCGCGCGGTCACCTTCGTCGCCCGGAGAGCGAGGTCGGTGGCGGCGCGCAGCTCATCGAAGAGCCCTGGGTCTGTCCTACCCTCGTGCATGTCACGAAGCATCTTGGCCTGGTAGACCTGTAAGATGGCCATGGTATGCAAAGAGGCAGCTGCCTGTCCCGCCGCTCTGTAAGATTTCGCCACCATGGTAGACGAGAATCTACAGGCTTTGGACGGGTGCTTAGGATCACCACGTGATGAAGCGCTTGTCGGACACAGCTGCATCGCGACAGAACGTTCAACCGTGGGAATCCCAGTGTACCCACAAGCATCAGCTCTATCGAGGGGAGGAAAGGCGGAGAAAGCCGTCGAACGATCACGGGAAGACATGGGAGCCTTCCAGGACCGCGTGACTTCCTCATGCACTTCCGGGAAGAATGGTATTGGGGTTGGGCGGCGACGGGTGTCAGCGGCCGCTCCCAAAAACCAATCATCCAGCCGCGAGCGCACTGGATCAGGTGGCGGGGACCACTCAATACCAATGGCCGCGGCCGCGGCCGCGGCAACACAGCCGAATCCTCACTTCCCGAGGACTCGCGCCCACCTTGTGATGCAGCGATGGACATAGTATCTTCCTCTGGAGCTCCAAACGAGACGCGCTGGGGCTCCGAAGAGGGACCAGCGGTCTCAGTTTGAACACTCGCGGGTGCTGATGCTGGAGAGGGGTGTGTGGACCGTGGACGTGTCGGCGGTATGTCCCACACAGTCACCCTCAGGTCACCCCGGCCACCAGCCGAAGTACTAGCCCTCTCGGGACCAGTAGATCGGGGTGTGGGTAGGGGGACTCTCGCTCTAGTGAGCTCATTGAGTCTCGACCGCAGCATAGAGATGGTCATGTTCCCGCAGTGAGAACATGAGTCATCCACGAACGCTGCTTTAGCGTGATCAACGCCCAAACACGTTAAGCAGCGATCGTGCCCATCAGAGAAAAATATCTCGCCACCGCAACCAGAAGTGCACGGGCGAGGCATCTTTAAAAAGACGTGCCACGTGCAATGCTCTTTTTGTGAGAGGAAAAACTCCGCGGATGCTGAAGCGAACAGGGAGAAACACACTATCTGTCAGATCACTGACAAGATCAGCAGGGTAGTGAGCACTCGCTGAAAACGCCGTCACACCAACACCGGAGAGTTCGCTCGTCTCGAAGGTAAGAGAAGACTAACTCAGAATATTTGGCTTGCAGGAGTGGAGAAGTTCTCGGCTCCGAAGCGAAAACATATCTGCATTGTGCCAGCGTACTTCCTTATATACCCCCTGCGGCGGGCGGAGTTACGCTATGCAAATTCCGCAGACCCATGGCATTTCATTGCCATTGGCTCGTTTTATATACTCGAAGGTGATAGGCTTCTAAGCGAAACCCCAATCGTCGTCATCCGACGTAACTCGGAGTGACCACGAAAGGGAACCAAAGACTTGTAACCAATCACGTCAATGTGGGTGGATCTCTGAGCTGGTGTGAGTGAGTGAGTGGAGGCGGGGCTAATTTGCATATTCATAGAACCACTTATACTAAATGAGGCAAGGGTGTAGAGTTACATTCAGCTATTTTAAGGCATGACAAAAAAATTAAAGGAAAAAATATTTAAATATAAAGTTTTTAGGGTTGAAAGATGAGTTTTAAGCGATAAAATGATTGACTACAGGGGGAGTTTAATGCACTTTTCTTTCTTTTTTTTCTTTTTTTAATGCATTCGACTTGACCTGTGTGATAAAAAACAATATTAAGCATGATCTGCCATTCACAAATCCTCTCCAGTGGCCTCATGGGATAGTAAAGTGTCCTTCATGCACACTTCAGAATCTCACCGGAAGTAGTAGGTCATCCGGGTACTTTTCTCCTGCTGTTTTATGAGTACTGTGAATTCGGACATGCTTCTTTTGTCACATAGGCCTACTGTTTTTCACCTACTATAGTAGGAAAATATGTAGCCATACATCCATCCTTTAACAAAAAGTTTAGCATTGAATTTTTCACTTTACAGCTATACAGTAGGCCTATGTACGGTGCAGTTAGCTAGTATTCTATTCCAAACATCCTGCAGCCTGAGCATCATGTTTCTTTTCCCAGCATGCACCTGCTCTGCATAATCACTCCAGCAGCTGCTTCTGAATGCTGTGTTTGCACTGCTGTGCTCCAGCTGGCTTTCTAATAGTTATCTTCTGATAGCGTTACTCCTGCCAAATGGCATCATGATGAAACCTGTCAACACTCAAGTAAGCGTATGCATATCAGCAGCCAAGCTTTAAACCACTCTCTTAATTTGAATAGCTCAATAGGCTGTACCACTCTTTGACCACCAGAGGAAAAGGAAAGAACAGTAATGACGTTTCAACTTGTGAGAGTTGTCCACAGTTTCTTGTGACTTAGAAGAGTCTGAAAACAACCTCATTAAACTGATTTTTTTTTTTTTTTAAGATTAAAACATAAGATGCATAATTGCATTACTTATAATAGTTTCAAAAAGTTTTTATGTCACAATGGTTTCAAAGACTTAAAAAAAAAAAAATTAAAAATAGATAACAATGCTTCTCTAAATGCATTTCCACCCCAGAAACAACACCGCTTCATAAAGTAGAACCAATGCATCTTGGTAAGGAATAAACAGAAGTTTGTGGGTTCAGAAATTGTGATTTTAATGAAACATAACATGATTTGCAATATAACAAGTGAGCAAAAAATGAATTCAGTATATCACATTGTAAACTAAAGTAATGTGTGCAACTGCAATGCGTTTTTAGTTTGTGACGTTTCTTTTTATGAAAGCAATCAGCATGCTCACCGTACAATTTAAGGGGTTGACAAATTAAAGTCCAACATGGCAATATACAAACGTGACTCTGTGTGAGCACAATGTGAACAAAATTTGGGTGAGCTTTCATGCAGCATGATAAAAAACGTTTTTTTTTATTAAAGTAATCAAAAGTTCACAACCAGTTTTACATTTTATTTAATTTCCAAATGAAACAGGATATTAAATGAGAAAAAGTAAAGGGCAGACCTTGATTTTATCCACTGGGAATTGATTAAATGGTGACAAAATGGGTCTTTTTATGCACCGTGAAAATGTATTTCAAAAATGAAATAGGTTGAATTTTGACATCAACAATAAAATTTGGTGCTGATTTGATATTTGCAAAAATCCATATGAATGTAAAATCAAAATGTGGTGCAGTTCAAGATAAAAGCATCTGCCAAATGCATAGATGTAAACGCATCTGGACATGCAAAACATGCCTTCAAAGCTGTAGGGCATAAATCATTGGTAGAGCAACTAGACTCTTATTTTTTGGCTACTATGAGGCTGTGGTAGAGGGGCTTCACAATAATGTGCAGGTAGAGCGAGCTGTCAATGAGGTACTCGGATGCTCTACGCTGCAGGTCCGCTTCCAACAGAAAGTCTCCCGCCTCTTCCGTGCTCTGGTGGAAGTTGTAGACATGACGGACCACCACCTTCCCCTGCTTGCGGGCCGAAACGATGACGGTCTTTTGAAAGCTGACGCCAGCAAAGTCCGGGCTGGAGGTGGCAGGTGTGACGATGATCCGCGGACGCCCCCCGTCGGTGCGAGTGGGCTGCAAGGACCCCTGCTCCGGGTAAGCGGATCGCACGCTGAGAGGAAGCCAGCGCGGAGAGAAAAGAGCGTTCCACGTCACGCGTTTGCTGGCGTCGTAACCGCTCGGCCCGAGTTGAGTCTGAAAGCTGAAGCTGCGGTCGTCCCGCGTGGGGTTGTTGATCACCCAAGGGGAGCCCCATGCCAGCGACAAGTAGTTACGTGGCATGAAGAGGCTGCAGTTAACGTCGAAGTACTTCGCGAGCTGGACGGGTGAGGCTGAGTGGAACTGGAAGGCCAGGAAGAGCAGATCGCGTACGGATTCGTAATATTTCAACATCAGAGAAGACTTCTTCTGCAGGTGGAACAAATGTTGAGGTGGTATCATGGCGTAACGTATCGCTTTGAGTGCGTTCTCGGCCATCTCACCTGAAGGCTGGTTCTGGTTGATCCAGGCTTCCAGAGCTTCGTACAGCTCCAGTTCGCTCTGCAGAACCAGGTCTGAGCGCTGCAGCAAAGACAGCATCAGTTCTGGGCTCACGGAGGTCCACTCGGCGCTCTGGAGAACCGATGACAGGTTCCAGGACAGGTACTGCAGGCAGCTGTTCTGCAGGCTCACGTCCCCGATCTGCGTGGCGTATTGGTACCAGGTCACCACGTGACCCGTGGACGAGTCGCTGGACAGGTGCTGGGTCATGTATTGGGCGAGGCCCTGCTGGAGGTCCCACACATGATACTTGCTGGCGAGCTTGTGTAAAGGAATGGCCTGGTTCAGACGCACTGTGATGTCACCGCAGTACAAGTACCTGCAGGGAAAGAGATTGGGCTGTGAAAATCAACCTTCCCATTGATGTTTACCTGAGATAACTTTCATTACCCTGAAACTTTACCCCCAAAACCTGTGTAGAATGATAATAACGTAACACAACTGAAGGGTGCACTAAAAGTATTTTTCTCTGTTCTTCATCTTCTTATTTTAAGGAACCCCACACCTGACATGCAAGATTTTATTTCTATCAAGAGGTGCATACATTCTTGGTCAAGATCTTGTATTGTCAATGCAAGAGTTCAGTACTCTGTAAAGTCTCCTCCAGCACATCCCAAAGACTTTTAATGAATAAGGTGCTCAGAGGTGCCAATTCATGTGTGAAAATGAATCTTCATGTTCTCTCCCAACCATTCTTTCACAATTTGAGCCTGATGAATCATTGTCATCCTGGAATATGGCCATGATGTGTCTTCCTACATGGTTGTTTGAGAAATTAAAATCTACACACTCCATCAATTAGGGTTAGAAAAGAACTGATGCCAAACATATAGAGACATAATAATCACTGCAGTACTGATTCAATCATAGACTCTTTAAGCATTTGCCTATTTAAATCCAAACAGTGACTTTGTTTTTTTTTGTTTTTTTGCCGGTCAGTGTACTGTATAATGCACACAGTTTATTTAAAGCGAGGGAACAAATTGATAAAGCTTGCTGATGTAAGTTGTGGGAACAAATTGTTAATTCAAGGGCACGATATACATATTTTTCCCTGTATGTCATGTGCGGGGCTCCGTACATTTATCCGACATAATGTGAGGCCTAGATGCAAGTAAAACCTGGAAATATTCATGATCTTTCACCATTGTGGCCTTTTGACTGTCCCTCTAAAATGTGTACATTGGTTGCATTAGTTTTATCTCTAATTTTGTCATAAAATTCACTACTTTAGTAGGCTATACATATCAATGTAGGTAATGGCTTGAATTATTTTTATATGGACCCCAGGAAGCTTTGTGGAAAGTAATGTTTAAATACTTCATTTTAATTTACATTTACATTACATTTACATTTAGTCATTTAGCAGACGCCTTTGTCCAAAGCGACTTACAAATTAGGACAAAGTTCAGCGAGTCATCATAAAGAGGCAAAAGCAACAACAACGCAAGAAGTGCTCAAAATACGAAGTTCAGGTATTATTCAGAGTAGCATAAGCCTGATAAGTGATGTTTCAAAGGGAAAGGAATTTTTTTTTTTTTTTTTTTTTATATAAAAAATTTTCCACAAAAATGCGTTTTGTGGAAAATTTATAAAGAAATAAAAATAAAAACTATGAACAACAAAAAACAATAGAACATATAAATCAAATTAAATAACTTTGTTGAAAATCCACAATATAAAATAAAACCAAAAAACAATTTAAGATATATAAACAATAATTTAAATATATATAGTTAAAACAAAATAGAAAGCAATAAAAAATATAAATAAAATAGTTTTATTGAGAATCTACAATATAAAAAAAGAAAATAAATAAAAAATACATCAAATAAAATAATACACAAAATGTGGCACCTTGCCTGTTACTAGATAAAACAGTTTTATTCCTTTTAAATGTTTATTATTTAAATCTTTTGTACCCGTACTCCACAGTACAAATCAACAAGAGAAAGTGAATCTAAAAAAATAAGATCATTACAAGAGCAATACATTACTATCTACCAAAGTCAACTAAAAGGCAAACACATTACATCATAGATTTTTTTCCCAGAAACCCCAGTTGCTCCCAGTTAGTGGACTGTTATGGCCTATTGATTATAGATTTAGGCTTGTAACTAAAAGGTTGTATATAAGTTCAAGGGTAAAGCATGGCCAGTCACCGCAAGTTTCGCAACCACGTGTTGCTCCAAGAGAATTGTAAATCACTTTGTATAAAATTGCTAAATGACCAATTATTAATGAATAACTCACCTAATGAACTTATCAAAGACAGCTGCACAGTCTGGCGTCTCTCTGAGGACCATCGCAGTGGAGTTACGGGTCTGTAGGAGCTCTTCAAACACGTCGCTCTGTAGGGTCAACACCAGCGAGTGGACCTGGATCACCTTCACCTCGTCCGTGTTCAAGGTCTGAACGCGCAGGCTCACGTCACTGCCGTTTCCCTGGGTCAGCAGGGCCTCCATGCGCTGCACCAGCACCATTGAATGGTTCAGTGTGGTAGCACTGTTCTCCAACACCACATCTGGCTTCAACGCTGCTGAAGGACAGAAATGTGACAATTGTGAGCCGATTGAGGCAACGAAAGAAGAGGCAGCATAAAGTGTGTTCAGAAGAGTAACAAACCGCTTTTGCGCATTCAAAAACAAGAACAATGCATATTATGAGGGGTTTAGATGTTCCTGCATGCATTTGCACTCCATATTTTATCAGTTTTTTAATAATGTATGAATAAATCTCTCATAGATTCACAATTGTAGCAATTCCTTCTTGTATGTCATTTATGTAGTTGGGACTGGTGTTATAAATTTGAAACACACCCCAGAAATTGGTTTTCCATCCAGCTCTTTTTGGCACTAAACTGTGAATTTTCCTCCTTTCAAAATCATAAAAATAATTAGTCATATAATATTAAGTATGAGAGCAATTATATTGCGTTTCAGCTTCCAAAGGAACTTTTGGTGTCAAAGAGCCCAAGAAAAGGAGGAAAAACATCCAAGCCTGAATACAAAATCACAAGCAAGACCTTGTTAATGAAAGGCTTTGACTGCTGCTCGCTGCTCTTGAAGTCATGTGACACATTCGTTTGAAAGCTTCTGCCTTTCCTGTAAAGATGGTGACTTCTCTTATAACTGCAACGGAACTGTGCAACTGCGCATATAAATAAATATTTTACAGATATTTAGAAGCTTTTTGTGTTAAAAACTAAAAACATGGCCAGGAAAAAGTACAAATTGTCATAAAGTATCTTATCTCATTTAACATATATGAAAAATGTATGGCTATTCCAGGGACTACAAAAAAATAATCCTTGATCTTACCTCCTACACATAGTGCAATACAAAGGTTGGCCAGGCAAACCACGGCAGGAACGCTTCCTCCAGAGTTCACCATGTCTCTTCCTGTATTAATGTCGTCCTTCTTTCTTCTGGATGCCTTTTTTTCACCCCAATCTCTCTCTCTCAGTATGTGCTGCCCAGGCTCCCTGTCCCACACTCTTTATGTAGGACGTTGGCACATCGCTGAGCATCTCTCAGCCTCACAAAGCCCATTGATTGGTGGAACCCGGCTGGGCCGTTGCCATGACGACCGCTTTGATTGTGAGTTTCTCCTCTTTCAATGTTACATGATATCGATCTGTGGCACTGGGCCGCGTGTTTGGACTGAAGTGGGCGTCTGGAGTGGGATGCGGTCTACACATGGGGGCTATTGCTACTGTATTAGCTCAAATAAAGGAATATACTGGAAGATGAATATTATTGCACATTGGTCACAATGTTGGATTGCACAGAGGATATCTATTCAGTAATATCTTAAAACACATAAATGCATTCGCAAATCACTGATTGGGTGGCTAAGCACCCATTCTATGCAATTTAATAGATTTATACAATTAAAATCAAAAGGAAAAGCATGAAATGGAAATAACAAAGTTCAATATTCTGTAACAAACTAAAATGTTGTAGTTTTATTAAAAAAAAAATGAAATACAAATTCCCACCATAATGCCAGGATTTTGCTATAGGGTTCCTTACTGTTAATTGCTGGCCCATGACAAAAAAAGCACACTCTATGGGATTATTTCACCCTTGTTTTACCATTCTCTATGTGAAAACCTTTCACTTTACATAAGTAATAGAACGTCTCTCAACAAGCTGCAGTTTCAGGTATCATTTACTGTATGCCTGTAGTGCGCAAGGGTTCAGGATGATAATAAACTGCCTACATTTGCATTGTATTATTAATATTATTATACATTTTATTTATAGGCACCTTCCAATGACACCTTACAAACACAAAACAATCAACATTAATCAACAAATAATCATTATTACAGCCTAGATACAAGCATAAAAGCCTTCCTAAAAAGATTGTTCTTAAAGCGAGATTTAAAAACAAGATGACGTTCACCGTTTCGCTCATCCTGTGGCAACAAGTTCCATAAATAAGGAGCTGCATGACTAAAGGCTCGGGACGCCATAGAAGCAGTGTTCGAGGGAGAACAAGAGTGAGTGCAGAAGATGATCGTAAAGCACGAGTAGGGGTGTAGATATGAAGGTCAGATAAAGTAAGAAGGGACAAGATTATTGAGTGCCCTGTGAGTAAGAAGAAGGATTTTAAAATCAAAACGACATTTAACCCTGGGCCAATGCAAGTGTTGTAATATGGGAGTAATATGTTCAGCTAGAGGAGTTGTGCAGATAATTCTAGCAGATTCATTCTGTAGTGTGTAGAGAAGCTTCGAAGGCAGGCCATAATAAAGAGCATTACAGTAATCAATATGGGAAGAGACTAAAGCATAAACAAGTATCGCAGTTACTGAGAGAGCTGGACAAGGTTGATTAATATTATGGATGTGGAAATATGCAGAGAATTACACTGTTTATATGTGCTTCGAATGATAAAGTACTGTCAAAGATGACACCCAAACTTTTAAACAGTTTAGAAACAGACACTGTAAAATTATTAATATTCACAGAGGAACATTTAGATTTGGCCAGATTGGTTTTTGAACCATCAAGAAGAATATCAGCTTTACTGCTGATAAGTTTAAGAAGATTTGATGTAAACCACTCTTTAATTTCATCTGAACAATCTGAGAGGAAAGATGGAGGAAAAGTAGAGGTATGTTTGGAGGACAGGTAAAGTTGGGTCTCATCGGTGTAGCAGTGGAACTGAACATTACATTTCCCCAAAAAATATTTCCAACGGGTAAAGGATAAATAATAAATAAAAGAGGACCCAAAACGGAGCCCTGCAGAACACCTGTACTGACGTATGAAGGCTTTGATCTAAACTGCTTTAGCTGTACAAACTGAGTATGACCCGTAAAATAAGATCAAAACCCAGTCAACGGGGTACCAATAATTCAAATAGACGCAGAATGCTGTGCGCCGAGAACACTACGATATGGACAGAATGCAGATTGAAATTTCTTATACAAACTATTATCAGAAAGATGATCCATTGCTGCAACAATCCATTCCAGTATAAAGAAACAGTAGATTTGAAATGGGGTGAAAATGATTAAAGTTACTTGAATCAGCCTCCAGTTTCTTAAGTATATGAGTGATCACAGCGGTTTTGAGTGAAGACGGAACAATACCAGAAACAAGCGACCAGTGTATAATATCAGTAATTAAAGAATAGAGAGAAGGTAGGCAGGCTTTAACCAAGTACACTGGAATAGGATCCAACTGACAAGTGGTAGATTTATATTTTTGAATAATACAGACTACTTCCTCTGTGCTTGGAAGTGTAAATGTGGAAAGAGTAGAAATTAGAGGTTTATTAGAACAAAATGCCATTCGAGTATTAAGGGAACAAATGCATATGAATTCACTGTACATTTTATAAAAGTGTCAACATTTATTTTTATTTTGCCTTTTATACAGTCCTGTTACATCCACTTGTAAATATTTCACAGCAAAATTGATCAATATGGCATTGTTGATCAGCAGAGGTAGCAAAAATGTATAGAATAACGAAATATACATATAGATATGATAGAACAATATACAATACAAAGAGTAGAGTATCATGTGGAGGTCCTGGCAGCCCTGTCCTGCTCATGTTTGTCTCTCTGCTGCTGTTTCATCTGTCTGTACAGCTGCACCGCTCTCTCCCGCTCCTCCTCCATTATCCTCTTCCTCGCCATAGAGGGTTTGGCTACCGACACAGGGCTGTGACCCAGGAGGGAGTTCAGGAGAAGACTTTTGGGCGCCCCCTTGAGGTCAAATCACGATGGGAATTAAGACAAAATGCATTTTAATTAGCATCTCAAAAGGGAGTAGATGCACAAAAATAGCTTACCTGGGGTTTGACTGTGGCTTTCCTTGGTTTAACACTCAGTAATGGAGGCGCCATGGCAACCTCTCCAAACGGTACCTCATCTAAGAGGAAAAGACATGATGCTCAGGGTACATTTGGACATTTGATGAGAATGCTGAATTTATATTTATATATATATATATATATACCTTTAAACATCTCCTCCTCTTCACGCTCCTCTTGCTGGTTTAACTTCTTTCTCTGCTGCCGAAGTTTCTCTTTATTGAGCCTAAAATAAAGCT
This sequence comes from Leuciscus leuciscus, assembly GCF_965113295.1. Classification (NCBI taxonomy): domain Eukaryota; kingdom Metazoa; phylum Chordata; class Actinopteri; order Cypriniformes; family Leuciscidae; genus Leuciscus; species Leuciscus leuciscus. Next base: position 41,382,784 of record NC_138725.1, on the reverse strand, counting down.
AAGTAAACTTTAACGCACTATGGCAGTATTTGAAATTACTATAATCTTTATTTATAGAGAAACTTTGCAGTCAAGGGTGTGCAGACACAAGCGTTTTGCATGATTATTTAATGCATTTGTTGTCAGATTGATTGGATTGACAAGCTTAATCAATTTAGCAATAAACGCCATGATCACACAAAGACCATGGTGAAAATAAAAATGAGACAGGAGGGGAAATTATAATTCCATGTTTTTGTGTTCCCCTGAGAAACTTTGTGTTCTCGCAAGACTTTCAAGCTCTGCTTGTTTGCAAGTGAAAGCAAAAAGTATTGTGAGCATTGCAAACAAAGTTTTTCTGGGGAACAGAAAGGTTCCGTGAGCAAAATGCAAAAGGTTTTGCAAGCGAGCGTAAAGTTTCTCAGGGAAACACAAAAATATTTGGGTAACACTTTACTTACAGCCTTTATGTACAGTATGATGCAGTATAAAGGGTATTCATAATATATGTTATAATCCATCATAAACTTTCATAAAAGTTAACATGCATTATAATTAATATTTGCTGAATCTGTAATTGGTTGTCTGTCTTGTTATTGTTATTTTTCTGTCTTGTTATTTTTTCCATCACTATGTCCTTTTAAGGACTCTGTATTAACGTCCCTACTTTGCAGTTTGAGTTTTAATCAGTAATGCAAGTCAAACTAACCAATTCTTTTTAGTAGATTTCTTTTCCTCCGTCTTCTCTTCTTCCTTTAGCTCGACCTCCGGCTGCCGCTCTAGCTGGTTGTTCGTGAGGAAGAGGACGTGCTCAGTCGCTTGGGTCATGCGGTTGATGTAAGCTTTCTCTGACTCCTGTCGTCCTCTGCGAAAGTGTGGAACAGGAATATCTCCTGAGAGCAGCTTTGGCTTAGAGGCTAAAACAAGAGATATATATGAACACACAAAAAGACGTCCCTTCCTCCGCTGCCCTTGCCACTGCCTGTGTCCTTGAGCAATATTTGTGGGTCACTAGCTTGTCTGCTGAGTCTGACAGAACCCAGACAGCAGAGGGGTGATGCCGCCCACATGATGCACATCAATCAATTTTCAACCAATGGGCAACTTGCATGTAATTGTTTTAAAAGAATTATAATCTTGCATAAATGGGTAACAATTATGTGCAGTGACAAAAATATATGAATATTGCTTGTTTAAAAGTTCTCTTGGCATACTGACGACAATTGATATTGACATATTATCAATAACATCAGTACCAATCTTCAAGCTTCCAATGAATGATGTCATGTATTAATTTGAAAGAATGTCATGTTTTAAGAGCTTATATGAATAAATTATTAACCAGTGACAGATTTAACCCAACTCCTGACAGATTTTAAGCAGCTGGTATTCCAGTTATATGATAACATGTCCATTGTGAGTAATTACATTTTAACATTAAAATGACTATACAAACAGAAGTTAGGCACAATATTTGTTTAATAAGTGATCTACATTTATATTAAGAAATTACAGAGTCTTATTCTGAATGATTTTTACAAATAATCTACAGTAAGTATATGGGTCTGCTTTTTGTGTAGTACAAGCTGCAGCATTTATTTACCATTTATTTATTTAACTTTTATTATAATTAATTTTTTGAAAATTGTGTAAGACAGGCAGTACCTTTTCCCCTTTTCTTTGAGCCTTGTTTCATCATCTCTTTACTCTTCATGATTTCACGCAAACGACGAGGAATCTGCTGGAGGTGATCGTCTGATGCAGGGTCAGCATGTTTATTTGACTTCTTTGCACTAATAAAAGACAAGAAACTTAGATTAGATATATCAACACCAATCAAATGAGAACATTTGTTTCTTATAAAACTTTGGAGGAACACAATGGGCCTATTAAAAAGTCAAATGAACACAAAACAGTTTGATAACAATGCTTGGTCATTGAGATTTGATTAAAAGCAAAAAATATATGTTTTTTTTTTATGTTTAAGAAACCCTCTGGGCTTCTTCATAATTGGGTCACACTTAGCTTCCTCCCGCCCGAAAACGGGCGAAGCCTTAAAATTGTACTTAACTTTTTCCTAGGATAACCAATCAAATATATTTTTGTTCTATAATGTTTTCTGATTATTATTTAGAATTTTTAGAATTTTTTATGATACTTTGCATTAATTATATAATTTTTATGAGCTATTTTTTCCATTAGAATGAATATATATATTTTTATTTTATTTATTTTATTTTATTTTTCAATAAATGCAGCATTTCACATCAAAATAGAGTGCAGGCCTAAAAAAAAAAAATAATTCAAGTGAGAAGAGCGCCATCTAGTGGCTTCAAAATGTATTAATTTGTGTCATGTCCTATAACCGCCTATAGGCGGCCTATAGCTTTTTTATTTATTTATTTGATTTATTCCCATTCGGAAAGAAAAACATTTATTACTAAGCAACCACTGAATGGAACAACACAAATTATATATCATTTTAAAGCTTAGGATCTCGGCTTTTTAATGCATCTAATTACATTTATTAGCTCCTAACGAGTGCCGAGTAATCCCTCTAAAACCAAGTGTACCGCCAGCAGGCGCCACCTAGCTGCGAAAATATTCATTACCATATTTTTCTAAAATCTTGCCTTGATTAACACAAAGTTGATGTCATTTGAAAGCTTAGAGTCTGAACTTTACAGTGAATGTATCCACTTTGAAAAACTCTTAAGTATTGCTGAGTTATTTGCTGATAAATAGAATTTCTTTTTTTTCATAATCTATAAAATAATGTACTGCAATGTGTCAAAAACATCATACAGCTCATGAAACATTCTCAGATAATTGAAAATGGCACTTCATTTTTTACAGCATATTATTACAATTAAAATGAGCCCAAAATTAACATAATCTATTGCTTTTATGACAAGATATTCTTCATGGAGAAAAAATTGCCCATGAGGGGGTGTCAAAGACTGTACAAAAAGGCTATCTCTTTTCCAAATGCTGTAACTTTTGATTCCTTTATCCAAAAATTATTATTTTTTTATCCAAATGAAGCTAACATGTAGGGGGACTTCACTAAAAAAGAATTTTCCTCCTACCTTATTTCCTTCCGGAGTTATTCCTTGACAAATAAGAAAGATATGCAAAATCATAATAAAAATTATATATATATATTGTCTTTTATCCGCCATTTCTTGGCAGGACAATGTCTAAATGTAATGTAATTTATATTTTCAAAAAATTTAAAAAGAGTTCTTTCAAACGATACCTAACTTTTGATTCTCCTTGCTATAGTTTTGGAGTTATTATGATTATATAATTTTTATATAGTTTGGGGCAAAATTTGCTGTTTCAGTCTTACCAGTTCATTTCTCTCTGTGTGTGTGTGTGTTTGTGTGTGTGGGTGTGTGTGTGTGTGTGGGTGTGTGTGTGGGGGGGGGGGGGGGGGGGGGTGTCTTATTTGCACTCTTGATGTTTTAGAGTGTCACCCCTTCATTGCTGTACACTTTTTTTCAGCACAGTGGCTGATTTGTAGCTTGTACCACCAAAAGTTTCTCTGAGTTTTGCTATTTTTTCGTATTTCCCATTCATTTCCTATGTCGCCCGTTTTCGGGCGGGAGGAAGCTAAGTGTGACTTTTTTTTTTACGACCCTTTAACATATCAGAATCATCTCCTTGATTTTTTTGTGTGTTCATATAGGTAAAAAAACAAAAGTCACCAAGTTTCACCCCCATCCGATGAACCAAAAAAATTAAACAATTCAAAACGTTCAAGTTTTCGCCCGTTTTCGGACGAAGAAGCTCAGAGGGTTAAGAAATACCTACAATTGATATTTAAATCATTCAGAATATAATTTCAGAACTATGCTTAAATACAAGGGTCCCACAACCCAAATACATTTATTTTAGCCATTCATATTAATGAATACACTGTATGAAGATGGCACTTTCAGGTTTTGGACACAGCCTTTTCAAAACACACAGTGGATATTAATACATTTTGCTGTGACGTTTAGCCAGTGTAATAAGAAATCCTGAAAGATGCAAAGTTGTCCAAGTATACCAGAATTAATTACGCTATGTATTGGGAAATGTCTTCACCATTTTCTGTCTATCCATATGATATGGTTTAAATTAAGCAATATTTCTACATTCTACTTGATAATTTTGGTTATGTTTACCAGTTGAAATGAATATCCAGACATAGCCACAAATCTCTCTGAAACCCCGTTACTGAAGAAGTATTAAACCTCTGATTTACCTGAAATGTTTCTCATTCTTCTGTTGTTTGAGTTGTTTTTCTGGTTTCATTGTGTATTTTTATGTAAACAGCGTTTTTCTCCCAGTTGACTGTAAGCTCATGTGGTGTGTTCTTCTTCCTGCTCGTCTTCCTCTGCGCTGCGGAGATCAGCGGCACATCAGCGCGTTACTGCCACTCACTGGAGGATGTGTGAACTACTCACTCCGTCCGCGAGGGTTCTGAATCCTGAGGTAAATCATATTTGAGATTTAGACAGTCAAAAACACAATTTTTGCGGGATTGTAACCATTAATTATACCATTACTAACTTCCAAAGTAAGTATCTAAAGTTCATGAACGTATTTCTCCTACGTTTATTTCCTTTGTGTTCCCCAGTTTAGGCTACATATAGGCAAGGCCTCCCAGCAAACATTTGGACGTTTAATGACCGTTGAAAAGACGTCCGTCCGAGACGTCCCGTCATGGTTGAAAAATAGTTCCAAAATGGAAGTTGAACCGACGTCATTTCTGGCCGTGAATTCCACGTCTTTTCTGGCCGTGAATTCCACGTCTTTTCTGGCCGTGAATTCCACGTCTTTTCTGGCCGTGAATTCCACGTCTCTTCTGCGCGTCCCTGGACGTCTAAATGCGTCGTCATATGTGTTTAAATGTGTTGCTGCATAATTTAAGTGTATATATAAGCCTGCATATAAAATAATCACACACCTATTGTGTAACATCGTGAAAGACAATCAAGTCTTGAGGTTTAGCCTACACATCTTGACAAAGGTTCTAAAAAGGTCCAAAATTGGTCCAGTCAGACCTGAACGTCAATAAAACGTTTTAATCACGTGTACATCAAAAACAATAACACATTATTTGTGGACATAAGCAAAAAAGAAGCATGTTCTGATTAAGCACAACATTTTATTGATATTGAACAGCCAAAATTTCTCTTTATTTTTTTCAATGTTTAACATTTCGTGAGCTTAGAATTTTAAGGTTCTATCTCCACTTTTGGTTGAAATTGAGTTTTTGACAATCTGATCCATTAGGTGTTTATTAATGCCTGTGTGATGTTATTTTTGTAAAAAAAAAAAAAATTGTTAGTAGTTATTAATAAAATAAAAGGTTCCATCTCACAAAACATAAACCGAGTTTAAAAACTTTGATGCTTTATAAACTACAATAAACGGAGATAGAACCTTATAATTCTAAGCTCTCGATTTGTTAACCAAACTAAAATACCAATTGCAAAATACTGAATTATAAAGATAGTTCACCCAAAAATGAAAATTATGTAATTTACTCACCAAATTCCAAACCTGTATGAGTTTCTTTCTTCTGCTGAACACAAAAGAAGATATTTTGAAGAATGTTTGTAACCAAGCAAATAGAGCATCCACTGACTACCATTATTGGAGAAAAAATGATTATTAATGGGAAGCGACATCTGCTTGGTTACAAACATTCTTCTAAACATCTTTGTGTTTAGCATAGAAAGGTATACAGGTTTGAAACATGAGGTTGAGTAAATGATGACAATTTTCATTTTTGGGTGAACTATCCCTTAAACACATTGTTTGGCTCATTTTTTGTATCCACCACCCCCAGCTCTTCCTGGAGTGTGTTTCAGGTGTTCTGCCATTGCTGCATCAATTTCAGTGTCTGTAGCATGTGGGCTCCACCTCTTCACAGCATCTAAGGGAAGAGAATATATTTCTTTTTAAAATAAATGAAAATTAAAAATTTGAGGTAAATGACATGCACTTATTTTCAAAATATTTGTATGGTCTTCAGCTAAATTCAAAACAGCATTTGTCCCCTGCCTCTTCAATACCACTGTGGTGCCCTTGAGAAAGACCCTTAACTAGGTGTGTAACAGTGAGAAAGTGAACAGGACATTTCTGATAAAGACAGGTGGGCTGTGATGTCCCCTGAATAGACATGTTTAGCAATTCTAAAATTACAAAATTTTTAAAGCAGTTACTGAAAACATACATGTTCAAATCCAGCTAAACATTTCATTCTACTTCAGATAATTTACTTTCTGAAAGAAACTCTCAAAAGGCTACATTAATAATTTACAGTAATAACTTTGACTGTATCATTAAACATACTTTATACTATGGTATACCGTTGTATAAGTTCAAAGCAACTTTTAGCCTACTAGCTAATTTTAGCCAAACTCAGTTAGCCAATTTCAGTTGACAATGTGGGCATCATTTCTTTCGGTTCATTCATGTCAAACAAGTAAAACTCTAGCACGTGAATCTAATAATACAAAATGTACGTACCCAACAGTAGATTTTTAATAATATGGGCCTCAATTCCTCCTCTCTTCGTGGTTGTTCAAACTTCAGTGTTCCGGAGTGAGTCTATGGGGAAAACGCGTTAACATCTCGTGAGATAATCTAACCTATCGCGGGATTTGGTAATGTCGGGAGATCTTTTGTTACATCTTGGCAGCACAGTTTTGGCAATTACATCCAACTCAGACATAAATGGTGACCAGATATATTTCTGTTTTACATGCATACATTCCATAAAAAAATAAAAAATAAAAAACACAACATTACCGAAAAGGTAAGGTAGGCTAAGGTTGAAATAATGACTAAAATGCAGAGGCTTTGCATTAACTTAACCTAGGGTGACCAGACGTCCCGAAAAATTCGGGACAGTCCCGAAATCTAAACTGTTGTCCCGAATCCCGAATCTGGCCCTAATTGTCCCGAAAATTATACTAAAGCAAAATCTTGAGTAGTTGTCTGATAAACATTAAAAACTGTCTGCGGAGGTTGAGGCCGGCGACACACTGGCTGCGTGGCGTGTCCGTTTTTATTTCGGCTCCCCTGTTAACAGGTTAACTCGTCCGTTAGAGCTTGCACACTGCCTGCGTGACACGCGCGTCTCAGGCGCGCCTCGAGCCGCGCGGAAAACGCGTGCATGGTAGAAATAGAACCGACGCCTATTTTTCACGCGACACGCAAGGCAAAATAGAATAGGAAAAGATGTTTGTATGTCATTTTGACATGAAAACATATTAATAAATGACATTTTGATGTTTGAAAGTTTAAGTTTTTACATAAATGCAGATATAAATGTAATAAAAAATAAAAAAATATGATCGATTTTCAAATATTGCACCTGTCAATACAGAACGAAATATTCTGTAGCCTATTTTGCCTATTAGAGCGCAAGTTGCTGCAGCCGCGAGCAACAAAATACTTCACTACACAATTATCTCGTTATTTTCGTTTAAGCTTATTAGCGTTAGGCTATACTGAAAGGTCTGATTTACGCACTGTTACTTACAAGTTACAACAGTCATTGTTTTTTTCTTTTCACAATGACATTTGAGTTCATGATTTTAATGTGTTTTTTTTTTTTTTTTTGTGGCAGACTAAAGAATAATGACAGACTGTTGATCTTTGAATAAAAATATGTTTGGTTCAGGTTTGAAATTCATTATCTTTTATTATAGGCTACGCAGTCTAATATCATAGAAGCCCCCCATCGCGTCACCCCAGACCCATATAACACCCCCCCCCCCCCCCCCCCCCCCCCGTCCCGAATTTCAGCCAATCTCATCTGGTCACCCTAACTTAACCACACTGGGAACTGTGTGATTATAATTTATTTAAACAAGATAAAGTAAATATATTTACTTTGTATACAATTCGTGTATTTCATAAAGATAATTCCTGGGGGTTTTTTTTCTGTCTTGCTTGACTAGATGTGTAAAGGACGTCAGTGGACGTGTATTCACAGCCTTGACGTGTAAAGGACGTCAGTGGACGTCTTCACAACCTCTTAAAAACTACTTGGGCAATTAAATGAATTTTTGCAGTATTAACCATGCAAGGATTAAGCACAGCTTTTGCATATTTCACAAGGATTCCATGATGGAGGGTCATGATGGACTATAAATGCACGTGTAAAAGACGTCGCCAGGTGACGTCCTCTCACCCGATACTATAGACGTGTAAAGGACGTCAGTGGACGTATTCACACAACTTATTAAAACTTTAATTTAATAAAAAATTTAAATTAATTATTGCAGTATTAACCACACAAGGATTAAGCACAGCTTTATCACAATTGATTTCATAGAGGGTCATGATGGACTATAAATGCACGTGTAAAAGACGTCGCCATGGTGACGTCCTCTCTCACCCGAAACACAACATGGTATATATTGAACTACACGTAGCTAAAAGTCAAAATAACAATTATACATGCAACCTCAGATAACTGTAGACATGCACACATGTATCTGAATGCATTTTTAGGAAATGTTCTGTGTTACATATTTTTACCGATTTATGCCGTCATACCGCGACTATTTTTGGCCAGGGACACGACGTTGCCGTCGGACCAATGTTTGCTGGGCTACTACTCAGGACGCCCAGTCGCCCACTGTTATTAATTTATTCTCATAATTATTTACATAATGTTACAGTTAACATAAATTTCACTATTTCATGTACATGTGTTAGTTCCATACTGTTCCTGAGTTTGTTGACCATGAATACACTGTATGCACTGTAATACGCTCATGCTTTCTGAATACACTGTTTACGCTCATGCTTTCTGGACTTCTCCAAATCACGTATTTCCTCTTTCCTTTATTTCTGCTACTGTTGGTTCAAAACCTTTCCTTTATTCTTGCCTTTTCATCTGTAGTGCAATCATGTCAGTTAGTAATTCTGATTCTGAACATATAGTTTCAGATGAGGTGCTCTCTGGTGAAGTTTAAATGTGATGTGGGTTCATGACCAACTAAAGACAAGCTCACACTACAGAACTGAGACTACATGAGTCACCATGGTGCTCACTACACAACAATTTATTTCAAATGTTTTCGTCTGTCGTAGTCTTGTCTTAGCAGCACTCATATTACACAACACAACAGCAATAAACTACAAGATCTTTGGCCAAGTGGCAGCCCTAGGCCAACAAGGAAAAAATGTTTTCTCAGAATTCACATGAGACTTTAGAGAGCCGCTCATGCTTGCTGCCATGAGTCAAGTCATATGTAGGCTACATAAAAAAAGATGAGACAATTTATTTTTTTTAGATTTGTCAGAAATACATACTGTCCATGTCTGTTCAGCAAAAACTGATGGTAAATAAAATATATCAATATCATTAGAGCAAATACCACTTTTTTATTTAAAAAAATATATATTTCTTGTTAGTTTATTAGTATAAACAGTTATGGTCAAATTGTCGCCTTGCATTCATGTATATTAAAACAAGTTTGAAAATATTGCAGCGTCTTTGACTGCTTGAGACCGACTCAGATCACGTCACAGACATGCTTATATATGATGAGCATCAGCGACCGCAATGAGCACCGATTTGGCCATGATCTGGGGGTTTTGTCGCAGACCTTGGAAATCTGTCTGCGACAGCAAAATCCAACCAAAAGTCATGTAGTGTAAGCCTGCTTTAGGAGTACAAAGCTTTGGAATATAGCCTACAATGATAAGTGATCTGGGAAAAATTGTCTTAAATGTCTTGGACAACTTCTTCTTTTATATGTCCTCGGAGATTTTAATTCATGTAATTTGTCTACACATCTGCCCACTGTCTCACAATATGTTGACTGTACTACACGGCTAAATCGGACCCTTGACCGCTGCTATGGAAATGTCCCTGAGGCATAAAGCATTGTGCAGACCACCCTTAGGGAAATCTGATCACAATGTAGGCTAATACATCTTTTGCCAAAAAATAAAGCTTTCCCTTTAAAGGACAAAACCAGTTGTCAAGCAGATACAGACGTGGTCTGAAATAAATAGAGATCAACTAAGGGACTGTTTTGATAATACAAACTGGGACACCTTCTTTGAATCCTGCCAGGATGGGAATGAAATTACGGACACTTTAACATCCTACATTAAGTTCTGTGAAGACTGTGTGTCTGAAACAAAGACTATTAGAATATTCCCAAATAATAAACCCTGGGTTTCTAAAAAATTTAAAACCTGCCTTAATGAAAGAAAGATAGCCTTTTGTTCAGGCAACTTGGAGTTAGAACAGGAAAAAAGGAAACAATTAAAGGGGGATATCCTCAAGGCAAAAATTGAATATAAAAACACACAATAGAGAATAAATTTTTCAGCGCTTGGGAGGGCTTGAATATTTTAATGGGAAAAAGTTGCAATAAAAGCAATAGTCCTGCAGTTTGCAGTCTTAGTTTGGTAGATGAAATGAACACGTTCTTCTGCAGGTTTGACACTGTGGATGATGAGGATGAGTGTGATGACATCTGTAAAAATCTTCCCATAGGTTCACAAATATTTATTAAAGAAGAAGCTGTTGCCAAAAGCCTCACCAAATTAAAGCCGAATAAGGCCACTGGCCCAGATGGCCTGAAAGCCCGCTTACTTAAAGACTGTGCCTTACAATTAAAAGGTGTTTTTTCAAGGCTTTTTAATTTTCTTTTAGCTGCAGGTGTACCCACGTCCTGGAAATTCTCCTTAATAAGGCCTATACCTAAGAAGCCTGGTGCAAGTAAGCCTGAAGATTTCTGACCCATAGCCATTACCTCCATATGGTGTAAAACAATGGAGAGAGTTCTGGTAGATCTCCTGACCTCTCAAGTAAGTGGCGTGTTAGATCCGCTGCAGTTCGCGTACAGAAGTGACAGAGGGACTGATGATGCTGTGCTGATCCTCTTAGATTCTATTTCAAAACAACTTGCACTTTCTAAAGGCCTTGCTAGAGTTTTATTCATAGATTTTAGTGCAGCATTTAATTCTATGAAGTTACACATTCTTCTGCAAAAACTAGCTAATATTAATATAGATAGAGGCTTGATTATATGGATCAGAGACTTTCTCTCCTGTCGCACTCAGAGGGTATGTGTAAATGACTTTTTGTCAGGAGTGCATATTATTAGTACAGGTTGTCCACAAGGCAGTGTTCTTTCCCCTATGCTTTTTTCATTATTTACGAATGATTTCTCCATAAACAATAGTACCTTTAAATTAATAAAATATGCAGACGATATGGCCTTAGTAGGCCTTTTACAAAAAACGAATCCCTTTGATGAAGCCTATTATTTAGCACATATTAAGGCCCTTGAATTAATAAAATGAATGTGGCGAAGACAAATTAGCTAATTTTCTGTAAAAAACAAGACATAGTAACAGAGCCAGTGTTACTTAATGGTCAAGTAGTTGAAACAGTGGGAACTTTTAAGTATTTAGGTACGGTTCTTGATAATCACCTGAGTTTTATAGAAAATACAGATTTTATTTACAAGAAATGCACACAACGTCTAAGTCTGCTCAGAAAACTGAACTGTTTGGGTGTCAGTACTAAGATTATTGAGCTTTTGTATATCACACACATTGAAAGTGTTTTAACTTTTCATCTTTCTGCTTGGTTTGGCCATTTAAACTGCAAGTTTAAGAAAAAGCTTAATAGGATAGTGTTAATGGCTAGTAAGATAGCAGGAAAACCACAAAAACAGTTGACTCAAATATACATTGACAGAATGAGTAAAAAAGCAAGAAAGATCACAATAGATAGTACCCACCCCCTCGCTAGTGAGTTTGAACTTCTGAAGTCCGGGAGGCGCTTCAGAGTGCCTCTGGCTAAAAGTACTTTTAAAAAATCCTTTATTCCGAATGCCATTAGTATCCTTAATCAAATTAAGTGACAACAACAAAGGAGTTAACTTGATGTATTTAAGTATATTTATCTTCATCATGATTTTTTATATTGTATCTTTTATTTTTTTGAAATATTTCCTCTTGTATGAGTTGTTGTTTGCATGTCTATTGTATTTGTCTTTTTAGTCTGGTGAGCCAAAGAAAAATGTCCACTTCGGTGGACAATAAAGATTTATTCTATTCTATTCTAGTCTATTCTATTCTATTCTATTCTATATAGGCTTTATCCTTAAGTTTTCACCAAAAACAGGCCTGTACTTTCAGCTTCTGAGTTTAAATATAGTGGTAATAAATAAGCAAATATATGACTGAAACTCTGTAATTGTAAATATTGGATATAAAACAAAGTGTTTTTTCAGGCAATGTTATATTAAGGAAAATAAAAGCTGCATTTTGTAAAGTTGTATCACCACAAAATTGGTTTAATAAACCAGGTTCCACTTTTACCGTTACGTTAGTTTTATTTTCCAAAGCCTATACACTCAAAACTCAGGCTCATTTTAACAGCCTCTCAAAACCAGCTGACTAAACCTTTCCATGAGCTGGGGACACCCGGATGACCCTCAGTCTCTACCTGAGGGAACAACACGCTCTTTGAGTCCAGAGAGCGGACAGACGGATTGTTGACACATTCAGAATGTCCTGACTCACCGTTTCCTGAGAAAGCTCCACTCCCAGGTACCCACAGTGACCTGCCAGCATAGCAGCCTCTTTGTGACCTGTTTACATGCTTGTTCCCCAAATATATGTATTTTTTTATACTGTATTTAAAAATGCATAACACTGATTTCCTGGATTTTCTTTCAGCGCTGAACTGGCTGACGTTCAGAAAAGGTCACGTCTTTGTGGTCAGGTGGTGCTGAGAAGAAACAAATGCTTCAATAACACGTGAATAGACCTAAATAGGGATTATCCTATGCTCTCTTCAAAATAATTTATGACATAACTCTGGGGCACATTCCAGGAGAGGTCACCCATCTCGTTGGGAAGCACTGGTGAGGAAGAGGACACAAACACCATAAGGGATCATCCAGTTTCACCCATGCTAATCCAAGTTTGGCATGGGTTTTTACGACTGGCGGAGCACTTGTGAGAGTGATATGTCTGGGTGGTGGTGTATTTAGACATACTGGTGTATGGTTTTAAACATTAGCTCAGAGCTCATTCAGAACGTTTGTTATGTGACTAACATTGTTATCCATACGCAGAGACCTGCTGAGGAAACCCTGAAAGAGAGGCGCTCACTACCCTACGTCTGTGGGTGATGAGCTAATGTTTGTGCCAAAGAGAAAGATTCCTCCACAAATCTGAAGATTTTCTGAAATGGACATCTGATGATTGTTTAAGAGGTGGCACATTTCTAAACTAAAGAAAAAAAAAAACTGGAGAAAGATGCTTCATGACATCACCTGTCTCTTAACGTAATCTTAATCTCTATCCCTTTCAGACAGCATTGAGTCATGGACAGCAAGGTACTTGCACATTGAATTACACCGTGATAGAATGAGTCACTGTTAACAGTAAATCAAGAAAAAGGAAGTTTTGTCTAAAAATATACATGTGAACATTCCACTTCACTGAACAATCTTAGCTCAAACAAAACTGTTGGATATTTACTGCCAGCTCAGCGTCTCCACTGGGAATCACAGAAGTGCTCTGGAAATTAACCTTTAGGAACGAGAAGATAGAATCTAGCATGAGTAGACATTTAGTCACACACAGAAAAAACATCAGTCCACATTTTCAAGTTTTTAGACAAAAGAAAGGAAAATATGTTTTAAGAGCTACTATAGATATTGCAAATAGTTTATAATGAGTATAAAAGTATACAAACATGAAACAACTCAAATCCACTAGAGCCCATTATTTTGCAATTTAGACTGGGGCCTCTAGTGGTGCAGAATTTGCTCACTTCACCTTTAACTTCTGAAGGACTTCATGTCCGTTCTGAATTTAGATATCCACAGGAATGCTTTAGCCGAGTCAGTTTTGCTTGCTGCGCAAATAATAAATAAACCCCAATGCCAGCAGCTATACATTTAAATAGATTCCTTATCACTGGCAGTGGCTTCCTTTCATAAAATTATTTTATTTCTAAAATAATCTTGAGCTAATATTTACAGATTCTAAAGAAGGCACTTGTGGTGAATGAGAGCACAAGATGAGCCTTAGCTCAGGATTAAGCCTCCAGATACCACACGGCTCCAAAACGGATGAAACTGGCCACTGACGCAAATCCTGAGAGACAGTGTGCAATCCAAGACATCGCCACATATTTCCCTCCTCCACTTTTTCTGTCTCTTTTAACAGGACTTCTCAGAAATGAATGCAATGTGTCATTATGTTACAATACAGCTTCCTTAAATAACATCATGACTTTGTATGTCTGTAACTTTGTGTGTGTACGGATACAGTGGCCCCAAAAAGTGGACACTGAAGTCACAATTAAGAATGTTTAAATATCTTTGCATTATTATACAAAATATCAAAACAAGGGGCTTTTTTTTGTTTTTTTAAATACATTGCACAAACACATTTTTCAGTGGAAAAATGTCACAAAATGGAGATATGCATATGCAGATGTTCAAAATAAAGATTAAAACAAATCTTGGATACTTCGGTTGTCAAAGTTTGTGGAACATGTTCATGTGAACTAAAGGGGGACTGATATAAAATTATACACACACACACACACACACACAATGACTTTGAGACCAGTTGGTAAAAAAAATTTGGACAACAGGGAAAAAAGTTCAACAAAAAAAAATCTCTAGCGTAATTTGTTTGCACAAGCCATTTGGTTTGAAAATGTGTGTCTAATGCAGTAAAATTGAGACATTTTTTAGTGTGGTTTACCAGTAAGTGTCTAAAAGTGTCCAAATACTTTTTGTGGCAACTGTATGCTGTTGATTTACATGTAATACACGTCTTTAAGAGGAAGTGATGATTACCAAACATAGGAGGCTGACATTGCCATTGATTGATCATCTTGCTATAAAGGTAATACATTCACCACTCCATTATTCAGCATTCTCAGAGGCACCAGGAAGGTTATTGGTAATAAATAGTTGTTGTCACTGTGTGAGGTCTTGGGGAAATGATACCTCTGTGTGTGTCCTCTCACATTTACATGCACTCATATTCACATTCCAGGTTTCATACAGACTGTGCAGAGGCCCTGGAGCCAGGATGTCTTGACCAGAGTCTCATGTCCACTGTCCAGTGTCCACTGTTCCTGTCTAGGATAGGCCAAAGCCAACCGCAGGGAGAGAAGAAAAACAAATGTGTATCAGCAGAATGAAAAGAGATGCAATGAAAGTGGGAGGATTTACACAACATCACCATAGAATCACAGCAAAAATTACACACTTCACCCTCAAGTGTGTAATTTCTGTGCCGCACCAAACAGAATTGTAAAAACAATGACAGTATTGAAACAGTTTTCCCTGTCTGCCCCTCAAATTGCCTAGAAAATACCTGTGCCTTTGTATTATTTGATGTTTAAGTGATGTTTAAAAGGGTACAAAATAGAGTCACTTGCTTGTTTGGGTTTTACCTCTTGGCAACCTTTATATACTCAAGGTTCCCATGATGTGTCAGCAGGAGGGAAGGGGCTTTGAGCTTCATCCAGCTAGTGTCTACAATTTCTGAATGCACTCTTCACAGTGAGCATTGCCCAATTCACCACCTCACAATTATGGTCTGTAGGAACAAGTTTCTTAAAATTCAACAAGTAATTTGACCAGGTCAGATAGTACACTTCGGTCTCTGAAGCTCCCATTTCCACAATGAACATATACAGTATTGGGATATTCTTAACTCAAATACCTGTTCAAACCTCAATAATCAGTATATGGGGTGAATGCCGACAGTGATGTGGAAAGCCTGACTTCGGCCTTATAAGGGGATGTGCCAGAGTGAATTAGTAGTGGCACATTTCCATGAGCAAATTGGACATAACTTAAAAGGCTTTTTGTCTTACAGAATGCTTCCTTTAATGGCATCTAGATATTGCTTTAACCTCCGGGCTGCCGCCGTGATTGCATGGCAAGTAATTCTTGTACAATTTTCTAGATACAATGGACTCCACTAACAAATCTTACCCAGCTTCAAACAAATTATAGGATTAATGGTAGTTGCCCATGGGTAACATGATGCTACAGGAGTGGTTGGGATAGAGTAAGAAGTAAAATGTATTCAGTGTAGAACAACCAGACTTATTGTCCTATGTGCTTGCAGGGGTGGGAACATTTCTTGTTTAACTAACCTTATTATCTAAATCATTTATTTATTTAAAGGGGAATTTATTTGATTATGATTTCACTTTTTTAACTTTAGTTAGTGTGTAATGTTGCTGTTTGAGCATAAACAACATCTGCAAAGTCACAATGCTCAAAGTTCAAAGCAAAGGGAGATATTTGCTTTTAAAGAAATGCTTTTTAAGGACTACAACAAACGGCTGGCAGGGACTACACGACATTCCTCCGGGTTAGTGACATCCCCAACCCTAGAATTTACATAAACCCCGTCCCCTGAACACGATTTATAGATTATCAAGACAGAATATGCTTATCAATGACTAGAAGACAACTACACATCAGCTACATAAATTCATCAATTAACCATTCAGAAATGTCCTGTTGCATTCTACATGTTGTCACTTCTTCTCGAGTCTCTCCATCATTGTCTGAATCCGGTTTGAACATAAAAGGCTAAACGTATTTGAACTTTTCAGTGCATGTCCCGTGTGAGTAGTGCAAGCTCTTGAAGCTCCGCCCTCTGTGCCGGGAGCAGCAGCTCGTTTGCATTTAAAGGAACAGACACAAAACGGTGTGTTTTTGCTCACCCTCAAAAAGCGACAATTTTAACATGCTATTGAAAAATATCTGTGGGGTATTTTCAGCTAAAAATTCACATACACACTCTGGGGACATCAGAGACTTATTTTACATCTTGTAAAAAGGGCATTATACCACCCCTTTAAAGTATACCTGAGTTTCAAGTAATGTTCCAACCTGTCAATAACAATAATTCATTTATAATTTATAATAAACATAACTTGTATTTAAGATCAGAATACAGTGATTATTTTAATTGTAAACATTCCTATATTCATTATTTATTTCATTCGTTTTTACATAAGCATTTTAATCACAATCTTACCAGCCACCTCATAAACCTCAGGTGGGCAAACCATGACCTAGAAATTGATTATCTATAATGAGTAGGGAGTCATTGTTATATTTGTATAGCTAGAATGACTCCGGAAATATTTTCATCCTTGTTCTTACACTTGCTCACTAAACAGACTACTTTTCCATATAAAGTTTCTGTATTTCACACATGATTGCCCATGATCCTACGTCCTGTTATTGTACAACTCCAGACATGCAAGATGTCATGTAGGAATGCACTTTACAAAAAAAAAAAAGAAAAAAAAAAGGAGATGGGGAAAAGACTACGGCCGGGATGTACTTCCTATTGGGACAACGGGAGAATGTGCGTGTGACCAGAGAATGCCACAGTTTAAGCAGCTGACAGAAGTGAATTGCATCGTCAAAACTTACAAGCAGTTCAGTACAGAAACACTGAACAGACTTGCAGGTTCCAGCACCTGAACATAACAATCTAAATCACCCATCTGCCAAAGCGAGAGAGTGCCACGGAAACAATAACAAAACCGCAGTAGCTAAAGAGCTAAATCAGGACACACCACTAGACAAACAAATATACCACCAGCCCTGCAAAATTTGGTTAATCATGTTGTAATTGAAACCACAAAATAGCAACTTCAGCCCAACTGTATATATTTCAGTCAAACACCCATGATGTTGTAGAAAGTGAATATGGGTTGTACCAGACAGACTGCTGCATGACTCACGGTAACAAATACAAAACAAAAATTAAGGCACAAGAATAAAACAAGTCAAAGCTTTGCTCCACCCCCTCAACCGTCTCCACAGATTGTTGGTGTTACTCACAGTGAATCAGACATCCAGGTGCTCTTTAGATGGCCAGACATGCCACTTGGGGGTCAGGAGTGTGACAAAGTGCTGAACTTTGTTATAGAGGCAGTGCCAGGACTGCTCCATCTGTCTAGCATGTGTCAAAAATGACAAGAACCAGTGGAGTCTCTGCAGAAAGACACGACTCAAGCCAGAGTCAACAACCGGCCTGGAAGAACATGAAAGCTCCTACTTGAGCACTTTTGCAACAGACTGTAAATGTCATAAATACAGCCCTCGGAGATCTCAGTGCACAAACTCATCTCTTGAGTGCTGATTGCACAGAAGTTTCTGTTAAACACCATCTAACATTTTGCTGCCCATGAAACATTGTGTTTGTTTACATGCACAACAAACCCCATTTATGATATTAAAGGATTTTTCTCCTTTTTTGACATCAGAATGTAAACAGACGTGAGCACAAAATGAGGCGCCAGACGAGCGTTAAAGGTGCAGTTGTGAAAACAGAGTCTTAGGCAAAAATCTAGATATGGCAATCAGGTTTTTCTTAAACTCTGTTTAAGGGGAAAGGACTGTTTGAGGTGTTTACATGATCGTACGCATTGTCTGATTATTAAGAATAATCAGTTTAAGTTTGTGCATGTAAACACACTCAGTTTAATGGTGTAATCCATACAATAGGCAGCATAACAAACATTTTTCGAGGGGAAAATAATTACATTTCTACATACACATTCAGTTATAATTTAAATTTAAGACATACAAATGAACAATTTATACAGAAATTGGGAATTTGAGGCCCAATGTGAATGGTGTGTCCTTCAGAAATCAAATTAACAGGATCTGAAATTTCTGGTGTCTTCAGTGTGTGAATATGATAAAGATGTACTCTGTATTATTCTTTTTTTCAATCTGTTTATTTATTACAAAGCTTCATACCTAAGGTAAGTGTTTATTGGTTATGTGAATGACCTTTGTCTATGTTTGTATGTTAGCATTAACTATTGAGTTACGGCGAGTAAAGGAGGAAATTATGAACTAACATCTTATGACTAATGATGCCATCGGTCATGTGTGATGGCCAACCTGTGGATACTGAGTAGCTTAGGGTCATCTCGCCCCATCATACAACCATTACACCACAATAACTGAATACATAAACATACTTCCTGCTTGATTCTACATTAGCATTATAAATATATTTTAACAAAAATAAAGCATCTTTCCACAACTATCTCTTGCACATGTCTTCCCATGACACATATTTCCAGGACAAAAACCTAGTTTTGAGATATGCTGTAAATTATAAGCAAGAATGAAATGATACATTGAGAAAATGATACTGCTAATACTTGCAGATCAAAGAAGATGAGCTCCTCTCACATTGGACTGAGAAACGGAGAGGGTGAGAAGGAGAGATCGCATACATAAATACTTTATTCTGGCATAATGACTGCAAACACTGCCTTCTGTAAGTCTTTGTTCATGGACAGGCAGTTGAACTCTTCGGAAGGACAGAACTTTCTAGAGGCACATTGGAAATAGCAGTGTTCTGGACCCAAGAGGACTAAGGTAAAGAATAACAGAAAATAGCGTCTTCCACTTTAGCAAGGTTATATGACAGTACATCCCTTATGTTCTTCCTCTTTTTGAATGACTGGAGTCCACTGAGTTAGTTCATCCTTCGAGGACTCCTGCTTGAGTGCATCCAAACCCAAGCATGTGAAGTTCATGGTCTCTACAAACTTAGTGTTCTCCAAAAGACTTTCTCCTCATCTTTGACCTTTACGAGAGTTGTGTACATAAACAACAGAGAGACGACACAAACATCGTCCTTTTCAGTTTCAGTTCCGCCCAGTGTTTGACCACTTAATAATTAACTGAATACCAATCTTGTTTGTCTTCAGTGTTTGACAGAGTACATAGAAAGCACCTTTGGTGTTGTGTTTGTGTACAATGTTCCTCTGGAAACAGTATCTTTTTTTGAACAGCAATGGGGTCAGTAGGGTCAGAATTCAGAGGTCGAAGTCCCAGTGCTGCTGGAGCTTTACGTAGCCACTGTTGTCTTTCAATCGCTCGTATGATGTGGTTTCACCTCATGTCCACTGGAGGGAGAGAAAGAAAACAAAACAGCTGTTAACAAGCAATTGCTTTTTTTCTTCTTCTTTTCTTAATCTGGTGCAGATTTAAAGTTATTTGACTGTGATTTTTTCCTTAGTAAGTCATGCGGTTTGTGTTTGGGTGACACATATCCACCACACAGTGATTTTAATGTGGGTTATCAGGCAGTCTGTGCACATTTAAGAAAGAAAGACCAATGTGAAAGACACAATCTTTGTGATCAAGTTCACCAAACCATCAATCCACACATTTTCATACACAAAAACGCAAACTCTTTTCCAAAAACCTAGTGAGCTGCCTAGCTAGACAGCATTTTTAGGCATCATAGGCACACTGCTGAAATAAGGCTGTTTCAAAAGGTATGAAAATGGTTTCAAAAACCATATGACGCTTTCTTTGATCCTTCACAAAGAAAGCAATCCTAAACAAAGCAAAGTACTTTTATTTAATTCACTGCTAATGTGTCTTTAAAAATTAGCTATGATTAAATTGGAGTCGAGTTTCTGCATAGTTGCTGTCTATGAAAAGCTTTCCAAAAGAAGTCACTTCCATTTCAGTTACGATGTCGCCTTAGAAGGTAGCTGCCTAAGTAGGCAGTAGACAGCAAGGCAGCTCACTTGGTTTTAGAACAGAGCTAAATTATATAGATGGTGAACACAATTTGATTTCATGAAATAAGTTGCATCAAACAGACAAACCCGTGACACATGCAGCAAAGCGAAAACAGCACAGTGCAAACGTCTCTCTAGTTCAGTGTTGCGTGACTCTGATTGGACGTCTCTCTCTTTCTCCTGATTGGATCATGCCAATGATTGGTTGAGAAGTGGCAGCGGTTCTGCCTACAGCTGTCCTACCTGCAGGATATTTTGGTCCGCTGAGTGTAAGGAAATGTTTGCCTTTTATTGAATATCCTTGTTGATCTGTGCTGCCACTGCATGCTTTCTGTGTTTCCGTTTTTTACCGTTTTTAACTGTGAGTGGGCCTGGAAACACAAGTTTGGGGAAGAGTGCAAGCAGATGATGGACAGAGTTTGGTTGAGTAGAAAAAAAAGAAAGCAAGTAAGAAAGAAAAAAGTAAGAAAGAAAGAAAGAAAGAAAGCAAGAAAGAAAGAATTTATGGCCTCGGGGAGGTGTAAAACAGACTG
Organism: Leuciscus leuciscus; assembly: GCF_965113295.1. Classification (NCBI taxonomy): domain Eukaryota; kingdom Metazoa; phylum Chordata; class Actinopteri; order Cypriniformes; family Leuciscidae; genus Leuciscus; species Leuciscus leuciscus. Next base: position 41,361,655 of record NC_138725.1, on the reverse strand, counting down.
TAATTGCACTTCATAAATATTTTAGCCTTATGAGCTTCCAACCCTTTTATCTCGGCACACGAAAGCAGAAACCTGTTGAACCTGAAGGAGAAACCTCAGACACACGTCTACGTGCTTCAGCATTCGCACACACCTGTTGCCTTTCTTATCCATTCAGTTGCATTATTGGCCAGCACAGTAAAACACAAGCTCACGCAAACATTGACGTTTAGCAATAGCAGACTGACCAACAGGTGTGTTTGTCTGTGGTGACAGCACAATGCCACAGGCCACTGAGTGCACACTTCATCGCCAAATAGTCATTCAAAGATCAGGCTAAACATTCTGTGTATGTATGCATGACATGTATACCTGTATCTGCTTCCACGTGCTCCATCACATGATGCTGTGACGTGCACACGCATTCCAGGTGATCCTCTAACCGGACAAGCACCTCCTTCAATTTCGCTTTCTTACGCGATGAAAACTCTACCTTCGCCACCTGGAAGAAGAGAGAAAAAAACAGGTTATCATGACACCTCTGTATGTCAATTTTTTTACTTCGAAAAACGTATATACTTTTGCCATGCATAATTATCAATGGTATTCAGATTTGATGTTAGCACAGATTCTTAACTGACAGGGTACTACATGACCAGTTAGCTCAGCTAACACTGCCAATTGGCGGAAACAGTGGAAAATTATGTAGAACAATTCCTGGGCAATAAGCCCAAAACAGTTACATGTTCCATAGTTAATGTCCCACTGCAACACAATAAAATCAAAATAACCACACAGCCTTACACAGGGGTCGACTCGTGTCTTTTGTTGTGCTAATTTTAACGCTTAGGCCTATATTCCTTTTCATTGTTCTGCTAATGCTTGGCTGTCTATATTCATGGTGGGTGGGTATATGTTTAGACCGGGGGTGTCCAATCCTGCTTCTGGAAGGCCACTGTCCTGCAAAGTTTAGCTCCAACCCCAATTAAACACACCTGAACCAGCTAATCAAGGTCTTACAAGGTATACTAGAAACTTCAAGACAGGTGTGTTGAGGCAAGTTGGAGCTAAACTCAGCAGGACAGTGACCCTCCAGGAACGAGTTTGAACACCCCAGGTTTAGACCTATTCTGCTAGTTTTTTTAATCAATGCTGGTCTAAGGTGGCATTTACACAGAATGTGTTTCTGCATTCCACTGCGCTGATTTTCCATTTTACAAAACGTGGCACTCAAGAAGTTCAGTTTCATTGCGTTTTTTCCCCATTACGCTGCCCACACCTCTTAAAAAAAAAAAAATCACGTTCTGTGTGAATCACCTCTAAGCTAATCTTTTTTAGTAGGGAATTCCCCTTAATTTGGTAGAAGTTTGGGTTTTATGGGTTGCTAAAAAGGTTCTGTAGTGCGGTGAGGAATGGTTCTCCTTTCCTCTCTTGCTCCATCAGGAACGACCTAGGAAGTGGCCGACCTACCACAGTAACGCACATTAGTTTATATGTTTATATGAACCCCAAACCAGGGTTCCTCAAATCCAATCCTAGAGCGCCACTGCCCTACAGAGTTTATCCCAAAACCTGATTAAACTAACCTACATGTAGTATCTCTGAAGACCTTGATTAGCTTGGTGTATTTGATTAGGGTTAGATCTAAACTCTGCAGGGCGGTGGCACTCCAGGGCTGGATTTGAGGAACCCTGCCCTAAATGTTGCAATCTGGCTGACATATTCGTTTCCAAGCGCATTACATGTATTCTGAACCAGGCTTCAGCTCATGCACACTGCCCAGTTTGCGCATTCAGAACTGGAGAAAGCCACTATGATAATCTCATCAGAGCTACTGCGAGCTTATTTGCTGACATATCTAAAAAGAAAGCTGACATATATGTAAGAAGAGCTTTTTAGCAAAGAGCTTCTTCAATGACCAGTTTGTAAGAAGTGAGACATAAATGAACGCACATTTGGTAAAAATAAAAGGTAATATGTCCACATACACATTGAGTGTGCAGAACAGGACAGAGCATTTGCAACGGGTTGGCCAAGCATTCAAGTATGCATTTGTGTGTGTATTTTTCTGGCTTCAAACACAATCACTAAATGCATGACGCTCTGAGTGCAAATAAAAACTCAGTCTACCGTGCAAGTGCAATTGGTTTAACATCATGGAACAAATTACGCAATACTTGGAAACTCCTACAAACCTATAGAGAAAGGTTGGGAGCAAGAGACAGTGAGACAGGCCAGTTTCGGTCGCTCTGTCCACCGGTTTACTGGTTTATGCCTCTTTCCCTCTGTCTGCTGCCCACCTCTCCCTCCTCTTGGACATTCTTGCGCTTGGTTATATTTACAGAGCCAAGTCTAAAACAGCCCGTGGCGTGCAAGAATGTTCTGCGACGGAGGATGATGGGTGAGACAGACACTGAGGGGCTTGAGAACCAGTCGGGGGGTTGGGTAAGGGGTTCAGGAAAGGGTCATAACAAAAAAAAAAAAAGAGTCCCCACATCATCCTTTGCTGCCCCCGCCCCAATATTTCCATTCAAATTCAATTTATCATAGCCTTTGCATCTTGGTTTGAAGTCCACAGAGACTATTGCCTGAACTTCACACATGCGCTCGCCCACATACTCGAATGTGCTTTATAAAAAGCCCCAAGTTTCTCAGGAGGCCCTTCCAAGCTCTATTTATAAACCACTGTGCTTTACGCCGCAATGAAAGCCCTGCGAAATCCCAGCACAGCGCACTAATGGTGTGACATCTGATCCGGCCCCGGCTCCAGCAACCCCAACCCCCTCTGACTCGCTCCTGAGCTCTGTGAGGACTATTGTCCAGGGTCCGGATAATTGGCATTGGGATTTCCCCGCAAGAAAGGTCGATAAAGAAAGGGTGAGAGAAAGAACGGGCATCAGGAGAGGTGCATCATGGGTAATTAGCATGAGAACAAAGGGAAATGGACAACGTAGCCAGGGGACAGGCAGTTTTGCTGCACATCTGTCAGTGGGTAAATCTGACGACAAAACGCTGCGGATAAAGCGAAACCGAGAGCCGCGGAAAGAGCGGGGGTCCGATGGCAGGCAGTCGACTGGTGGGGCGACCCGAAAAGAAAGAGGGGTGTGGGGAGCAATCGTTCTTATTGAGTGAGTGACAAAGAGAGGCCTGAACAGGAACAAGGGATGCTGGGAGGAGGGGGGGGGGGGGGGGGGGGGGGATAAGGGAAACTTTTATCTCATGACCTGCATGTCTAGAATTACAGAAAGAGTGGGTGAAATCTCTGCTGTAAAACACACACACTGGCACTCAGACAATCGCGAAGATAAGGAGAAAAGGTGATCTAATCTGTGCACTTCCTGTCAAAGCCCTTTAAAACCATCCCTAAACACCAGCAGAAAGGCAGAGAGTGAAAAGATGGAAAGAACACTATAGATGTGACGGCAATTACAGCCCACATGCAAACAAAAACAAACGAGAGAGAGAGAGAGAGAGAGAGAGAGAATTGTATATGTATATTATACAATATATATATATATATATATATATATATATATATATATATATATATATATATATATATATATGTAGTTATATCCTATATTTTAACTTCATGACCATGTAAAGTTGGTAAACAACATTCACATGATATGCACATGGATATGCCAGAATGGCCTGTTTACATAGAGAAAATATGTATACATGGAGTAAAATTGCATCGGTGACATAACCTAAGGGTCCACAACTAAAAGTAAAATTGACATATTTTATGGAATAATTAATTTAAGTATTTCAATCATCTTTTTCAAACCCTCCACAATGTCCATAGACTTTCATTGCACTGTAAGTGCATTACTGTAAACATGATTTTGCATCTTACATTTTTACAATGCAAAGAAATGGACTTTAAAATCAAAGACTACATGCTTTTGTCAATGTATAGATTATATATTATTACATAACTTCACAGACAGATGTATGAAACACTGTTAACATGAGCTTACTGTAAATGTTTCCCTGAAAACAGAGCTATGTTGTTCAGTCTTTGTCAGATACATCAACCTTTCCACTCTGATACAACAGGGTCTTTTGGAATATTCTGCTCTTTTCATTTTCTATATTAATACCACGTTCATTCGAATTAGCACTATTTGTGTTTCCTCTGCGTTTGCGTCAGAGATGGGGCCCGTATCCTCACTAACCTGGGCCATTTGAGGCTCTTTAATACCCAAAATCAACACTCGGAACACACCTCATGCTTCCACTGCCAGAATAAACCATGTATGATTTCCCTTCATACCAACCTCTGAAGGAGGAATCCAAATCCGGCTCATCCAAACACATAAACACTCACCTTTTGAACCACATCACATGCTGTATTCTTGCACTCACTTGCAAACATTCCAAATCAGGAATATCCTCACTTAGTCTCTTGATTAGGAAAGAACAGCGGTGTGCCGGATTTAGTAACTTTACCAGTCGGATTAACCAGCGATGAAAATAAAATAAACAGCACCCATGCGCTCTCAGATGCCTATCTAGATATTCCTACTTCAAGGAAACTACCGCTGCCTTTTTAATTGTTGATGGATGAGGATATGTTTTCCAATTTGCTCAGTTTGAGTTCAGGAATGCTGATTTAGAGATGGATTGATACGAAACCTCAAAACCTCCCAGAAAACCACATAAAGAAACACCAAGAAGAGACTAAAAGGACAATGAAATAACAACATTTCTGTCATCTTTAACTCACACTCATCATTCAAAATTTGCATCGGTGGTTGTTTTCCTGACCTAAAATCACCATAAAACAGTCATCATTTTGTTTTTAACAACTATTTTTATCACCCACTGTGTTTGCTACTGTATCTTAAAATATATAATTCAGCGACAAAACAATTGGAAAAATTAAGACATTCGTAGCTTGCTAATTTGAGGCGACATGACCATTGAGCGGAGGTCAACTTCATGCAAATGAGCAGCGATGTGATGTGGCGACTCTGGGAGTGGAGACAGTGAGTGTGTTTACAGTGCACGAACTTTAAAAGTTTGATTTCAGTGGGACTTAAACAATATTTTGTTGTTTAAAAAATATCCTTCTAGGGCCACTGAAATTGTGGCAGTACTTTTTATAGTACTAGTTATAGTACATACTATAGTCTACATCAAATATCAATCCTGTTTTTCATGATATGTCCCTTTCAGCTTTCTGCTGTGTTAACCGATGTTTAAATGTGGCCTTTCTCTCACACTGCAGGTCTGATCAGTATGGAAGCTTGTTTCCGCCACAGAATAAAACATTTTCAAAGATAATTGCGACTTTTTATCTCAGAATTGCGAGATATAAAGTCAGAATTGCTTGATAAAGTCGCAATTACGTGTTATGAAGTCAGAATTGCGAGATATAAGCTCACAATTGCAAGAAATAAACCGATTGTGAGTTTATATCTCGCAATTCTGACATCTTTTCTCGGAATTGTGTTATAAAGTCCAATTCTAAGGAAAAAATACAGGTTTTTTTTTTTTACACGCAATTCCGCCTTTATATCACACAATTCTGACTTTATATCTCCCAATTGCGTATTATAATGTCAAAATTGCAAGATATAAACATTCAATTCTGAGGGCAAAAAAAGTCAGAATTGTGTATGAGTTTATATCTCACAATTCTGACTTTATAACACGCAATTCTGACTTTATAACACGCAATTCTGACTTTATAACGAACACAAGTCGAGATGTAAACTCGAAATGGTGAGAAAAAAATTAATTGTGAGATAAAAAGTCGCAATTACCTTTTTTATTTTTTTATTCTGTGGTGGAAACAAGCTTCCATAGATCTGAGTCTCCTCAATATAAAATGAGGTTTATCCTGTCTGGGCTCCAGCTCCTCTCCCCTCCCCCAGTACTCCACTGCAGCACCTGTTATAGTAATGTGTGATGATGTTTGCATGCGAGTGTGTGTGTGTGTGTTTTAGAAAGGCTAAAGACACAAACTGCAACACAGCAGCTCTGGGAAAACCATTAGTAGCGTAACACCAGGACTGTAGCAAGAGAGAGAGGAGGGGAAATGAGGTGAAAGACACTGTACAGAACAAGGAAATAGACAAATATGAACTGAACAGGAGGAAACGTATTACTTCATATTTTGCCAGAATGGAAGTCCTGATTTTAGTTAAAAGGTCCAAATGTCTTTTTGATAGAAGCATGTGCTGAAGATCCACCTATAACCTGACCATTTTAGCCTGATTTGAACTAAAGCTGAAATATGTATGTCATATTTTATTGCTGTTTTGACATTTGTTATTGAAACAAAATCTTTGCCAACAGGTTTGGAGATTTCAGTTCCAACTCAAGCAGATAGGAGCTGTACTAGCATGACAAGAATGGCTGATGAGTGAACCGACTTGCCTTAAAGCAACATTAGGTGAATGAACTGAACAGAATCCATCAGAAGAATATGCTGTGCTGGTAAGAAGAAGAAAGAGCAGCTATCAACTCCTGTTACACTTTACGTAACAGCTCAATCACTACTGTGAAAGAGAGGGAGACGGGCTAAATGCCAGAGAAAACATGAAGAAAGATAAAATTATTGCAAAAGAGAAGAACATGCAGCAAGAAAAAAAAAGTAGCAAAAGACAGACAGACAGACAGACAGACAGACAGACTAGGTAAAGTTTAACTCCAGTAAGTGTTGATAGACTCATTATCTGGTGTTATGTTCCACACCCAGCAGTGTTTCCTTTGAAACAAGCTTATCACTGCAATGAACCAAAGTACAGCAGAAATGTGGCAAAGCACACACACACACACACACACACACACACACACACACACAGTGAGGCCTATTTACAGTCTGTCTTTTTTATATCACGGCTCTGAACAGCAGTAGCTTGTGCAGACCTGCTCCTTTTTTAGGATGAGAAGGAAAAAGTAAGAGAAGGGTAAATATATCTCTTAAGGGCATTTTGCTCTAATATATACAGCCATAGCTGGAAAGAAACACACATAATATATTCTCGACCCATCCCTGTGCTAGGTGCTGGAAAAAAACTTACAAGACTAACAGCTGTATTCACTTTATATGGAAAAAAAATGGATAGTGCTATACAATCAACTGAACCTCCATTCAGAAGATTGTGAATTATGAATAAAATTCAGAAGATTGTGTAAATAAATGAATAAATGTCTCAAAACATTTTCACCACCATTCAAAAGCACTTTGGTAAGAATTTGTTTTTGATTTTTTAAGTCTCTTCTGCTCACCAAGGCTGCAATTACTTGATGAAAAATACAGTAAAAACAGTAAAATTGTGAAATATTATTACAATTTAAAATAACTATTTCCTATTTTTATGTTTTGAAATTTCATTTATTCCTGCAATGGCAAAGCTGAATTTTCAGCATCATTACTCCAGTCTTCAGTGTCACATGATCCTTCAGAAATCATTCTAATATACTGATATGGTGCTCAAGAAACTCACTTGCAGCTCTTCTCTGATGATGTGTTTACTGACCCGAGGGCGGAGCAACCTGTCACTCACATGAGATCCACCATTAGCAAACCACAACCATCCAACCAATTCCACATGGACAAAATCAAGTCCCGCCCTACATGTTTTCTTGTGCAAGAAGCGGTTTCATTCATTTATACGTCACAATAGGGAAGAAAAGACTATAGCAACTGCCGTTTCATTCTGAGTTTAAGTGGGACTAAAAGGGGTGTGGCTTGGAGTGGGTGTGTCCTGATATTTAAACTGCTGTGGGTGATGTGTTGTACCACTTGTCCTGCATCTAAGATGGTTGGAGTTTGACCAAATATACAGTTGTCTAATAATTAAACAACAAAAAGAGTCTTGGTGCTTAAAGGAATTGTTCACTTCAAAATGAAAATTCTGTCATCATTTACTCACCCTCAAGTTGAAGAAAACAAATTACTATGGAAGTCAATGGGGTACATCAACTGTCTGGTTACCGACATTCTTCAAAATATCTTCTTTTGTGTTCAGCAGAAGAAAGAAACTCATACAGGATTGGAACAACTTGAGGATGAGTAAAGGATGACAGAATTTTCATTTTGAAGTGAACAATTCCTTTAAGCACCAAGACTCTTTTTGAAATGTGAAACTAATCCTTTAAGATATAATGTCAACACTGAAATGACTTCCCAGGACTCTGGATGCAGTGCTTTTACCTTGACAGTACGGTGCTGTTTTTTGGAGGGGTGACAGCGCATGTTGCCTGTGTTGCAGCAGCCTGTACAACGCTTCACCTCCACGCACGGAGGCCATATTAGGAAGTTTGCAGCGGTGGGATCCACTTGACTGCGGGGGATCTCGTAGATCACTGTCCGTGTCTTGCACATGGCGGGTACCGCCTCCTCTACTGAACACAAGAAATGAGGATGCATGGAGAAATTAATATCCTACAATAAAGATATTACCTTATCAATTAGCTCAAGCACAATCACAGCAAACTAAAAAAAAAAAAAAAAAAAAAAAATACTAATAATAATAAAGAAAATGCTATTCAGTAACATGGCATTACCATTTTTTTCAGTTATTTAATATATATAACTAATAACTTGTATATAATACAAGACTAACATTTGTATTCATTCTATGTGGAAAAAATGGATAGTGCTATACAATCAACTGAACATTCATTCAGAAGATTGTGAAATATGAATACATTTATAAAGTATACACCACCAAAGCTTCTCTGTAACTGATGCCATTTAGCTAAACAAAAAGGCCCCTTAAAACTGCAAGAGTGGCGAATTTTTAAGAGGGTTTTTAATATTTACCTAACCCAAAATAAGACCAGAGCACTGAGATCGGCGTTCGATCTAGAGGTTTAGACTCAGAGCAACTGTTGTAACAAAAATGGCACACAGCTATTCTGAGGCCTTACCAGTTTTTCTGTGCGTTTGACTGAGTGATTGGGAGGTACAGAGGGGCCGAAATATCCCGGCACACAAAGGCACACACACACACACCGCAGCACTCCACGATTGATGTGAAAGGGAAGGAAGAGTGGATGTCAGAGCTCTATGTGCCAGTGTGAACTCTGTTCAGTTCAGCGAGCTGTGACATGAACTCTGAATGTTTGGAATTTCCTGGCTCGGATACGTTTGTGTACAACCAATCAAAATACTCTCACGTACAATCAAATAAAGAGGTGCCCTCCAATCATTATGATTTCCTGAATAAAACTGACATGCTCTGCTTTCTATGCGCTCAAAATCGGAACCAATTGGAAATTGGAATTGCACCAATCAAAAGCATTAAAACATCTTCATGACCCCAAACTTTTGAATGTTTTGCATGTGTAGTAATACACTTTCTCATGCAACGTTTGTTGCCACGATGCTAGGACGTTTGTTGCCAGATTGTTGTGTCGGTTGATAAGCTGTTTTTAATAGTTTTTAGTTAATTGCTTTGCACAAATGCAAGGCCTGCTAAAGTTGTACAATGGCAATAGTAAAACCATATATCAACAAACTTTCTGCCAAGTAATGAAGTTCATGAACTGTTTATGGATGCCAAGCAACTGCAGAATTGATTATATCCGATTACAGAGCAAGAACTAGGCCTACTAATTCATGAAATACTTCTTAAACTGAAGGTTTGTCTTACCGACACTCCTCTTCCGTCTGTGGGACAGCTGCAGACTCTTGAGATCTGAGGAACCGGCCTTATGTGAGTGATGGTTCTTCTGGTGGTGCTTCTGTTTGACCTCCTCGATCACCTCATTTCCAGGACCTCATCAAAACACAGGTTATCCATATTAACTTTCATGTTACTCAGCCAAAAAGACAAATCACTTTTCCCCTCTTTTAAAGCCAAGATCAATCCACAATGAGGCTATTGAAAGTCTCCAGTAGATGCCCTGCAGCCTTTCGAGGCGAAATGGCACTGCCATGAGTGGCACCAAAGCATGAAATAATTTTCTTCTTCAGAAACTCATTTTTCCACAAACAATGGCTGCTTTATTCACAAGCTTAATTGGAAATTCATCACGATGGATTTCTGGAGGAACGATGTCATATTGGCCCTGAATGTGGTTGCCAAGTTTATTATAATGTCTTATGTACCACTGACAAGCCCAAAGAACAAATCTGAACTCCTGACAACCTCAGTGGTTTAGCCACTGGTACGAATGAGTAAGACAGCCATTTTACGCTATTTAAAGAAGAGGCGGGACTGTGGGACTCCTGAATACAAAATCAGTTCAGTTATTAAGTGCGGTTTAAACGGTTCATTATGCTTATGAAAGGTTGACATTAATAATAAGGTTTAAAATCATGCGTGACAAAACGATTAAGAGATTGGTACATTCAAAAATAAACGATTTCAAAATCGTTTGAGCATCAAGCGTGTCCTCTGAAACATGACACAGTTTCCTTTATTGATCTAAACTAGTTGCACTTTGAGGGGACATTCAGGGACAGTAAGCATATTTATGATTATGATATATGTTATATGATATATTTTGTCAAAAGAACCACTCAAAAAGTGACCGTCTGATTGACATGGTTGCATTTTATGATAAAGTGTCATAAGCAGATAGAATATATATATTAAGATTACGATATATATTAAGAATAAAAGTGTAATTTATATTTATATAAATATATAAAATATAATAATGCATAAATTATTTGTGAACAATTAAACAAAGAAAAAAGAAAAGAAAAAAATATACGTATATACATACATACTGTAAAATTATTGCACATATTGATTAAAAGTGCTATTTATATTTATATAATGCATAAATTATTTGTGAAAATTAAAAACTTATTTGAACTATATATATATATATATATATATAGTTAACATAAGTTTTAATTTTCTCCTTACAGGTTTTTTATATATATATATATATATATATATAAAATACACTACAGAAAACTATAATAACCCTGGTTGATCGTTATCTGATATTGTTCTACAGCTATTTTAGCTTGGTTTAGTTTAGCCAAGCATGTAGTGCAGTTAAACATCAAACTGACTAATGTGTGACCGGCAGAAGGACTGCGCCCAGCTCTGAGCGACGAGGGTGGGACCGTCAGGAATGCTGAGAGAGCAAAGCACCCAAACACACTCTCTGAACTTAAAAGACTGCATGACCACACACACAGTCCTGAAGCAGGAAACACAAGTGACATGTCAACAAAAGCCCCACTCTGTTCTGTGTCTCAGTCCGTCTCATCTTTCCTACCAAATGGAAGGCCATTGTTTTTAAGTTGTTTTTCAGACTCAGTCAAAGAGTAAGCGCTGACCCGCAGAGAGAGCGAGTTCAGCATTTGATCCTGCACAACACACCTTATCTCATGTTCAGATCAAAACTCAGTGTTATGATGTCAAACTCGAGAACTTTGTTCTCTCAAACTCAAAAACACAAGACGGACGAATGGAAGAAAGTACTACTGTCCAAGTACGCTCAAAGGAATAGTTCACCCAAAAATGAACATTTTGTGAAATGTTGTGGAGGAAGTAAATGGGACAATGTTGCTTCATGTTGTTTCAAATGAGCAAATGAGATTGGAGATCCAGGCTGGAGGGATTTTCAGTGAATATTGACTTAATCTTGAAATTTATTCATGCATTTTTACCTTTTGATATGGATTTCTTGGTTTATTTGGATTTGTCAGTGGTGAATACAAAGATATACATTTTTATTAATGCAATTCAAATCTAGTAGATAGATAGATAGATAGATAGATAGATAGATAGATAGATAGATAGATAGATAGATAGATAGATAGATAGATAGATAGATAGATAGATAGATAGATAGATAGATAGATATCAGTAATTATTATTTATTTAATAATTTATTAATTATATAATGATATCAAATATGGACTTTTATCTTAACATTTGTAATTTAATAATATATTTATCATTTATTTACTATATAATATATTTAATAATATATTTAATATATATTCTCTCTCTCTCTCTCTATATATATATATATATATATATATATATATATATATATATATATATATATATATATATATATATATATATCCCTCTTTTTGCAAATGTTTTTTTCATCACTTATTCTTCCATAAAAGTAAGTCATACAGGTTTGGAAAGACAAATGTGTGGTTAAATGATGACAGAAGTATGACTTAATTCATAAGTCTATTATTCCTTCAACTCCTCTCCAATCTAACCCTGTAAAACTGACACATTTTCATCAAGTATCATTTGCCAAGTGATTTTTATCCACATTAGCTTGAAGCGCAATAATTACAGGGACGATCTGCCAGCAGCGAGACACTTTTGTGTGCCCTCCTCACGACTGCACAATGCTGATGAAAGCATTCTTCCAGTAACTGTGGAAATTGCAGGTTCTGAACTTATAATCTTTGCATTACCAGCGTAGATCTTTAAGCACTAGGCCTCTATCATCAAACCCCTCTGCTTCTAACTATCTCTCTCTCTCTCTGTGCTTTCTCTGAATGAATTACAAAGGACAACATCAGCCCTTCTTCACGGATTGACAGCTGTCCTTTCATCAAACTAAAGTGCGTCCCTCCATCTGTGGCGCTTTCTTCTGGATGTGAAAGCGCTAGCGACAGGAGAGGCGGACAGATGGATGTTGAGAAGTTAAAAGTCTGCTGGGAGGCGCAGAACAAGTGCAGTCTGTTCCAGGTGAGCGGAGGGGTCACGCGCCATGACCTCACCGAGAGAGAGACACCGTTTCCTCCCTAAATCACTGTCACTGCTTTCACGACCTCTAATTATCCGTCCATTAGCGGGAGATGCCTATCTCTGCCTTCCTCCTCTCATCATTCGCTCCTCGCATGGACAGTTGATAAGGTTAGCGCTCTGATCTGAGGGATAACAGCCCGCTAATGCTTCCTAAATGAGACTAATCATGAACCGAAAACAGGAAAACACTCACAGCAACAATATCGATAATCAGACACAATGCGTTTTATAATGATTTTGCATGTGGTTCCTGGGTGGTTAAGGTTAAGAAACGAAAACTTTAAGATTTCAGTGAAAGTCCTTCTCTTTCTCTTTGACTGACATGTGACGGCTTTGAACAGTCTTGACTTTAAAAAGATCTGAAAATATACCATCACTGGCGTCAGGCATCTTTTACTAGTCTTTGGGTGTCTGTCAGACTGCCTGATTTATGGCGAATGTAGATTACTAGAGAGTACTAAATCTAAAAACTATAGATAGATAGATAGATAGTATCAGTAAGTATTATTTAATAAATAATTTATTAATTATTTAATGATAGCAAATAAGGAATTTTATCTTACAATTGTTCATTTATTAATATATTTAGCACATATTTAATATATCATATATTTCATTATTTTGCATTACATTTCACTCAAAAAAACAAAAACAAAAAAACGTAGAAATCGGCCTAGTTTTGGACATTATTATCATGATAATTAAGCATAAATTTTCATTAGCATATTGCATCTCAAGATTTTACAGTTCCCATATTCTAAATGGTGATTCTCATTATATTTTCATTACAGGTTTTTTTCTTTTCTTTTTTCAACTGTGCTTAAGCAAGGGGGTTTTCCTAAAGTGACATGAATGCATGCATAATTCTTAAATAAAACAAATTATATATATATATATATATATATATATATATATATATATATATATAACTAAATATTTTAAAATATTTTTTAAAAAGCAAAATAATCGGGTTTTTTTCCGGAATGAAATATGACGCAGACATGTTCTCGACAGGTGTGGTGAGATTAACCCACATAGCATGTAAAAAACTTGCAATGCACACTAATTCAAACCAACAGCGGAGCCAAAAAAAACCAAATAGCCAAAAAGTTTTTAAAAGCTGATATTTTCTATCAAACTTCAAAGGAGCCGCTCCATTTGATATATATATTACGAGTGCCTGTGTAAATACCAGCTCAAGTGAACTCAGAGACGGCTCGTGTTAGTGATCACTGTAATATTATCCAAACTAAAAGAGGCTGAAGAAGACACAGAAGAGGGAGGAAAACAAGTAGCAGAACATGAGATTTCAACCCTGCATAAAGCATATTCCTCTCATGTGTTTTACTGTTACTGTTGCAACATTAAATGCCTGGAGGGCATGTATTTATGACCTGTTATCATTATTCCCCCCCTCCCCCCTGCACACCTACGGTCTCACCGCAGAAACCAGACTGGTTACACTCACACCCCAAATTATACTGTCTTGGGTTTTTTTTGTTTGTGTAATTACCGGTAACTCGCCTGTAAATGAAATTATAGTGGGCAAATGAAACCACTTGCGGACAGCTTAAGTATAGGAAAACTTGGCTTCCCATTTGCCGTGACATAAGCCCGGACATATGCGTTGCTCTAAAAACAGAAGCAATCTGTAAAGAACTATTTATGACTCTCCACCCATTGGCCAGTATAAACGATACCTTTAAATTGTTTTGTGCCACTCATAAAATACAGCTTCACGGCTTTGTCACATGTGCCCGGTACACTTAAACCACACAGCAACTACAGCAAACACCTGTAAATAGACCCTGCCATCGAGCCCAGGAGATTAGCTACTGAACAAAGTCCACTGAGGTGTCAAGAAGACAATGAGCAGAATTTACCTGGGGAATTTACCTCCAGTAGCCGCTGGAGGTCGCTGATGCTGTTGATTTCGCTGTGGGACAGTCTGTCGATGAAATCTTGAGGGATTGCAAACTCCTTCTGCCGGCATAAAGAGAGATCAGATGCGGCATTTGATTTTGACTAATCTGTTTCTACGCGTTGCACTGACAAACATGCATCAGTAGCGTAAAATGAAAGGCTTCAAAGTTGATAAATCAGTCATTCGGCATAGGCGTTTCTTATCACGTCAACAAAAATCAAGTAGCCTACATGTATTGCATTTTATACATTTTTATATAGCCTACATGGAAATAAAAATAAAAAACATTCTCCTTACATTTACATTTTTTCTTCAGAATTTGGTTTGACAATACATTAGGCTATATATAGTTTATCCATCATTAAAACGATGCACAATGCCATAAAAAAGTTTGTGTGACAGCATCTTGTATAAATTACGAACAAGCGTCTCCTCTTTGTATAATTTCATTCGATTTTTTGGTATGTTTGTCAGTAGGGGGCGATCTTCAATAGTCAACCCTGTTACCATGATTTTGTGTAGTAAATCAGTCGTTTACTGAAAAGTGGACATTTGTATTAATATCAGCTTGTCCACAAGATCGGTAATGGCTAAATGAACTAGAAAAGCCCTCGAAAATGGTTCTTTTTTTTTTTTTTTTTTTTTTTGTTGGTTTGTTTGCTTTTAACAGGCATATCTATATCCCAATAATCATATATAAAAATGAATATAAAAATGGCAAAATGCAATTCTTTTTGAATGATGTAAATGTTTCATAAAGATCTTAAACAGGCACTCATTTTGTACAATTACTCTCAAAGACTCTAATAAAAATAAACGCTTTTTACATATTCCAGAGAACAGCTGATCTGCTTATCACATGTTCACCCGCAACCACAATTGTTGAGTTGATACCATAAAAAAATAAAGAATGATATGGAGCTGAGATTCATTAAAACTGAAATCATTTATTAACCCCATTAGGAAAAATACTGTAAAAAATGGCATGGTGGGATTGATTCAATTTAAAGCTCTATGCCAATATATATTAGGTGCATGGATTATATAAACTCTGACCTGCACCAGTGTGACCGAACTTTGCAGTGGATATAACAAGTGTCCGTTTTAGTGAGATCTTTGGCACTTTACCTCAGCAGTTGCCAGCAGAAGGTGCGAGGTGAGGAGCAGAAAGCAGCAGAATAAGGTTCTCATCTCCTTCCAATGTCAATTTTCCACCCGATAAGAAAGATGAAGACTGTAGGAGCCTTAGAACCGCTCCTGAGCGCAAAGAGTCCAGAACCATACCTTGAAGAGATCTCCCTTTAAATGACCCGAAGCACCAGCTCAAGTCTATAGAGGAGAATCCAAACTGTCCTGGTACTCCAGGTGCTGGTCCAAATACGTCCTGTGAGGAATCTCAAAAGTGATTTAGCTTGCAAAAGGTCGTCATGGCTGTCCAAGCCTGAACAATCCAAAGACAGAAACCCTTTTGCATTGCCTAGGTCAATTTATAGAATAAAACTCTAAGAGAAATTCTTCACAAAAGTTAATAAGCGAGTCCATGCACCTCATAGAAGAGCTCAACACTGAATCTTCAAGAAGTAGCCTAGGTCGTCATGCAGTGAAAGTACAATCCCAGGTTAGTATCCATGAATAATGAGCTCAGATTTGGTCTTGTTCTCTGGAGCTCGTGCACTGAATGCCGTCTCGAGCTCGTCTGATCTGCGGAATATATGCGCCTCCCCTCGCGCTCCGGTAATCACCGATGAGCGCTCGAGGAGGCGGTTGGCTGGATCTTTATGTGAAATTTAACCCTTTAACCCCTTATTGAAGCAATCCAATCTCAAATGTGTTGACGGGCCCTCGTTAAAAACTTAACAGCCGCGCTTGCAACCTCTTTAGCTGGAACAATAATTAAGCATTGATTTAATCAAACTCTTCATAATAGCCTACGACAAAAATATTAAGTTAATAGACATTAATTAGTTGTTATATGAACCAAATTCATTAAGCGTCATTCATCCTCTAGTTATGCTGACACGTAAAAAATATTAGAACGTTATTCTTTAGATTCTGCGCAGTGATACATGAACTCTGTTTTGCATCGTAG